>NC_132884.1:33513700-33826561 GCF_030463535.1 Salminus brasiliensis
CGTTTATGGGTACCCTTGCGTCGGGGGGGAGGGGTTGGGCAGTTTTGGCCATGCAGGCCTCCTGTGGAGAAGCTAAAGTCAGCATATCAGTCAGTGCTGGAATCGCACTTTAGCGAACAGGGAAACATCTCAACATTAACTTCATGTCTCCTCGGCATCAGCTATAACAAACGCTGGCCTCCCTGGGCCATGTGGTGAAAATCAATCTCCACTGGAGCTCTTGAAGCACCGTTGACTGCTTCTGCGCCGGTTCAATAGAATTACTTAAGACGGGCCAATTTACAAGCCCCTCTTTCTGCTGCAGATCTAGTGTTAAACACAATCAGCACGTTCACTCTCTGAATGACAGATTCATCGGCCTTCGTAAAGCGGATGAAAGAGATTGCTTTGGAATTGCTTTCGTCGCTGTGGAATTACATCTTTGATTCAGTGGCAGTTTCCGTAGCGCTGTAATAGAACAGAAAACTGTATGTCGCATGTTTTACATTTATTCAGTTACATTTAGTTACATCGAAAATATATAATGGCAATAAATTGTTTTTAATCTGCTCGAGGCTTGGGAAGCTGGATGGGGAAGCAGCTAGACAGAGTGTGATAGCCTACATTACCATAACACTGGTGATTTGTTCAATGAGGCCTGAACACAAAGCAGTGGAGAAATGTGTTAGAATGAGGCAGAATCTGTATGTTTTCCTATCCTTGACTGCCAGTAATATTTCCTATATTTCTATCTTCAGTGGCATACCAGTGATGCAATATGTTGTTAGTAGCTTTCTAGTCTTGCAAGCCAGACGTCTGCTTTTCATGAAAGAGTCTGCTGGGTTTCATTGCTCAGAAACATTTAACTGTCAGACAGTCGACTGACATACCAGCAGGGTGACATCACATATCACTGTCTCACACGTGGGGAAGGCAGTATTCAAAACAGTGCTAAGTGAGTTACGATTTGTGAAACAACATGATATGTGCCAAACAAACATGCAAAGAAGCTCATAAATGCTTCAAAGAAAACTGTGTAAGGACATCCATCCAGCGACTATTGCTCAGTCTAAATACACTACATTCTGAATATGTCCAGATTTTTGTGGACAAGTATTGCCAACAGAATAGGACTGTCTGGAGCAGATAAGCATGAAACAATTGGCACCATTCCTAATGCCAGGCATGAGGCATGCCTAATGCTATGGGCTAGAGGGATATAAGGCAGGTGCCAATGGTGCCAATAAGTTTGTGTTTATCTGCTGCAGAGGGTTGTATTCCTATTCCAGACAGTCCTATTCTATCAACAGTAGTTCTTGACAGACTTGCTGTGACTAGACAAGCTGTGTGTGTATTTATGTCAGCATTGGGTGCAACCTAAAATAACTGAATGCTACATTAGAAAAAGTGTCAAACATTTATACATGTAGTGTATGTCTTGCTTTAGTAGGCTCACTCCTGTTGGACTGGGGAAAAACAATGGTCAACCATGACTAATAAACCTAGACCTTTATTTCTGACCATCAGTGTCAAATCTCACATTGTTGATGCTCATTTCTGCCAGCTGATTCTATTTATATGTTAGCACTAAACTAGCAGCTTGCTACTGTTGTTTCCCATTTCTATCAAGTGGTTACATTAGCACAATCAAAGTCAGTATTGTATCTGGGACCTCATGAGTGACATTGTTTCTCAGGACTGCGCCCACTGAAAATTAGAACATGACTCATTGACTCCATTGTCAGTTATTAATTAGGTTGGTGGTTAATCTGATACATTAGGCCTTCAGTTCTGCTTGTGAAGTCCTAACCAATGGCAGAGTTGTCTTGGTGGATTAGATACCACAGGGGAAAGAATCCACTTTACACTTTTCAACTCAGATCTTTAGTTCTCTTCTTGAGATGGTCCAAGAGAACTTAGCTTGGTTATGTCATTCATAGGTCTGTTAGTGCGATCTAATGTTGAGCCCTTTACTCTAGTGAAATACAGTACACTCACTACTGTAATGTGCTGTGGTTTGAAACTTTTTACAGCAGTTACTGATGTCCATTTGTATGTCAGTTGAAACATCAACCTGTACATACGTGTTCAGATCCTGTATATAATTGTTTACCAATATATATATATATATATATATATTTACCAGTATTTATCAAAATCTATAATTATAATTATAATTAATGTATATTGTATTATGCTACTCAGGCTTAAATATGAATGTGAAGTATAGTTGCATAGTCCACATTACGTCAGGTAAAGTGTGCTGCATGTTAGTGTGAAACCTGATCACTGTCCTGCATTAGAGTGAAAAATCAATAAGCAAAACTAATGCACCTTTTAAAGCTATAATGAAGGTTAACCGAGCAGTAGTCTACCAGCATCTTCTTTCTGCCTACAATACTGGAGAAAGGAATGGGATTCATGGCAGAAAAACTGAGATCTGAATGTAAAAGCTGTTGGTGGTTTAAATGATTAATAAAGGGATAAAGGGAATTTTAAAGCTCCATTATTAGAATGATAGTAAAAGTAAATACTTTAAAATTGTTCCTCACAGTTGAGGAGAAGAGCTACCTTTTGGCTAGTAGCAAGATCTGACAATAAATTTAATGAAAACAGGGGTTCCAAGTGGCTCAGCAGACTAATGTACTACCAGTAAATCCAGGGGGTCTTAAGTTCGAATTCTGAGCCATGGCGCTTCGCCATCAGTGACCAGAGTCTGAAAGAGCGCAATTGGCCGTGCTCTGTCTTAGGGTGGGTAGTTGGCCCCTTAAGTGATGTTGGCCAAAACAGGTGTCTGTTAGCTATTACGGTGGAGAAGGGGACTCTTTCTAAACTTTTTATTTGAGCATGCCTCCTAGTGTTTGGAGCATTGCTAGCACTAGGGGGAGTTATAACTGAGTGGGTTAATTACCAAATTGGAAAACAAGGGAAAAACACATAAAATTTATAAAAACAAAGAAATTTGCTAAATATCTGTGGCTTTAAAGTCTATTGGCAGAAACATGATTTACACATACTCTCAACAAAAGGATTGCAGTATCCCAGATAGGGGGATGTTAACAAGGAATTTTAAACAGTGTAAAAAGGGCGTAAGTGCATTTGTCATGTTCCAGGTAACAACCGGATAATCAAGGCTAAACTGCCTAAATAATGTTAGATAAATGTTAGTCTGCCTTTCTTCTCCTGCAGTCGAATGTTTCGAGGGACAATGTATGAGCTGATCGCCGTCTTTAGTTTCTGCTTCCCTTTATTCTTTGTTTTTTGCCTTTTTTGTTCTGCAACAGAACAAATAGCTGCCTTGTTCTTTCTCCATGCATTTAAATTACTGTGCAGTTTGTTTTGTCATGTAAATAGTTGTAACCGTCAGTCTGCCTGTAGTTTAATCTTGCTGGTGGAGATGTACAAGTCCTATTTCCTCTTTAAGAGATACGATATGTTAATGTGGTGGTTTGTATTTTTAATCTCGTGTTCAGTTATTAGAGGACTAGAGGTTAGGGTTCTAAAAGTGACTGATTAGTCAGGGTGTAGAGCAGAGCTTTTCATCTGAATGAGGAAACACAATGAGCAAGACACTCACAGCAGTGTAAATCAAAGAAATAAGTAAATGCCTGTAGCTTTGCAAGCGTAGGCCTCAGAAAATGAAGTGTTACATCTAAGAAAATGTAAATATGAAGACTGATAGAAATCCTAGAGCTGATGAAGAATAATTTGTGGATGGACAGACCATTTCCCTCCTAGCTTGTATTAATTCAGGCCCGCAGTTTGATGGCGATCACCACAATTGGATTCTGTTGTGATTTCTAAAGATGTATGATTTGCTGAGTATTGCAGTACCACTTTTCTGTTACGTTTGATTGCAATGTATACAGTTAAAAGAAGACTTTCTTTATTTGATCTAATATATTTTTATCCTATTTATTTATTAATTAAAACAATACAATATCATGAATAATATCATATTACACTTACATTAGATGGACAAAAATATTTGGACGCACTCTTAATCATGGAATTCAGGTTTTCCATTCAGTCCCATTGCCATAGCTGCATAAAGTCAAGCACCTATCCATGCAGTCTGTCTTTACAAACATTAGTGAAAGAATGAGTGGTTCTAAAGACCAACTCATGAAGTAGCAGACCATGTACTGTTACAGAGCGTGTCGCAGAGTTTTGAGGAGCATAGTGCATAAAAAACACCAATGCTCTGCAGACTCAATAACTGCCGAGTTCCAAACTTTCAACCATGCGTTAGAGCTGCAAAGAAGGGACGTAACTCCATATTAAGGCCTATGGATTTAGAATAAGATGTAATAAAAGCTCCTGTAGGTTTAATGTGTAGGTGTCCCAATACTTATATCCATATAGTGTATGATATTATTTAGTATTATTTTGTAGTACTGTAGTGTATTGTTACATTGTGATTAGCATGATAGTTTATGACTATAGCTTTATCAGCAGTTTACACAGGCGCTTGAGTTTCCTGAAGACAGTCATTAGCCCTTGTTGTCTCATGAGAATGAGTGTGTTAAAGGCTTTTACACACCGAGCATGGCTTATTTGTGTGGTTCATGTCATCTTTTGACAGCGAAAATGCAACTGTTTTTCTGTTGAATTACTGTGAACTTTCGCAGGTGATGTAAACTCACTTCACCAATCATTTGCTGTCTCTGGTGTTGGCAAAGCGACAATCAAGATGATGGATCAGCTGTGTCCCGGCAACCAGAGCTTTTTAACCACAAGATTACTTTGTCTTCATCGTGTGTGGTCTCTCTAAACTGAGTTAATGGATATTCAAGCTGTGTGTAAAAAGTGCTCATAAAGGTTTATTCTCCTGAATGAGGCGGTGAGACTCTTTGCTCTTTGCTATGTCTAAACACTCACAAAAGACATCCTTTCCTGTCTGCCTTGATTGATTTTTCATGCTGTGTTGCCCATGGCCTTTCTGAATAATAACAGGATTGAATAGCATCCAGCATCAGATTTAATTAACAGTTTATATGCAAAAATTGGTGTCAGACAGTCTTCAGATCCCACTATTCTGATTGTACAAAAAGTGACCTGTTGCTGAAACAAAATGTATATATTGCACTTGCAGTATCGTAACATATTTTAATATATTGAATCCTCACCCTTGTGTTTTGATACTTATTGTATCAACTGGTTCTTATCACCAATACGCAGCCCTACGCTAGAGAAAGCTCATTTGTGCTCTTGGGCTCCCCCTAGAGCCGCCGAGTGTAATTCACTTTTACACCACCACTGCCGTAAAAAAAGCATTCCCCCTCACGGACAACTGTTCGCATGCATTTGTTGACAAGCTGTGAGATATAGAAGCGGCACCTGAAGGTAAAGAAGCATGTGGACTGAGGACTATAGGATTTTACACTGATGTAACTCGGGATACGCAGTGTTACGCAGTTCTGGAGAGAGGTCTCATGCAGCTCCACTAAAGTTGCGTAGTGCAGTAGCAGCGTTCCAGCCCAGAGTGGCGATGGCAGAGAGGCTATTCTCCCTATTACAGTCACTACAGCAGCAGCATGATTTGGAAACTGCTATTTTAGGGTACAGTTGCTACATAATGTTGCAATAAATCTTTTTTTTTAAGACTAAACATTCAAATTAGAACATCCTGGAGTACTTGGATGTTCTAATTATGTTATTTCATCAACAACTGATTATAAATCCTGTGTTTGTGTGTGTGTATGCGTTTCTAAGCTGCAGTCTTCTGAAGATACAGGATGTAAAATCTACTAAATATACTTTGACCACTCTCTCTCGCATCATTTTCGGGGAGTCACCGGGGACAGTGCTGGAGCGCAGTGTGAATAATGATTCATCAGTGTAATAGCTTCAGTCTTGACACAAGGGAGCACACAGAGACGGCAGTGAGACAGGAGCACCCATATTGGTCCGAGCCGCCCCGCTGAGAGGAGGAGCAGGCCCGAGGCTGTGAGCCTCTGTCTTTAGCTTTCCATCTCCTTTACACACTCTCTCGCTCTCAGCTTTATTCTCGCTGCGACCTTTTCTTGATCTGTATGTCAGTTCCTTTATCTCTCACTTTCTTTCTTCTCCCAAACCGAAGTCAGGCATTATCAGCTTGACCATTGCTGACCGCGACACTTTTGATAGACAGTTTTTTAGGGAAGGTTCAATGATGTTTCTTTTTTTTCTTCCCTTGTTGCTTCCTCTTATCTGCATCTCAGCTTGCAATGCTTTTGTCTTTTCTCCCTTCCCCTCTTGTTGTATCGCTCTCTTTCTCTTTCTCTGTCTGTCTCTCACTCGCTCTGCAGCAGCACTCTCTGTAGTACTACATTCCCTCACGCTGCTTGAAACCGACCTAGTGTAAAATGACACTAAGATAAAATAACGTAGCTTATCATTGCTGTGATTTCTGCCGCTGATATGATCCCCTCGCTGCTTTTCTCTGTCCGCTGGAGCTCAGCACACCTCCTGCTCTGCCACGGCTTGTGTTGAGGCAGACGTGTATTGTGTATTGAAGCAGTGCATGTAGGGGTGGACAGTATGACAGTGTGTTATCATTACTGTGATACATTACATCATAACACTGAGCAACTGCATGAATAATAAAACACTCTTATCTGCATATATATATATATATATATATATATATATATATATATATATATATATAAAACATGAATCTGTGATCTGCCTAGAAAATGCTCTTTTGCATCAACTGTTGCAGTGTTATAAAACCCTTATAAAGCATAATGCTTTGATTCTTATTCAACCTAATGAGCACCTATAAGAGTTTACAGTACAAAATCAATAGATCATGTAGATGTTCCAGTGTAAAATATAAATGCTTATACGAATGCTTTTTTATTGGCCCACCCTCAAGCTATAGGACCAAGCACTTTGTAACATTTGGAGAACTAACCAGACGTTTGGGGGTGTAAAATAATGTATATGGTTTATAAAGGGGAATCCAAAAGAGTAGACTAGAAGAGTAGAATCATGGGAAATGGAGTTGTGGAAGGTTGGGAAATGGAGTTGGGTGGAGGGTGGTAGGAGATCGGGTAGGATCGGGAAGGACTGGGTAGTGTGACACACATAGGCCTGGGACTTCTCTAATTGGTCATAAGCCTACCAAGACTCGTCACTGTAAACCCATATCAAAAGCAAATGAAAAAGTGGTCTTCAGTGGCCTGTAAAGATGGTACTTAGCCAAATGTCAAAGCTAAAATGTCAGACAAAAAAGATCCATAAACACCTGCCTGCCATGGCAGTAGCTGTGCTCTTAGCCTAGACTGCACCTTCATCCAGTTATCTACACAATCCCAAAACTCCTTTCCCTGTTCCCTGTGCTGTCTGGCACTACGGCATGTGCACTGCGCCAGTCCATTTCCACAGTAGGCACCAGCCTTTAGTCATGGTAGAATAATGTGACACTGTGGGACATATCACATTAAAAAAATGGATCTTGGTTACCCACCTACTTTTTCAGAGGCCCAGGACTTAATGGATCAGTAGACTCCCCCATCACACGATGCTACCAGAACAGGGAGGTTGACGGTTAGCATGTGCTTCTTCTGAGACATGTGAAGCCAGCCAACTGCTTCTTTTCTAACTGGTTGGCTAGCATAGCATTGTGCTATGCCCAGTTGTCCAGTTGAGATGCCAAGGACTTCAGACCACGAATGGCCGTGGCATCACCAGGGATTGGGATTTTTGCCAAGCATGTCAAAAAGCACGTCACAATAGTTGCTACAAAAGATAGATAAGTCAGTTGTAGGAACCCTGTATAACTACATTAACTACATAGAACCAAGGAGCTGATTGGATGGCTGCATTTGCATTTATGATGTGGCATGTCATAGATTTTTTAAATCTTCTGTCCTTCGTAAAAGTTTAAAAGATTATTTTTGCAATCACAAGTAAAAGTTAAAAGTTAATAACTGTAAATAAATATCAGGATATTTCTGGTGTACTGTGAAAATGCCTTCAAGTGTCATGCTATATTTTTGCCATATCGCCCACCCATAGATGTGTCAGATGAAAGCTGCCACATTTAACATTATCACGCTGCGTGGTTGTGTTCTCAGACCCAGTGATTCAGGCTTTTAGCCACTAACCTCAAGCACTGTGTATTTACGTCGCAGACGTAATGAATGGTGGAGTGCTTTTGATGATATGATAATTCCATCTACTTGTCATCTAAACATGTCCAAAGGGGATCGCTTGGTCTTCATTGAAATGCACATATAAATGTGAGACAGGCGAGGGCGGCAGGGATTTGGGAGAGGAAGGGAGGGGATGTTTCAGACGAGGTGAAACAGAATCACCTTATATAATTACGCCAAATAGGAGCACCGCACAGCCTTCTGCTTGGTTGCCATCTGTTTAGTGGTGAGGTCGACTTCTCAACCCTGTCCTCCATAATGAAGCACTGTTCACACTTCTGACTGGTTGACTGGTATGTGAGAGAAACAGAGAGAGAGAAAAAGAGAGAGACGGGGGGTGGCGTTGTGCATGTGTATGGTTATTTCACTGTCCACTGGTCCAGAGCCAAAACAAATTCATGTAAATGAAGTTGGGGATTCACTGGTTGTAGCGTATGATTTGATTTTTGAGCAGACTCAGTTTAATATGCACCCATAATGGAATTCTTCAGCATACTTGGCCTACAAAGGTTCAGTCTCAGAGTGAACACTGTTAAAGACTACTTTTTAAACATTTTTTGAACCTCATTTCATTTCATCCTCATAGGTTTAATACTTAAACATTTGATGTGATTGTTTATTTTGCTATAATGTGTTTAAATTTCTCTGCAGGGCTGCAATAGAGGACTATTTTGAGGAAATCTGTTAATTATTGAAGTAAATAATCGATTATTCAGACAATGAGTCACTTAATTACTAAATAACTAATGTGGCTTTTATGAAGCTTTATGTTTGTTGAGGTTGACAATAAAGATGAGTAACATAAAAAATTCACTGAATAAAACTCCAATATCTTTTTCCTGTCAACATTGAAAACCTTAATAAATTTTAACAAAACTAAATCAGTTTTACCATCATTTTTCAGATCAGCAAAAAGGAAAAATAGTCAACAATATCTTAGTCAGAATGTCTGTTGTGTGACTTCTTGGTTTGTATTATTGAATTTTAATTTGACAAAGTCTGACTGGAGCCACCATATTGGTGATGACATCAGCAATTAATCAACTATTAAATTAATTGTAAAATAATTTGGTTGTCAATTTTGGTCGACTAGGTCAATTAGCCATTGCAACCGTATTGCTGTACTATATAAATCACACAATTATATGGCAGTTATATGATAGTTACATGTTAAATTATATATATATATATATATATATATATATATATATATATATATATATATATAATAATTACATATATATACATATTACATATATAATTTTATATTTACACATGATTTCCACCAGCATAGCCATCATTATTTTGTTTTAATGATTACAAATGACAGAAACATGCCAAATATGAAAGGAGTTGTATATATAAGACTATATTTACACTGAATTCTAATCAATCTTGTTAAAAATCGAAACAAAAAATATCTCCTCTCGTACATATATATGCACAAATTGAACAGCACTTTCCTCAGGATCATCACATACAGGAAACTACTCGTAGGAAATAATGGGATTGGTGGCAATGGATTGCTTACAAATGTTTTGTAGACAGTTCTCTATATAACCTTTAAAAATGGTTCTACATTACACTAAAAAAGAGTCAGTGAACCCCTCTCAGTACTATATAGAGCCCTTTGTACTTGGCATGTACAAAGTTTTATCAACAGTGGCTGCAACTGCTCAGAGTTAAATGTTTCCTTTTTTTCATTCTGCCTGACCACAGATTTCTAAAAGTGGTCGGTGTGATGCCCAACAGCTTCTTCACAGATCAGTTTTAATCATCTGCAGAGGCTCATCCTCTTTACCCCAGTGACAGTGTCTATGAGTATCTTAGGCTGAAGGTTTTCTTTGGCCTTTCACACTAGCTAGGAAGGCTTAGTGAATGTGCAACAAAGCACTTTTGTAAATTGCTGTGGATAAGAGAGTCTGCTCAGTGCCATAAATGTAAATGGAGACATTGACCTGCAAATAACTGTGATACTGCATGAGGTTAATCGTTTTATTAGCTGTGTCAGTTAATAGTGCCGGCTGGATAAACAGTTATTAACGCATTTCAGTCACAACTGGGTGAACATCCGTGAGAAATGAGTATATGTGAGAATATATGAAAATGTTGCTTGAAGAATGCTTAATTCCATTGTCATGGGCATACTATGTAAATGTACACTATATGGACAAAAGTATTCAGACACCTACAAATTACACCTACATGAGATTTTATATGATATCCCATTCTAAATCCACAGGCATTTATATAAAGTTGGTCCCCCTTTGCAACTCTAACAGCATGTCTGGAACTCTGCAGTTATTGAGTCAGCAGAGCATCTGAGACAATATGCTCCTCAGCCCTCGGTGACGCTGCTTTGTAATCTCTTGCTGTGGTTCCTAAACTTCCACTTTTCAGTAATACCACTCATAGTTGATGGTGGAATATCTAGAAGGGAAGACATTTCACCAACTGACTTGTTGCAACTATGGCATCTTATTACACTGTTAAAAGTTCATTGCTGAACTTTTGGAGGTTTCTCAGTTTGAAAATGTGGAGAAACCTACTAAGGTGCTTTGGTAAGCCTTCTACAAAAGGTTTCAGATGAAAAGGGTTCCTTGAAGGTTCCTCAAAGCACCGTTTCAACAGTTTTCCACAGTTTCAAACTGAAGAACCTCCAAAAGTTCCTGAAGGATCTTATGCTTTTAACAGGGTACAGAACCATGCTGGAATTCAGTGAGCTCTTTTGAACCACCCATTTTTCACTAATGTGTGTAAAGACTGCGGCAGTGGGACTGAATAAAACTCCTGAATTTTATCAGTAAGAGGTGTCCCAATACTTTTGTCCATATAGCATATCCGCTACCTTAATTCTGGAATTTTTCCACTAATCAAATAAATTAAATGCAGCATGTTGTGATTAATGAACAGTTCATTTAGTACAGAGACTTGACATGAGCTCTTTCTACCAGATTTAGAGTGCTCCAGCCGTGAAAGCAAGCAGTTGATATTGACTGATGTAACAGGTCGCCTGCTGTGCTGTAACATTGACTGCTGTATATATAAATTAATGAGCAGATCGTATATGCTTGCAGCACTGCGGGTTGAGCTCCACATTGTTTCTGCTTCAGTAACATTCTTATTAAACATGTCCTTGCATTAGGTAATAGTTCACTTGCCATTCATTTTGAGCTGCAGTCTGATCCATATTGGATGGAAAGCTTTTTTCTGTCAGCTTTTTCTCTCTTTTCTGAGGAGATGGTATTAACAAGCAGTGAAAGAGAGGAACTGGAACCAAAAAAGGAGGACATGCTTAGGGAGGACTTACCTAGACTGCAAGTAAAGGCACCAGTGAGGCTGAAAGATTACATTTGATGAACAAGTGAAGAACTGAAAAGAAGAAGCAGGATGTGAACGCTGAAACTTGTTTTACAGTCTTAGTCCAAAGGGTTCTATATAGTACCAAAATCATTTCTATGGCTATTTTTTTTTCTCAGATTACATGAAGTTAAATGTTAAATCTGGTGAAAAACTTTAATATCGTAATATATTTGAAAAGAAATGTTTTTTTCAGTATTGTGCAGCCCTCATTTATATCATTCTTTACTCAAAAAATTTATTGCACGGTTAGTGTGGCGCAACAGATAGCACCACAACTTGTCACTGAGCTACCACACCATGTGGGAGGCTGGGGTTCGATTCCTGGTCTGGGTGACTATGCTGTGTTACACCAATAAGAGTCCTTGGGCAAGACTCCTAACACTAAATTGGCCTTCCTCTGTAATACGAGTAACCTTCTAAGTCACTCTATATAAGTGCATCAGCTAAATGCCATGAATGTAAATGTGCAGTGCAACCAACAATAAAGGTGTATTTTATAAAGTGACAGAGAACATAGCACACAGGAAGCTCCAATTCCACATGGTAATGCCTTTAACAATGACCAATATTAGTGAGTCTGGAGGTGAATTTTACGACATCTAAAGTAGAATAAAAACATTAGGTAGATTAGATTTGATAGGGGTGTAAGAAAATATTGAAGTATTGTAATATAATTTTCGCAATAATGTATTGATTCTAAAAAAAACAGTATTTATTTTTAATGTTTACATGCAAAGATTGGTGTCAGTCAGTGGTTCGTTTTGTGTTGTGGTTAAACCCAGACCACTAGATAGCAGTGTTACATGCATATGCATGTTTAAAGGGTCATATGCATGCATATGATAGTTTTATACAATCACAGTTTTCCTAACATTTTATTTAAAAAGAAATTGTGATATATTGCCTTGCTTACAGAAATACAATATATCTCAATATATTGAATTGTGATACATTGCCAGGTTCTAGCCGGTACACAGCTCTAGGTAAAGAACCACCCATTCTACAGTCATTAGCCTGTTACAGCTGTATACCCAGTGGTTCGTAGCATGGAAGATCGAGCGTATGTCACTTATATACAATATGGAAAATACACATATGAGCTTATTCCTTGGAAAATGGAAAGATATAGTGGATGTCAATTGCAGGGTGTCATAGGGCAGTACAGGTAAAACTGTTAAAATGGGAAAATGCACTTTTTTGCTATCTGCCTTTGATCAGTAATATTATATTACACTTGACAGCTGAAGAAGTCAGGCTACAGGCCATGTGATCCACCGTTTCAGTGCCAGCATCTGCTCCTATTCTGACTGTTTTCTTACTGTTTTGGAGTATGTTGCTGGTCTAAATGCCACTGTTATATAAATCAGACAAGATTGTTTATTTGTCCTTGGCCCGTGGCTGTGTGTGTGTGTATGAGCGCATGCGCATAGTCTAGACACTTATGCTGAAAGTGCTGTCGGCGCGCTGAGGGGATGAGGTGAAACGCAAGGGTGGAACACACATACATTCATACACACCCACAAACACACATGCCTTAGGGGTCATGAGTCATGGACATCAAAGACTAGCGTGCCCTTTCAATTTTTCCATAACATGTCAATCACTCTGTCTCACTCATCCTTGCTTTGTCTTTCAGAAATAGATAGAGACATATAGCTTGAATATGAACCAGATTGTGCCTACACTGAACTCACACTCACATTACACACATTTGCTTTTCATACTTTTAATGTTTTTAGAGTTTATCCCTTTTACTGTATGTACTATTGATACTGATTTTAGGGAATTTAAATTTAGGATTTTCAGTCAACTGACAATCCTGATAGGTTGTGTGTGATCAGATATCAGGGTCATTTCTTAGTCAAATTTTGTAGACTCAGTCAACAGCAGGGTTGACCTACAAAGTCTTAAATCATGTAAATATTGTACTGCAGAGGGAAAGAGCGATCCAGCATTCTCAGCAGTGTTGTTTGTTTATGTTAATTAGCTCCTCATCAGTTGCGTACAGTCAAATTGTAATCATAATCCATCTCTAATCCTGATTGTCTGGGTGTAGTGTATGATATTAACAACCTGAAAAGTGCTGGGGCTGCACAAGTGCCTTCGCTGCTCAAACAACCCAAAAATGTAAGTCGCAACTGCAAAGTCTCTGTTTTGTCTGCTAGTCAGCAAAAGCTTTCAATACTTTAATGAAGTAATAGTAACACAATCACCATCTTATCCACCCCCTTTTCAATTCAGTTCAAAATTTATTGCAATTCTATTCAGCCAGCCGATAGCGACATTAACAAGGATGCCTAATGCCAGGCATGGGCCACAGGGGTGTGAAGTAGCACTGAGCTGTGGAGCAGTGGAACTGTGTTCTCTGGAATGATGGTGCTCCATCCAATACTATTGGGATAAGTTAGAGTTGGGGATGAGGTGGGGTGGTGATCATCCAACATTCGGATTTCACTAGCGCTCTTGTCACTGAATGCAATGAAAACCTCACAGCAATGCTCCTCCACAATCTAGTAGAAAGTTTTCTTCCCTGGACATTGGAGACATTTATTCCAACAAAAGCAGGATACACTCTTTTTAATACTCTTTTAATGAGCAGGTGTCCCTATACTTTTGTCCATCTATTGTAAGTTACCGTATGTAGTAAATGCCACACTGTAGTAATTCTCAAGCAGCCAGTGTTTTAGGATGATCATCAACTTACACAGTCA
Organism: Salminus brasiliensis; assembly: GCF_030463535.1. Classification (NCBI taxonomy): domain Eukaryota; kingdom Metazoa; phylum Chordata; class Actinopteri; order Characiformes; family Bryconidae; genus Salminus; species Salminus brasiliensis. Next base: position 33,527,898 of record NC_132884.1, read on the forward strand.
CATCATTCCTTAAAAAAGAAGACAACTGACCTTGTTTTCCAATTTTTTAAGATGTTTTCCTACATGTTTCCATGCGATTCATGGTAAAACTTGCAGTTGTTTAGCATGTTCTTGTTATCTTAACAATCGCTTGGTCAGGGAGTGACTGTTAGCTCTACAACATGATTTACTTTTCCCATGTCAGAGATGACTAGTAATTCCTTCATTGCCACAAGCCACGAAATCTCAATGTTTTACAGGCAGGAGATACTGAATAATCAGCAGTCCTTCAAAATTGGTTAATATTATTGGCCAGCTAAGATATTGACTGGGCCCTCTTGCATAATTACAATACTGCCTTGCCTGTGCTGCTCCTGTGAGTTTTCCATCTATGATTAAGTGGGAAACTTCTTATTTCTCACTCTAGTGTCTCATACTTTCTGACCACACTTTGTAGCGTGATGCTCTCTGAGTAGTGTGGAGAGAGTGACGCCATGAATCCAGATTGAACCAATTTGACATTTGACTTAAGCCTGTGCCTGAGTCGTCTGTTTGCGCTGGCTCCTAATGAACCAGTGCTAAGTGAGCCGCCCTCCTGTATTAGAAGCAGCCCTGATTAGTATATTAATAATGATTGGGCTGGACTCAGGTTCAACCAGGTCACTGTCCTCTCCTCTCTTCTCTGTCCACAGTTCCTGTTTGAGCAGAATGTGAATTGAAAAGTCTTAACGCTCACCAATTCTCCAGTGCTTTCTCCAAGGCCTAGTGAAACCAGACGTGAGATGATTGAATAAAGAAATTTGATCGCGGATCTTCTTTGCAAAAGAGAAGCAAGAGAAACAGAAAGGGATGATATCAGTTACAAGAGTAAGGAGGAGGGAGAGAATGATTAAAATATGGTTACATGGCCTTTTGGAGCACATGTTTGTCTAATGCACAATCCTACGCCTGGCCACAGACTGTTGAATTAAATAAAGTGAGGTGCTGTGAATGGATTGTGGAGTTGAAAGTGTTGTTTAGAATAGGAATGTGGGAATTCTGGCCAGAAGCCAATGTGCTGTTCATATACATACGTCTGCCAATGGCAATATCGAACAGATTACATGGACATTTTAAAATACCTACATCAGCATTAATGTCTGTAGAGATACAAATGCAGTAAAAAGAATGGAAGCTATTGAGCAGCTATTGGCAGCTATTGATGTGCACCAATATTTGGAATGTGTAGTCTTGGTTGACCATTCAAGGTGCCAGTATACACATACTCTGAAAAATGGGTTCCTAAACAGGTTGCCAAAGACACATTGTTAAAGATGCTATATAGAGATGGACTGTTCCATGTTTTTGGGGCCAATACCAGTCGTCTTTTATCTACCGATCAAGGACGGGGCTGGATGCCAAGGCAAACTTGGTAATGCATCTTCATGCAGGGCTTCTGTAATGCTCTGCGCAGCGTCTCTGAAGATATACTTTGCTTTTTGAAGTCAAACACATTAAAAATGCTGTGGAGTCAAGCCTGAGTTGTCTGTTGGCGCTAGCTCCTAATTAACTATGCTAAGTGAGATGCCCTCTTTTATTAGGAGCAGATTCAGCACTGATCAGTATATTAATTATGATTGGGCTGGACTCAGGTTCAACCAGGCTCAACCCCTCTCCTCTGTCCACAGTTCCTGTTTGAGCAGAATGTTGATTTAAGTCTTAACGCTCACAGATTCTCCAGTGCTTTCTCCAAGGCCTAGTGAAACCAGACATGAGATGATTAAATAAAGAAATTTGATTCCTACTTGTGAATCTTCTTTGAAAAAGAGAAACAGAATTGTATGGTATTAGTTAGGACAAATTGTTAAAGATGGACTGTTTAGGGGACAAGACCAGTTGTCTTTCAGCTCGATTGGCCAATCCCCAATACCAGTCAAGACGGGACTGGATGCCACATTAACCTAAAGCAAACTTTGTAATGCATCATCATGCAGGACTTCTGTAATGCTCTGTGCAGTGTCTCTGAAGATGACATGTACATTTCTTTTTGGAATCAACCACATTTAAAAGGATGTGAATTCCTGTGAAGAACTGCACTGTGGTATCTGTGCTAGCTCTGCTGATACTCACTGCGCTGGGCTGAGTGCTGTACTCTTCAGAGGGGTATCTGGTTAGTGCTGTTAAAAGTCTTTACTCTGCTTCTCCCATGAGGCACATTACTTTTATATATTCAGTGAATATTCTACAAATATGTGAGTTACAAAGTTGCAGCTTTAAGTGTGGTCTTTATTGTTTGGGATATTACCCAACCCTAGTTTAAAACAGAAAAATGGAAGGTTGTGAGTGACTTAGATTTACACATTCCTGAGATTATTCTCTGTATAATGTTGTCTTTAAGCTCACTTCACACACCCATGAGAGCTCTTCCAACCTACTGTACACAAACACACTGTCCCCCAACACACACACACATACTGAGGGCAGTAAATTAAGTGAAATGTCAAGGAGATAAGTGAAATTGTTTGGTGGTTCCCTGGAGTGAAGGGACTGAAACTAAGCAATTACCTAAATGGCGGTCCAGTGGTGTTTAAACCCCTCTCCTGGCAATTCTGGAGTCATCCTCTTATCTCCACTCTCCATCTCTCTCACTCCGATCTCTTGTCTATCTCATCATCTTTTAAATCCTCACTTTTTCTTGCTGTAGGTGTTTGTCCACCTTCTCACATTCTTGCAGAAAGACACACATCCTAATAATGGATGGTTTACTGTTTCTTCCCTCTTTCACTGGTCTGAAATGTCATGCTGCATGATTTGATTGACGGGTACGGCAAGATCAGTGTTGTTTTGCTGTCACAGCCTCGCGTTCATACAGATTTTCTACAGGCGATATTGCCTGATCTGTGGAGTGAACTGGTAGATACAAATGTCATGCATGCACTGACGAGATGGAAGAGGGTGAAGAGATGACTGAGCAACATTGAAACTTTCACACATGATGAGCATTTATGGTTACTATCGCAGACCACTTACCTATTACTGGAGCCCTTTATCATTCCTTTTTTTCACACAGAAAGATTTGTACAATATTGGAAAAATGAACGATGGACGTTAAGTTAAGGTCTGGAACTTTCTGAAAGGACTGCTCGTAATATTGCAAGACAGGCAATTCAAAGCCCACATTTGATTGCAAAAGCCTTTAGGAGGATTTAGCAGACTCTGGAGTGATGGTGCACTATTCTACTGTGCAGCGACACTTGCACTAATATGACCTTGATGGAAAAAGCAAAATTGGACGTAAGAGGTTTTCACAGGAACATCTGAACAACCTTCCAAACATGCAATTTGGAAAATCATGTGGACTGATAAGGTTAAAATGAACAAAGGGTATGTGTAGAGGAAAAAGATGATGTCATGAAAAAAACCTCTCCAACTGTTAAACAGGAAGGTGGATTGATCATGCTTTGGCTTCGTGTTGAAGCCAGTGGCACAGGGAACGTTTCACTAGTAGAGGAAAGAATGGAATGAATGAAATACCAGCAAATACTGAGCAACCACCACACTGGTATACAATATACTATATGCACACAATATACTATATGCATGAGTTGAATATACTCAAATCTCCACAATGCATACATGCAATGCAGTAAACACCAACATCCCACAATCCAATGCAAAATGGAAAGGGTAAAGTTACTTGTGTCTGGAAAAATTTGAAAAAAAGGTGGATAACACTGCAGGTGCAGCGGTGACGCATGTTGGCATAGCAACGCTTCCTTCACTTTCTGTTAGTACAAAACTGACCAGTATGTTAATATTCTGTGTACTAACCTGTCAATCCTGTACTGTTAACATTATTATATAGTATGTATTTTATGGTAGTAGTGTGTAATAGGCAATTGAGACGCAGACACTGTTTTAGTGAAGCTGAAAAAAAGAGCTTTCCTTAGCGAGATAATGATCCTAAAACGCCTCACAGTTTACAAGATCAAGGTTTTACCATAGCCCTCCCATTCCATTGACCTAAAAGTCAATGACATCTGTAGATAGACCTCAAATAAGCAGTGCATGCAAGATGGCCTAAGACCCTCATAGAAGCAGAAGCATTTTGCCCAGAAGAATGGTTGAAACACCCCCCCCCAAAAAAAAAACAACAAAAAAACAAAACAAAAACAAATATATGAAAAAAATACAATTAAATTAAAAGCCTTTAATTCTAAATTAAGTTCTAAACATGCAGGCCGACCATACCTTTGATTCAGGTCATTTACTGTTTTTGTTATTTTGAAAAAATGCTAAAAGGTGGAAATAAAAAAAAATACATAGCTTTTCATAGTAACAGATATTTTGACCAGGGATGCCCAAACTAGTGCACATTATTAGTGCAACTGTTTTCCATGTATTACTGCTGTAATATCCTCGTTTTCCTATCATATTTATAAAGTATGCTAAGTATACCAACCATTCATTCACATCTTAATATGTCCAGCATGTCTAACTCAAGCTGATCTACAGAGAGAATGAACTTCTTCTGAAAACCAGGTAGAAGGGAGAAATTAGGTCATTTAACCCCTTAATGCAGAAAGGCTTATTACACACTAAGGTGTACTAAGTTACTCAGTAACTACAGGGGCTTCTGTTCAAACTGGTGGGGATATTCTTTGGTTATAGCAGTTTGTAAAAACACTTTCAGCCCACACGCAGGCCATAGGTTGCTTAAGGGGTTAATGGTAAAAACCTGAACTAGAACATGAAGCATTGTCTTGCATACTGTTTAAAATTTGAGAATGTTATTGTTGTGATATTCTTCCTACACCTTCAGGGCGGTTAAAAAAAACACTTCATTATTAATTAATCACTGTTATTAGTTTCATGTTGCCACACAACATTCTGAATTATTTATTTGCAGCAAGGACTCCTCTGCATAATTCTGTCTTGACATAATTGCCTTTCACATGGTGGGCTGCTCTATCTTGCTCTAATCAGTTTCTGTTTGTTTCTCTATATAGACCTATTGTGCCATAAGAGGATTTTGTGTTAAGCTCTGATTTAAGCTCTTAATTTGCTTTCCATATTTCAATGTATTTCATTGGACACAAGAGTGCTTCTCTCTGTATGCCTGCACTGTCGAGTTCAGTAATCCAGCAGCAATAGTACTGTCATTATCCCATAAAACATAAAACAGTCAAATATTTGGACAAGCCTAACCAAGTTAAGATTTCCATCTAAAATATTCAGACTACATACAAATGATTGAGTTTTAGGGGATATGGGATGATGAAATTCTCTTGCATTCCATATCCTAGGACATCACCGTTTAGGATTCAGCCATTGCACAGCTCTGCATTTAACCCGTCCATAGAAGTGAGAACACACACTTAGAGCAGTGGGCCGCCACCTGTGAATGGAAAAGGAATCGAAAGCACAGTTCCTTCACTCCCCCCCACCCGCCACTTCCTTGTTGGTCCAGGGGATCCATCCGGCGACCTTCTCTAACCTTTAGACCACGGCTATCCCTGCTACACCTCACCCATAAGAAGCAGTCACTCAAACCTTGGGTGAGAACAGGAGCTGCAGACAGTGACTAAAACATGTGGTTTTGCTCCCTCAAGCTGCATCCCTCCTGAGCCTTGCTACAACTGCCCCTGGGCTACACCTGCTGTTTGACCCTGGTGTTCAAGTTCTTTCTCTCTTTCTCTCTGCTCAGGTGCTCATGCTGCTCCTCGTAATGGCCCACAGTTAATATCATTTGGCAGCAGCTGCTGGGCACCTTCAGAAGAAGCTCAGCCAAGACAGGACAGCAAGGAGACATGCTTGTTTTGGTGAACTGTGTGTTGAATAAGGACTTCTTCTCCACTAAACACTTAGTCAGGAGGCTGGTTTTGATGTAGGTTTAGTTTGAAGGAAAATTAAGTCTATATCTACTGTCACTGTGTGTGTGTGTGTGTGTGTGTGTGTGTGTTGGGGGGCAAATGCCTTACCTTAAACCCTTTAAGAATGGATCCTCCCTCAATATCAGCACATACCTCTATGTCCTCTCAGCACAAATATGCCTGTTAAGGAGTTGATAACAAGCGTAAGACTGGAGCCAATCCGAGGCTTTTCTGCTTTGTACGTTGCAAAGGCAAGTAATAGAACTGCCCACATTTGGGATGTTTACCTGAACACATAATAATTTATACAAACTACATTTGAACATTGCTGTGAGGATTTGACTGCATTAAGATACAAGAGCATTATTGAAGTTGTTGGATGATTAATGGATGGAGCACTATCATTCCAGAGAACACAGTTCCACTGCTCCACAGCTCAATGCTGGGGGTGTTATACCCCTCTAGTCCCCGTCTGGCATTAGGCATTGTGCCAATATGTTCATGTTGATCTGCTCCAAAGTCCTATTTTATTGGCAGTACTTTTTTACAGGGACTAGACAAGCTGTCTGTGTGTGTATTTACACATCTGTGTCAGCAATGGGTGCAACTTGAAGTAGCTGAATGCATTCATTAGAAGGGCTGTCCACAAACATTTAAACATATAATATGGACTGTTTATGTTTAATGTGGCTGTTTATGATTTGATCAGCAACATTTAACATTAAGTGAACTAATACATGAACACAAGCAGATCCTATGCCTGATGTTGTGTAAAAAAACAATATATTTCTTTGGAATACTGAGTGTAGCGACTAGAAAAGCAATCACAAAGAAATTATACCAGACACCCCGTTTATAGAGGACTGGTATGATATTATTTTTTATTTTGAGTTTTACTAATGGTAAGACTGACCTTCTTTGAGGTCATGAGGCTTCAAGAAAATACATTTTAGGAAATTTGGGGTGGAAAATGTGATTACTACAGTATCAGTCTGTCTATTGATATCCTGCTGGTAGTCTGTGTTTCCAAAATGCAAAGAAGGTAAACAACAACAGATAATGATGTATACCAATAAGGCAACTTGCTGTATGCTCCAGCTGTTCGCTACTGGATTTTACAAAGTTGTTACCATGTGAATGAGTTATTTAATGAGTCTCTCTCTCTCTCTCCCTCTCTCTCTCTCTCTCTCTCTCTCTCTCTCTTTCTATCCTTCTTTCTATTTCTTCCTCACCTTTGAGTCAACAACCAGCCCTCAAAACAGCATGTGACTCATTACCTAGGTACTAATTAAATATGTAAGGAATAAGACACATGCACACACACATTCAGCTTAAAGCTGAAAATGAGTGTCACTGTTTTGATTGGCAAGTTCCTTGTGTGAAAATGTGTGACTGGAATAAAAGCAGAAGCACACAGTTGGCAAGGAGTTTAAAGTGTTTGGTGCCTCTAATTACAGTGTTCACAAAGTGGACGCAGTTACAAAAGGATAAAAAAGAAGGGGTAGGGAAGGAGTATGCATCTGATAGCTTTTTAAAGAGAAGGAGCTGAATATGGAGTGGAAGAAAGAGTGGAAGAAAAAAGGGAGTAGATCAGACAATCAGTACAAAAAGCAGTAGTGAAATATGAGTCCATTGTCTAAAGTTTTATAGCTCCAGTAAGAAAGCTCTAGAAGGAGCGGGTGGCTAATGCTGAATAATAATAAGAGGAAGGCAGCGTAATTAACATATAAAACACAAATCACTTAGAATAGGTTTTTAGCAGAGCAAGAAGCCCTGCCAGAGAAGTGTTTTTTTCCAAGCTAGATGTAGAATATCCCACAGTAATACACAGCAGTGTATTTAATAACCTTCATCATTCTCCAGTCTGCAATGTTCTAATGGCTGACAACGTCCTTACGTCCAATTTAAGAAACAGCTATGCAAATATGTTTCTAATAGGATCACCGCTAGACCATTGCAGGATTATTATCTTTCAATCTCTGCTATATATGACTCCAATCCCCTGTTAATTCCAGCACTTTTTTCTCTACACACACAGCTTTACCTCTGCGTTTGCGTTAACTGCTGTGAACATGTGGCTGTAAGGCTTCTGTTCACCATTACAGTAGTGTGCTGATTTTCTACAGCTCCACTTAATGCATAATTGACATTCACAAGCCCTGTTTTCACTGCCTACCATTGCCAGGAGACATTATTCCCTTCTTCCCTTACTATAGAACTGCTTGGAGTCTTACCTAAAACCTGACACAGCTAATTAATCCCATTGGGCCTGAAAATGACTGTGTGGGTTGGTGATTTATTATTTAATACTGTGTGTATGTATGTATGTATGTATGTATGCATGTATGTGCATGTGTGTGGATACTCACACACTATATGGACTAAATTATTGGAAGACCTGCTCATTCATTGTCTCTTCTGAAATCAAGGATATTAAAAAGAGTTAATTCTGCTTTTGTTGGAGGAACTGTCTCTACTGTCCAGGGAAGACTTTATACTAGGTTTTGGAGCACTGCTGTAAGAATTTGATTTAATTCAGTAACAAGAGAGTTAGTGAGGTCAGGATGTTGGATAATCACCACCCCACCTCATCCCCAACTCCCCAACTCCTCCCAAACATATTGGATGGAGCACCATCATTCCAGACAGCAATTTTTGCTCATCTTCACCAAGAGTGTCAGTAATAATAGAGGGCACTGTACCCCTGTAAATGATGAAGAAAAATATTACCAGGGTATTAATCCTGTCAGAAGGCAGTATTTCACATTGCTGTATCTAGACAATGCTTTACCATGGAGTGCATTTAATAACATCATCACTCATATCTGGAATGCTCTCATGTCTTCCAACAGCAAGACACATATATTTGTAATAGGATTATCATAAAACCATTCAACCAGTCTCTACATGAATCAGTCGCTCATTTAATGAAGCAAGACTTCTCTACATGCGCTTTCTCTGAAGGTTCTTCAAGAGATGGCCATAAGAAGAAATATCCCACCGGTTCAGCGGGAGGTATATGAAACTGTGCTGGCTTTTTTCTGCCCCATATGCTGGAATATTACCTCAGTGAGAGAAAACAGCATGCCTAGGTGAGGCTATTTTCCCCTCACAAACGTAGCGCAGGATAATTATTTGTAGATAGGTGTTTTTAGAATTGTGTCTGACTTTTTAAGATATAATTGCCGTGAGATATTTCAGCCTCGTGGGGTTTTTAAACCGTTTATGTGCTGGATTCTGGTGCAGAGCAAACCGATGAGGTCTGCATTGGCACTGCCTTGATGGAATTGTTCTTTCTTACTAAAAGCACTTTGCATTGACTCTGCTGCATTTGAGCTGAAGCTGAAGAAGCATGATCGGGGTTTAATTTGTACTTTATTGGAAAATGCGAATCGATGAGAATCGGAAATCTTCATCATCCAAAAACCGATGCACCCAACTCAACCTGCTCATCATCATTATTATCAGCCTCTCTTGATCATATTAACATGTCAACACATACTGATGACACAGCTAAATTTTCTTCTTCCTGTTTTCTTTTTTTGTTCTCCTAATTTTCCTTTAGCACAGAGGTCTACACTCTGTCACAACTGCATGCCAATGCAAGTCAATGCAAATAGATTTAATTTCAAATAATTTGGACCATTTCTGCTGATCCCTTCACCATGCAATATAATATGATCTATTTGAAAATTGAGATTTTTGCACTACAGTGGTAGTATGTTTAATACACATTTTACAGCTATAATGGTGAACTTTCTGCATTTGAGGGACAGTGATTTATGTATGTACTTTTACACTATTTTATACTTTCTACTACTTTCTTTACTTTATTAATTGTTTGTAACTGTGTTGTTATTTATTTTAGTCCATATTAATTACTGCTATTATTATATGTATATAATAATAATAATAATAATAATAATAATAATTATTATTATTATTAGTAGTAGTAGTATATAAAGACATTGCACATAATCTAATAGCAAGGACTATCTGTGGGGCTTCCAAATCTTGGGCCTTTGTATGAAAAAGTTTCCCTTGCTGTTTCATAATTCTAGGTACCAATAAAGACCAGCACCTTCTTGCCAAAGTAGATTCTAAACAAGATGAGGCTTATAATTAAATTTTCAATGCTTTTATAAAGTATCATCTACAAACAATTTTTTCTCTCATAGTGAAGAACAGTTTAAGCAAACAAAGAACATTTCAGTTAAATTCAATTCAAACTTATTTATAGATTTATTTATATATTTAATATATATTTCAAAATGAAAGTTGCCACAAAACAGCATTACAGAGATTCAGGCCTGAGCCTCTTTTAAGCAAACCAGCGGCAACAGTGGCAAGGAAAAACTCTCTCAGTACGAGAGGAAAAAAAACTTGAGAGGAACCAAGAATCAAAAGCAGAACCCATCCTCCTCTGGTTGAGACCAGATAGCAGAGCAAATTAGAAAGACAAAAATAACTGGACGAAACTAGTGAGAAAGAGTTCTGGCAAACGTGCGAGTGTAGAACACATGTTCAGTGTTAATGTAAAAGTCAATGCAGTTATATAGTGAGACATGAGTGAAACAATGCAAAGATCCAGAGCAGGACAGCAATCGCAGTGGGCAAGCTGGGTTGGGCAGCGACGAGACAGAACAGTAGGAACGGGGCATCTTGATACATAGTGAAGATTTAAGAAAACAAAGTAGGATTATACCTGTCATGGTTCTATATACAGTACCCGTCAAAAGTTTGAACACACCTTCTCATTGAGTGTTTTTCTTTTTTTCCTACATTGTAAATTAATACTGAAGTCATCCAGACTGTGAAGGAACACATTAAGAATCATGTAGTAAATTTGTTAAACAACAAAAAAAGTTGGTTTGTTAAACAAACCAGAATAGATGGGCTATTATCTGGGGGGCAGTTAACCTATGGTTTCTGAGGCTGGTAACTCTGATGAACCTCTCCTGTGCAACAGAAGTAACTCTTCGTCTTCCTTTCCTGGAGCGGTCCTGATGAGAGCCAGTTTCATCATAACATTTGATGGTCTTTGCAACTGCACTTGAGGATACTTTCAAAGTTTTTTGGATTGACTGACCTTCATTTCTTAAAGTAATTATGGACTTTACTTAGTTGAGTAGTTCTTGCCATAATATGGATTGGAACATTACTTAAATAGGACAATTCACTGTATACCAACTCTTCCTCTTCACAACAGAGCTGATGGTCTCAAACACATTAAGAGGGCAAGCAATTCAAGAGATTAACTTTTGACAAGGCACAGCTGTTTACTGAAAGCCATTCCTGGTGACTACCTTATAAAGCTAACTGAGAAAATGCCAAGATGTGCAAAGCTGTCATCCAAGCAAGACGTGCCTACTTTGAAGAATCTAAAATATGGAACATATTCTGGTTTGGTTTTCTTCATATCTTCATAGTTTGGATGACTTTAGTCTTAATGTACAATGTAGAATTTTAAAATAATGAAAAGACACTGAATTTAAGGTGTGTCCAAACCTTTGACTGGTACTGTAAAGCCATTGCCTTTACCAAAGAGGCCTTAAAGAATCTATATTTCTAGAGTGGAGGTGGGATAGTTTGTAGGAGGAGATGAGTGCACTTAGGTACCGATGTGGAAGGCCTTTTATTGCATTTTTTTTAATAATCAATATGGATATGGACTGGCAGCCAATTTAGTGGTGATGATACCCGACTGATATGGACAAAATTCCTGTTTTTAGTGAAGCCTTTATGAAATGAAGGCTGGTGCATTCGGGGTTTACTGAAGATTGTTTAGGGTCTTCTTACTGGAACATTCTGACAGCAGGACATCAATAAAAGTGTGAACATTATGGTTATTAAAACAAGCGTCATATTTCCAGATCAGCTCCCGAGGTACTGTGTGTCTGCAAAATAAGGCCCAAAATATTGACACTATTTCTCAGAAGCATCATAATGTTCAAATATTGTTTATAAGTCCTAAGTCATGTTCGCTTTACTGTCTCATTATGATCTTTGTATTGTGACACCTTTGGGCCACATGGTTCAATTGTCTTTGCCACTTCAAAGGCTGTCAATTCCAGCACATTTGCAGCCGATTTAGATTCTGCATGCGCACACAGAGACCTGCACAGTAATAGCTCCCGTGTTTAATTAGTTTGGTGAGTTTTCACTTAAATTTGCATTAAACTGGACTCTAGCAGGTAGTTCAGCACTGATGATTTTAGTGTAAAGTGATGGAAAGCAGTCACTAAGGCTTGGTTTCATTATTGCTTAAGCGTATGTGAGCGGACTGAACGAGTGTGTGGAGATGCCATAACCCTTCCTCCAGCGGTCCTGCTTCGTTAACTCCGGCCATTCTTCACCTGTCCCTGCAGAACCGCTGTAGTGGCCCGATAACCAAGCTCCAGTCGAGCTCTGCTGCTGAGGAATCTTCTCTGTCCTGCAGGTCAGGAGAGAGGGGGATTTTGGAAGGAAATTGGCTTGCATGTGTGTGTGTATGCACATGTGTATGTGTGTGTATCTGGGAGAAAAAGACCTAGAGATGCATCAGTCTGCAGCTGCTCCATTAGAACCAGCCATTGTGGAACAGGGGATTACACACATACACATAAATATTCATTTACACACATTATTTATTTGTCGTCCCTCATCTGTATCCCTTGTTTTTTGTCACCCACACGCACAAACACACACACACACACACACACACACACACCCACACATACCAGAATACTGTCAGAATGCCAGATGTCTAGTTAGGCATCAGTGTACACCCAATCAACCATAATCATTTCAATCAAATGCTTCTCTGTTGACGCTGCTTGCACTTGTCATTTCGGATGCCGTTTGCTTCCTCCTTAGGTTTTATTCCGCGTAACTTCTGCAACTTTTAAGTTGCGGTTGTTGCCATGACAACAGGTTATGCAAATTGTTCCTGCCGATCAGATTTTAACATGCTCAGTACGCTGAACATCCAGACACATGAAATCAGAAAGTGTCATAGCTGCGATAGCGCTTTGCGTCCATGTACAGAACACTGAAACAGTGCACTACAGCAGTACTGGTCACTGCAGTAAGCAGGCCTCTTTGTTCCATGTGCAAACAGGGTTGTGCTCGAACAGCACTTTTGGTAATAGGTGATGGAGTTACGCTTGCTGAGCTTCGCTTTGGCTCTAATGGCTCTCCAAGAGCTGAAGTGTCATCAGCAGGCCACTCATCTACTGTAAACATTCACACTCAGCAGAGGAAAGCACTCAATCTAACCGCCAGCTCCCTCCACTTCTGCAAGGCCGTGGAAAACTGGACGTTTTGCATACTGTACAGTGTCACTCGGTCAGCTAGTGTAGATGCTTGTATCCGTGTCGCGACTAGAACCAGTCTGCTTCCATCCTGCTTGAATCTACAGTGACTCTTCAGTGTAGAGCGTATGGTTGGTGCAGCAGAGACTTAATGCACAGTGGTTTTGGTCTGGCCGAGCAGTGTGAGTGTCAGTGTCGGTGTACAGTACACTGTGAAGAGCTATTTCAGTGCTGAAGTGGTAGCGTCCTCTTGCTATGCAAATGGAACAATGCTGCACAGCCAAAAAGAGACAGATGCCCAGCCATCTGCATCGCTTCTCCAAATCCAAACCCTCAAGTCAGTGTTGTTCCAGTTGGAGAGCACTTTGAGCTGAACTGTAGGGAGATGTTATCCTTATGTCTGCATCTTGGATTGAAATGTATTGTTTAAATGCATGGATTAGCTCTTTGGCAGTGCAAGCAAGGCAAGCGTTGGTTTTCTTATCTCATTTAAGATACATACATTTAGAAGGACAAATGTATTTGGACACCTGCTTATTCATAGTTTCTTCCAAAATCAAGGGTATTCAGTGACAAGAGCATTAGTGAGTCCAGGATGTTGGATGATCACCACCCCACTTCATCCCCCACTCCTCAACTCGTCCCAAATGTTTTAGATGGAGCGCTAGCCATCATTCCAGAGAACAATGCTGGAGGCTTTATACCCCTGTAACTCATACCTGTATTAGGCATGGTATCCATAGGATAATGTTTACCTGTTTCAGAGAGTCCTACTCTGTTGGCAATACTTCTGGCAATACAGGGACTAGACAACCTGTGTGAATGTGCATGTGCACATCTGTGTCAGCAGTGGGTGCAACTTAAAGGGGCTGAATGCATTTTTAGAAAGGGCGTCTACAAACATTTCGACATATAGTGCAAAGAGAAAGATGAATGCTGAGACAGAGAGGCTAAAAATGAGAAAGATTGAGTTGAGATTGAGATATAAAGAGAAGGGCTAAGAGAAAGAGACTGATATAGAGAGAACAAGAGAGAGACCAAGATAGAGACTTGAGTGAGTGAGTGAGTGAGTGAGTGAGAGTGAGATCTAGACAGAAAAGTAGAGAGAGAAATTGAGAGAGGGAGATATTGAGGCAGAGTGAGATGGAAGGAGAGAGGCTGAGAGACAGATTCAGTTAGTGAGAGAGAAAGAAATGCAGTGACAGAAGGACAGATAGAGGGACTGAGACAAAAAGAGAGAGCGGAATGGCAGAAGAGTGAAATCTCAGCTGTTCTCACTCTCTCAGCCTTGGGCTCGGCCACGTCAGTATAGCAACACTGTTTGGTGAAAAGCATGCACAGACGATGCCAACAGCCTGCTGCCAAAACACGAGCTGCACGCCTCTCTTCTCATTTCCACAAATATGGCTTTCTGCCGCAGCCTCTTTTTGTCTGCTTTTGTCCGTCCCTTATTTTCGCTATTCTGTCTCTGCCTCCCTCTCAGCGTGAGGCCCTCTCTCTCTCTCTCTCTTGTTTGGTGTGGACAGACTCATTTTACACTGTTAGCTGAGTAAAATTATTTACTCGTCAGTGTCCCAGTTCTGTCTTCTGCTGACATTTAGGCTTTGTTTAGATGACGGGGCATAACGCTCTAATTAGATTCGCTGTTCTTTTTGTTGTTGGATGTTTGGGTTTAGACATGTTACCATGTGACCATACAGAACTTTCTTAAAGGTAAGAAAGTTGAAGGCGAAATGCCTGACAAATAACACCTTTATTACCAATAAAAGTGAGCAATAGAGTCAGGCTAACTTAAAGCAACGTATAAAGTGTAATATTATAAAAGTGCACAGTAGAACAGTGCACCACCCCTCCAGAGTCTGCTAAACCTAGAAGCTCTTTTGCCACTTTAGTAATACAACCAGCAGGTTTTTTCTTGATCTTCCAGACCTCAACGTTACCTCTACCTTTCCTATTAGCTGCCCGTTCTTGAAAACACTTTTTGGGAGAAGTCAGAGTATTTCTAAAGCTTTGCAATTTGTATGATGTACATACTAGTAATTTACTGCAGAGCATGTTTTGATTTAACAGGTACTCCAGGATTCTGAGTGGTGTGTGGACTAAGGCTCTGCCATAAGCAGCCAGAGCCTTGCCCTCTCTGGGTGGGTAGGTGTCTCTCTCTCTCTCTCTCTCTCTCTCTCTTTCTCTCCACATCACTTCAGTGTAATGCTGGCCTGCATGGGCATCTGCTCACTGATGCATCAGAGCTGGGTACTCAGTGCTTTTCTCTGAGTGCATTGGTTGCCCGGTAACGTTGCTTTGGTAGCAGTTTGAAAAGAGGTGGTGGTTGGTTGCACACGTTAGACTAGGGATGTATCCGTCCTCACCTTCCCAGGGTTGGGAGCATTACATGTGATGGGGGAGAGTACCAACGAGTGGCCATCTAAAACTGGGGAGGAAAATTGGGTGAAAGTCCAGCAGTCTAACTGCTGCTCATGAAGTGTGAAAAGATCATAAGTTCAAATCCCAGCAAGAGTTCAGTGCTTTATTGTCAAAAGCCTTCCAGTTTGGGGGTCATGTGATGGGGGGAGATACCATAATAATTTATTAATGCTTTTGAAGCTCAAAATGATTAAATTATTACATTTTTTTATTGTTATCAAACTAAGATGCAGAACATTTAACAAACCTAGGTTGAGTTCAACTCAGAAAACACACTTCATTTTAAGATGGCCTAATTTAATTGTTTTTGAGACTGCATTTATTGGTGCCTGACACCAACGCACACAGGGACAAACACAGACATATATACACACACACACACACCTCCTGCTTCACTGTGATGTCTAGTGGCGGTGGACCACTGGCGGAGTTCTCTCACATCTTGAGGTCAAACGCGCAGTAGGGGTAGAAATCGGTCGGGCTGAACGCTACACACACAGCGGGAGGAGAGATCGGTCAGTTTGAACAGTCAAGCATGAAACAGCGCCACGGGCTTTGAAGATGTCGCTGTAGAGAAGCGATAGAGCTGAGTTTCAACAGCAGAGTGAGCGCAGAGATTACACAGATCTGACACTAACCCAGCCCCTCTTCAAGACCCTTTCGGTGCAGTCCCACTTGAAATTTGGCTAGTTCGGTTCGGGTGCTACTCTGACAATTAGCATTGGCATATTAGAGTGTGTTAAATGAAAATTTTGAAGTTAGAGAGTGCAGACAAGGGGCTTATTAAGGGTATAATGAAGGTGCTCTATGAATATGCGTTCAGAAATGAATTTCCATGGCACTCTTTTAGAAATGAAAAAGCCGGTGTAATAAAAATAATAATAAGGCTATGGGCAGATGGTTAAATGCCTCCACATTGTGAACTGTGGCTATTTTGTCCATAGCCATAATACAGTACAGAATGATAAGGAAGCTTTTTTGATAGGATTGATATGATTTTTGACAACAAATGGATTTTTTTAATGATTAATGTAATTTAACAGTTATTGCCATTTTACTTTCAAATAGCAGCTCCAAAATCACGTAGGTGCTCCACTGACCTGTTATAAGGAGAATAACATCTTTATCATTCCCACTCTGAGCATCACACGTTGCTAAATGCACAATGTATCTCTGGTATAGCAGGCAGGACAACACTGCGCAACACAAATCATATTTGTGTAAATTCCTGTAATATTACTCTTCCACCTCAGTCAACATTCTTCTTCTGTATATCTCAGCTTGTCCAGAATTACAGAACAGCATGTCCTTTAGAGGGGCTCAAAATCAGGACGATGCTCCGCTGACTAGTAATGGGCAGAATGACGTTCTAAATATTCCCACTTTGGGCCTTGGCATGTTGCAAACAGCACTGTTTAACTCTGGAGAAGCAGGCAGGACAGAACTGTGTAATGCTGCATAACCTAGTTGTAACCTAGTCCTAGTTGTGCCATGACAATTGCTTCTTTCACCTCATATCCTGGATCTGTGTCTCTAGCTTTTCCAGAAAAGCTCAGAGTGTGAATTATCTTTTCCGACTGTATGGGGAGCCCAGGAGCAAGAAATAGCAATTCTCACATAGTGCTGCTTTAACTCACTTCACTCACGTCACAGTGAGAGTCCTCAGGCGTATGTTCACTGTGTTAAGAGGCTCTGGTTAGTAGGGGTGTAATATTTCACATAATTCAAAATTCAGTTCTGGGTTCTGAGACAAATTTCAGTGTCAGTGTGTCACTTATATTTACTTAAATAACTTTTTTAAGTTTTTACTTAAAATGACCCAAATTAAAGGTTTAGCCCCCCAGCATGGTCAGTACCTAATGACAACACTTTTGGCTAATAAATAAATGCTGTATGTAGCCAACTGTGTAGCCAGTTTTCTTCTGATGACTTTTCTGTGAAGGTCATATTTGTGCAGGTGTTGCTGCACAGTAGAATTGTGCACTCCCACTCCAGAGTCTACTAAATCACCCTGAAGGTCTTTTGCAGTCAAATGGGTGTTCTGATTTGCCTTTCTAATCCTATGAGCAGTGTTAGGCAGCTGCTTAGAAGAGCCCAAGGACGCTGAGGAGTCAGTGCTTCATGCAAAAAAAAAAAAAATAAATAAAATAAATGTATATATATATATATATATATATATATATATATATATATATACATTAAATCTGCTAAAAATGCTAAAAAATCAGTAATGATAACTGATGTTGATATAAGCCAAAAAACATTGAATTTAATTATTAGTGTCCCAAAAATTCTGTATAGAGATGCACCCCTCCATTTGTGTCATACGGCCACTTACAGACACACATTGTGGCAAGTTCAAACTGTTCTCCTGAGTCTCCCTTGCATGCTGCCCACATCCTCCTGTTCTGCAATGAGGCTGGAAAAGGAATATACCCAGGATTAATGTGATTCTAGGAGCTGCAGTTTCACTCTATCAGATCCCAAGAGGCTCATTCGCCTCTCTTTGCCCCAGCAATAAGTGCTCTTCATTTTCTGCTTGGCTTCCAGTGCTAGGCACAGCAGCAGTAAATTGAAGTGTCATACTACAGAGGAGCCATGCTGCTAGCATTCCAGGAACAGGTATGCGTGTGAGTCTGTATGTGTATGTACTCTATGTACTCCATGTTTGTGTGAGAGCTCACCCGTCTGTCGCTGTCCACGGTGCTGGAAGCCAGTGAGCTGCCGGAGAGGTGGTGTGTCTGTATCTCGCCAGCAGAGAGCAGGGTCTGGTGTCTTACTACCGAGAATGCAGTGTGTTGCTGGGTAACTACATTTGCCATTCTGCTGAAGGCTCTCTATTAAATAGGCTTTCTCTGAAGGTGTGATCATCTCTCTCTCTCTCTCTCTTTCTATTTCATCTCTCTATTCTGCTCGTCCTCACAGCAAAGCCACTCTTATCTGATATGCACAGTGTTTCTGCTCACTGTCTGGCTCTGACACATTTTGCAGGATTTATTTTGGCATGGAATTACTTCATACTAATATTGACCATTTAACATTATTATACAATGAGATTTTGAATGGAATAATGCCTGTGAGGCTACTGTGCAGAATGTCAGCTTTAATTCAAAGATATGTGTGTTTACATTAACACGATAACAGGTGACCTATAAAGGAATCACAGCACTTATTATTCATTGTTACTTTAGTTCAGAAGGTCATACATAATTGGATGATTGGATACTTCGTTTTTTCTTGGCTAGCATGTTTGTTGATTGGTATTGACAGGTCACTGCTAGATATGAGCAATTCCTTTCTTCCTTTGTATCAAATACAAAGTATGTATGTGTGTAGTTTGTTAGCTGGTGATGTTTTGTTAGTCTACAGTGTTTTCTATTGTATTGTACATCGACGCTGTCACGTGTCATGGTGTGTTAGGCCAGACCAAGATAGGATGAACACTTGCAGAGATGGAGATCTAAGCAAGAGGGTTTATTTAACAAAACGCACAGAAACACAAGGGGTATGAAAAACATGAGCAACAAACAGAGGGCAAAACTGTGAACACAACCAAAATGTGACAACAAAAATGGCGACCACAACAAACCAGCTTGGGTAACCTGAGAATCCTGACATGAAGCGAGCAAGCCTCGCTAGATGCGTGAGTAGCAGGGAGACCTGCTCCTGAACGTGGGTAAAGCACCCGGACCTGACCTGAACACACAGAAAACGTGCGAGGAACCTTGGGGCATCCTAGAGGGTTTAGACAGTTCAATTCTCGGCTGAGAATGATGGTGTAGAGGCTCCTTAAGTACCCCCAGTCCCAGGTGTAACACATGAACCAAATGAACATGAATCGACTGACATGAACGGAACCAAACACACATGGACATAAACAAGGCGGAAGTCCTTATTTGGGCCTGTGGGCGGCGGCTCGGGATCGCCCCAGGGGAGGGTGCAATAACGAGTGCCTGACATCACGCAAAAACCTTATATCTCCATTTTTCACTTATTGACGTAATATGAAACTAACAGTTGTTCTGTATATGCTGTGAAAAAAATATGCTGAATAGACTAATAGAAATGGACAGAAATTATTATTCTCCAAAATTATTATCTTTTTACAGTTTTTGGATGGTAATGTTAATTTATCATCTGCTATGATTTATCATCAATAGTCTCAGTAAATTATATCTGTCTTTGTTTCAAAGTACCTGAACATATTTACAAAGCACCACATGTGACCAGTACAGAGCCTTAGCTTGCATCTTCTCTAATAGTTATATCATTACCACATAAATCACCATATATATTTTTGGTTGGTCTATTGTCTAATGTTACTTAAGGCTCCATATCTCTGATGGCACCTCTTTTGAGTTTACAAATCAAAAAGGGAGAGAGGTCAGATTGCACTTGTGTGATATCCAATATATTTGTTTAGCTCACAGATGAAACATGAAGGTTTCGGGACTTAGGCTATCCTTGGTCTGCTCATGGTACTCCAGCCAACACTATTAGTATATATAGAAACTAAACAAAGGTGTTCACCACCCCCTTAGTGAAGTCATCAACAGGGCACAGGTATAATTCAACATCCTCCAAAATAATATTTAAAAATATACAAACGTAATATTTGGATTATACCTAGGCCCTGTTGATGACATCACTAAGGGGGTGGTTTCATCTGTGAGTTAAATAAATATATTGGATATTTTACGAGTGTTGTCTGACCTCATTCCCTTTAAACACCCTGTGAAAACCCTTTATCTTCACATATTTAGACATCTGGATATTTGTTCTTTGTTTGAACAATATTGAGAGATGGAGGTAATATAATTACACACATACAACTACAATAATCTTTAAAGAAAGTATTTAGAAATTATGTAAAATGTATTAGAAATACAGTTGTTTTGTGAGAAATATACAGAACATCCCCATATTTATTACTACTTCAAATGTGTAAAATTAGAGTCAGGTGCAGCATATCAGATGCAGATGATTAGATCATTGTTAGCACTGCCTGAAAAATACTGAAATATGGCTTAATAATGACATTGTTCAGTTAAAACCTGATTTTTATTCATTTTTATTCAGTAAAATTGAAGTAAGAAACATTATAGCATCATAATATGTTAAAGTGAGCTAAGATAGTTAGTTAAAGTTAGTAAGTGGTAAAACGTCTATATTTTATGGAAATTTGCCCACTGATTCTAGTCGGTTGTAATTTGAAGCAGCAGTCTAAAGAAAAGCTGTTTAACTGTTGTAGCTCAAACAGCTTCCTCTGGTGCTGTTAATTATTCTAGCTGACTTCTTCAAGTGCTGTTAATTAATGCTGATAATGAACCTATTGGCTGGGTTGTTACTGTGACATAAGCTGTGTCTGAAACTGCAGGTGGCTGACTGGATGCCTCGCTGTAGCTGTCCGTGCTGTCTCACGAGTCAGCGGTTTAGAAGGCAGTGTAGTGATGGAGGTCTCTGTAACCAAATCATGAAGATGACAATACATACTGACTTTGCCAAGGTATTGACAGGTCACTGCTAGATATGAGTGATTCCTTTCTTCCTTTGTATCAAATACAAAGGAATTAGTGTTTCTATGATTTGTGTTGTATATAACTACATTCTGCGCAGACAGGGTGTAACAGTGTTAACATCCAACAGTTCTCAGCATTTGTTTGGTTGCAAAACAGTATGTTACCCTTGTTCTGGACAAGCTCATCCATTTTACTCTGTCATGAGCAGATCGGCATTTGCATGCATCTCACAACTCTTTGAAAGATTGATCATTTAAATTCAAATCTATTATTATTATTATTATTATTATCTCAAACACAAATAAAGTTGACATTTTGTAGATACAAGTTTTTTGCTTGACAGCAGTGATATAATTTTTAAAACATTTATATGTTGTATATTGTCACAGTCTGTGACTGTACAAAGTCAACAATAGAGCATAGCAAAAAAGAATGATCATTTGTGCTCTTACTTAATTGACTGCAATTATAGCAGTTATCAGCTCATGGCTCTCAACGATTACCACCAAACAAGTGTAAATGGTGCTAAAATCAGCTCATCTAGCTGAGAACTGAAAATATCACAGTGACTTTGATCAGGCATTAGGTGTGTCAGGGTCAACTTCTTGGAACACTGGGAATGCTGTTAAGCAGCTTTAACACTGTACACTGCGAGCTCAGCAAACAGAAGGTGAAAACAGAAGGAAGACCACAGTGGACAACTGAGTGCTTTTTTTGTGCTGAGTGTGGTTTTTGCACTGGTCAAAAGCCGATCCTGCACCAAGAGCCCTTTGAGCTTCAAGTACGGCTTGACTCGACCCACCATCCCTCAAAATCCACAGAAAACAAGCGTCCAGGCTTTTTTCTGTCCTGACACCAAAGTGGTGGATCGAGCTTCCCCTGGGTGTCCGAATGGCAGAGTCACTCACTGTCTGTCAGACTGAAGACCCACCTCTTCTGAGAGTACTTGGGCGAATAGCAGAGTACTATGGTCACCTTACTGACTTGTGTTTAGTAGTGTCTAAATTTAGAGATATCTTTGAATTTTTAGTCTATTTAAACTAGCTGAGGTTTTTCTTGAGTAAATAGCAAAGCACTTTTGTAAGTCGCTCTGGATAAGGGCGTCTGCTAAATGCCTTAAATGTAAATGTTTATCGATGAAGGACAGATCATCCAGGGTCTGGAGATAGAAGAAGCTACCACAAGATAATACCATACAAAAAGACGCCCCTGTAAATTTGCACCACCGCCCCACCACAGTGTAAACCACTAGTATGTGTCAGGTAGGGCTGTGTATTGGCAAAATCCTGACGATACTATAGGTATCACATTAAATTGACTGTTAAATGTATTGAGGAACTTTTAGAGGTTCTTCAATATGAAACTGTGGAGGAACCTCTTAAGGTGCATTAAGAATCCTTCAAGGATCCATTTTCTTCTGAAAATCTCCATACTTTTAAATTCAAGAACTTCCAAATCTTGAGATACTTTTAAGAGTGTGACACCAAACTTTACATGTAAACTATTAATTAAAAATCAATACGGTGTTTCTGAGAATCGATACAGCATTAAAAAACATAAAAAACATAATCCCAAAACTTGAAAATATCAATATGTATATGTATATGTTTTCATAGTGTCAAGAACAAGATGGTCAGGTTATGATCTGCTAAAAATAGTATGCTATGTACAGTAGGATTACAAAAAATACTTTTTTAATGTTGTTGGATGTGATTCAGCAGATTTTTTTACACCTGCTGTGCCTGCTACTCAGATATCTTTACAAGTGTCTCAGTAATGGCACTTATCACGCTCCCTACACTCTCTTACTTCACCACTGCCCACAGGAGGATTGAGTAATGAGGTGAAGCTTATGGAGACACTGCGTGTTTCCTGACCTGAGAGAGGAATAAACCCAGACTGCATTCTGAAAAATCAACTGTCAATTGGCTTGAATGTTCACTTCTCTACTGACCAGGGAGGGTTTCTACTAGATTTTGGAGTATTGCTGTGAGGATTTGATTGCATTTAGCGACCAGAGCATTAGTGAGGTCAGCATGTTGGATGATCACCAGTCCACCTCATCCCTAACTGCCCAACTCATCCCAAAAGTATTGGATGACTGCTACTCCACAGCTCAATTCTAGGGGGCTTTATACTGCTCTAGCTCACACTTGGAGTTAGCCATGGTGCCAATAGGTTCATGTTTATTTGCTCCACATAGTCCTATTCTATTGGCAGTACTTCTCTACATGGGCTAGACAAGCTGTCTGTGTGCATTTGCACATCTGTGTCAGCAATAGGTGCAAATTAAAGTTGCTAAATGCATTTATCAGTGATGAATGGGGCATCTACATATGTTTAGACACCGTGTGTGTGTGTGTGTGTGTGTGACTCTACAGTAATGGACTAATCACCTCCTTCCCCCATGTTCTTCTTGGCCATGTCTCTGAAACTACCCACAGTACATATTATGGCATGTACCCTCTTGCTTGAGGACATGTCTCTAGAGAAAGCGAGTGAAAGCACAAGATAGTGTGTGTGTGTGTGTGTATGTGTGTGTGTGTGTGTGTGTGTGTGTGTGTGTGAATGTGTGAGTATGTACTGGGCTAAATCTAAATAAAAACTCTTGAGACCAAAGCATAATGAGGATCACTGAAAAATCCTAAAAGCTGTAAGCCCTTACACAAATTCAGATGTTTGAAAATGAGAAGATCAGTAGATGTTTATCACACTATACAGACAAAAGTTTTGGGACACCTGCTCATTCATTGTTTCCTCTGAAATCAAGGGTATTAAACAAAAATTCTCCTGCTTTTGCAGGAGTAACCATCTCTACTGTCCAGGAGAGGCTTTTTCTAGATTTTGGAGCATTGCTGTGAGGATTTGATTGCATTCAGTGACAAGAGTGTTTGTGAGGTCAGGATGTTGCAAGCTCACCAAAAAGTATTGGATGGAGCAACATCATTCCATAGAACACAGTTCCACTGCTCCACAGCTCAATGTGTCAGCAATGGGTGCAACTTAAAGTAGCTGAATGTACTCAGAAGGTGTGTCCACATACATTCGGACATATAGTGTATGTCAATATATAATTGCGTATTACACATGAATATTATAGGTATTTTGATGACTGTGAACTCTTGTATGCATGACCATTTGAGGGGGTTGGTTTATCAATATTCAAAGTGTTGTTTATGGATAAGAAGGCTGTAAGCCCCTTGTAACATGCAATAGGCCCTTTGAATGCATAATGGCCTTGAGCTAAATTGTTATTATTATCATTATAGAGTCAGCGGCGCTTTCATGTTGTGTAGCACTGATGGAATGACCTCGGTGGTGCTGTGGCATTTAAATGGGATTACGGAACTGGGCGCAGTCTAGACACCGTCTGTTCTGGAGAAAGTGAGGTCGAATACCAAGGGCTGCCAGACTGCCCTCCATTAATTCATCTGTTATGAAACTGACTTTGTATGTCCTTGCCAGTGTTGGGGTTATATTTTAACTCAGTCTGTGTTGGTGAATAATAACTAAGCAGGTTAAAAACACCCTTTGCTGATGTTCTACAGCGCTGGGCGTGGTTTGATTTTTCTTAAAGAAATCGTTTTGTGTTTGTGAGTTATGGAGGGTTTTCTAAATATAAGGGGGTATAAAATGGTCTATGTTTATGTCTGTATGAGGTGCTTTAGCATAATGTGTATTTAGATATAAGTGTAAATATACACTATATGAACAAAAGCAATTTATTTACAAAAATATATAAAAATATTTGGACATATAACGTAGCTAGCAGACCATTGAGCATATGAAACGGACTGAACTGTTTTGGTAGGAAAACGTCTTTAAGAAGTGAATTAGTCCTGGTCAAATCTTACAATTTGTAAATGTGTTATTTGATCAACTTGTCCAAACATTTGCCCAAGACTTTAATATGTATGACCACTTCTTAAAGTCGTGTTTATGCACTCTCAAAACTAAAGGTGCTTTAATGGCTTTTTGAGAGATACTATGGAAGAACCACTTTGGTTCCATTAAGAGCCAAATCTGTAAAAGAATAAAATAACGAGCTTATAAAGGGTCTAAAGGAATTGATGTAAGACATTCTGGACATAAAGGACACTTTATGGAAAATGGTTCTCCCATGGCACTTCTCAAATAAACACTTCAAGTGCCATATTTTTGAAGATATAGGTGACTAAAGGCTTGCTGACACCTGCTTATCCAAAATCAACAGTATTATTAAAAGTAGCTACATTCATTTATGTTTTCTTATGGGATATATTTACGACAAATTCTATAAAAAGGGTTGCAGTTTTAATGTATTTATCCTGGGAGCCACTCCAATTATATCTCTTCTTCTCTAGTGGGATCATAGCAAGTACTTTCATAACCCATTATTTGAATGAGGGAGGTTTCACTGATTTCCACCCCCGGAGAATCAACCTCTGGGCCAGCAGTGTTTCGAAAGCTATAGCGCTTGTCTGGAGGGCAGTAAATTGTTCTTTTAACAGAGACTCAATATGTATGGGTTGGATAATTGAAGTTTTCTTTGTTTGCAAAACTCGAGTATAGCAGTATTATGTTTTGGTGTCCCTGCAATGAGGGTGATTCGAGGGCATTGATGGAAAGGGAAGAGTGAGCGTCTAGTCACCTTCAGGATGGGGACAACTGGGTGATCTGATTTATGAGGGCCTGAGTGAGCAGAACTCACCCCAGTCAAATGTAATTGAATCTGCGGTCAGCAGAGGACGAGGGACATGACATTCT
The DNA here is from genome assembly GCF_030463535.1 of Salminus brasiliensis. Lineage (NCBI taxonomy): Eukaryota > Metazoa > Chordata > Actinopteri > Characiformes > Bryconidae > Salminus > Salminus brasiliensis. Next base: position 33,553,707 of record NC_132884.1, read on the forward strand.
TACCAGGGCAAAGTGAGGACACAGAAAATGGGCATAACCTAAAAAAACAAATAAATAAAAAAGCCCTGTGTCAGGCCCACCTCTGTCTCGCTTGTGTTTGGTTCTCTATTTTCCCTTTCCCGTTGCTGGTAGATTCATTGCAATTTAAATTGTAAGCCAGCTGCTTGCTTATCGTTAGTGAGATATGCACCTGTGTTGCGAGTGCTTCTAATTAGATTCAGTACTCTGTGTGCATCACCCCAGATGAACTCTGTGGTGCATGTTAATTTGAACGGCGGGAAAAAGATGTTTCCTCACCCAAACCCTCATCTCTGTCAGCTGATGAGAGCCGAGATAAAGTGCTATGCAGAGTGTCTATACAGTAAACACCCCGTCGCATGAGTTTACTAGAGGCTGTTTTGCATTGCTGTTTCTCTGTGCTTTCTAGCATATGTGTTAAAATGCTGTTGGAGAGCAGGGGACCAGATGAGTCCTGGGTCTAAGCCATTTTCATAGTATGTGGCAAACATGAATGCTGTGTCTGACAGCCCAGTTCTAATGCCTATCCTAATTATAAAAATACACCATCAATTTATTAGACATTGTTCTCAATATTCAGCTACATTAAGTAACACAGGTGTGCAAGGACATACAGCTTGCCTTCCCCCCAGGAGAAGTTCTTCTAATAAAATAGGACTCTCTGAAGCAGATAAACATGAACCTATTGGCACCACGCCTAATGCCAGGCATTGGCTAAAGGGGAATAAAGCCCCCCAGCATTGCGGTGCATAGCAGTGGAACTGTGTTCTCTGGAATGATGGTTGGGGCTCCATCCAGTACTTTTGGGATGTGTTGGAGAGTTGGAGATGAGGTGGGATGCTGATCATCCAACATCCTGACCTCACTAATACTCTTGTCTCTGAACGCAATTAAATCCTCACACCAGTGCCCACAGCAGGTGCATTTGAACTGGGAAATCAGCAAACTGTGCTTGACTCCAGCTCATGGTTCCCCACCCCTGCCCTAGGTCCTCTCCATAGACTTTCGTTTGAACAGTAGTGTGTATAGCTACATGCCAGCACTTCTGCATATCGTAAGACATCAGACCAAAAACATGTGTCAAGTGTGGTAGGTAAAGGTTTTTTCTGTATTAGGTTGAAAGTTCAGTAGCTGGTGTCTTCAGTTCAGCCATGTAACTCCTCTGCTGCGTTCTCTGCACTGGCTTGACTTAACCCGTCATCCTTTAAGATTCATGGAAGTGGTGGAACGTACTTCCCCTGGGTGTCCGAACAGAGTTCCTCACTGTATTCAAACGCAGACTGATAGCCCACCTCTTCCAATAGTACTTGGGCGAAGTGTATTGTCAAGTATTGTGGTCTCTATACTGGCTTTGTAGCATAAGCTTAGAGTGATCTTTAGAATCCTAGTCTATACAAATTAGCTAAGGATTATTTTCGCTCTGGATAAGAGTGTCTGCTAAATCCCTTACATGTAGAAGTAAGTGTAAATGCGTTGTTATGTAACAGTACTGAAGCAATTTAGAGTTATAGTTGATCAATTACATGTGACATAGAGTTACCTTTATACAGCATGTAGCAGTATTCCTTTTTTTCAAATTCAAGGTCATCACATTTTTACTATTTGATGACCTTGTCATTTAGAGGATCCAGTGCCAAAAAAAAAACATATCAGTATCAGCTTCAGAACCTTTCTGTTTACCACAGGGTGTGATAGGGGCAGCTTAGGGACGCCCTTTCCAAAACAAGGCTCGGTAAGACCTGTTTGGCCAAGACTACTATAAAACCACCTCAGAGACCTGTTAAACTTTCTGTGCTGATTTACACTAGCTGGAAATAAAACGGTGACACTGGCAGTCTTTTCAAACTTTTTTCTGTGTAACATTATTCTGCCTGCCACAGCCATCTGTGTAAGGTGGCACACGATTGAATTTCCATTAGTTAGAACTGATGCTTCATTTTCCCCACGGCTGAGAGCGCTCTGAGAGGAGCCATAAGCCTAGTGGAGGGGAAAGAGATTGAGTAGCTGCTTGTCTGCTTATCCCTGACTAGAAGGCAATGAGTTTCCTTCCAAGCAACCTGCTCATAGCCGTGGATACTGATATGAGTGGACACACCTCTCTCCTCTCTGCTCAGGAGAGGGGAGAGGCTTGAGGGTGGGAGCTTGAGGAGGAGGGAGGAAGGGCAGTAAAGGAGGGGCATGGAGACTGAGGCGCAGGACATTAGCAAACAGATTGAGTCAGTCAGCTGAGAGAGAGAGCGAGATAGAGAGAGAGTAACTAACTGTTGATGTGCTCAAAGCTGTGCTGGTTTAAAGAATTGAATGGTTTGCACATCATGGCCTACAGGAAGAGGAGCTTCACTTTCGGAGCTTATGGAGGGTAAGAGAAAAAAGCAGTCAACCTGTGAGATTGTGTGTGTGTGTAGAAATGCAAATACACGTGCTGTTGGTTAACTTTTTAATATAAATAATATATATTATAAATATAAATTAATATAAATACCACAACTGTTGTGTAGTGTTGTTTACTAAGAGCAATCTTGTCTTGTCTTGTCTTGCACCTGTTGCTTCAGCAGTGGCACATTGTCCTCTATTGTTCATGGTTAATGGAAGAAATGCTACAGATGTGGAAACTGAACATCACATAAAAAAATCACTGGAGTATTTTTATTAACCCTAGTCAACCTTAAGCTTATTAGTATTAGTTATTAATCTTCACACATATTACTTAGTAACTACTGTAAAACATTTGTTACTGTGAAACTTCTGCAACTGTGAAGCTAGCATACAGTTGCATGTCTACACAAGTGTAAGACTGCTCCCAAATATGGATATTAAGGAGTTAACACAATTGTCCATAAGGTGCATAAACTAACCTTTGTTTTTTAAACTTTCACAATCGTGCTGTTATTAAATTAGCATTAACATTTGTCACCAAGGTCAGTGCTAAACAAGACAATGGGCTTTCTTAAAACATACAGGCTATGCATCAAGGACATAGAACTAAGTGTCTGCTGTCTTCTACTAAATGCTTCAGTACTGAATGTTCTCTTTAAAAGGTCCCACAGTGTGTAAAAGAGCATGGGAAATTGTGTCTTAGCAAGTGTAGTACAGAACACCATGTGGTGGTATTGTTTGTAAGGGGGTAAGAGGCCTCCATGACTTACCATGAGGGTTATTATTCCTTTACAATTGTCATATATATTAGTTTTTGACAATGTTGGCAACAAGGCCCTAATTTTTCCATTTGAGTGAAAAGTATGGACTGCATTCTGGCCCATATTGCTGCTAGTTTCAAAAGCTGCATGACATTCTTTTCAAGATGCCCGTATGTATCAGTCTCTGGCAAGCAAGCATGAGATTCAGATCTAGTGTCAGATTTAAATGTGCTTATGTGTAAGTAGCATTGCAAACAGAACTGGTCATGCAACACTACCATGTTACATGTAAATATGGGTCCATGGCCACAGACTCAACTCCGTTACTGCAATCTTGTACTTTCAGAATCAGAAAACACTGTTTGACAATACATTATGATATGATAAAAAGGTGGACATGCATATATCCGAATTTGTCGGTTGTGGGTGCGTAGAGCAATTACATTGAAATACATAGAACATAACTTGACCATACTAAAACATTAGCACATACAGGACTAGATTCATTTAACACACTGTTCGATTTACCCTATAAAGACAAAACAAAACACCTGATTCAGACTGTGATGTCTGTAATGTGCAAGTGTAATGGCAAACTTGCAGCTTGCAGCAAAATTCAGCTACCCTTCAGAGGGCATTTTTTGACAGGGTGTTCAAAGCACATTGATACAGAATTTAATATCCTGTATAGTTTCTAAAATGTCATATACTGAAGAGATACAATTTAACTGCTCTGTCAAGAATCAAATGCATCAACAATGTGCAGCCATTTCATTTACATCAGGTGAAGTGTAAAAAGCATTGATTATCTTCATCTACAGTGATATCTGTCAAGGGGCTGCATATATTAGGCAGTAATTGAACAGTCAGGTCAGTTTTTAATGGCAGCATAGAACATCTCCAAAACGTTGGGCAGCTCTTGTGGGGTGTTCCTGGTATGCAGTAGTCAGTGCTTACCAAAAGTGTTCCAAGAAAGAACAACTGGTAAACCAGACTCACTGATGCTAATGGAGGCCCCACCTCACAACTTACAGGACTTACAGGACAGGACAAGATCTGCTGCGAACAATACCACAGGACACCTTCAGAGGTCTTGTGGAGTCCATGCCTCGAATGATCAGGCCTGCTGTGCCAACATAAGAGAGGCAAGAGGCACTACTGTTATGACTGATCAGTGTATATGAAGTGCTGGGACTACCTGCAAGTCTGGATGCTTTTTCTTTCACTTTTTGGCCATTATATTTGGCAATAAATTAATATTTCATACATCCGATACTGTGTTGATATGGTTTGTTAACCAATTATTTGAATTTATATTTTATACACTGTTGGTTTTCTTTGATATAGCATGTCTATTCTGGCACTTAACCAGGCACAATCACCATCACAGTAACCTTTTTATGGTGTTGTGTAGTTTAACGCTTAACACGAGTACTGCAAACAGATTGGTGGATAATGATATATAGTCAATTGACACTGTCACACAAATAAATTATTTCAGGTCAATTTGGAGCGTTTCTATTGGTTCCTTCATGATGAACTTTTGACTCAATGTGAAGAACAACTGCCAGATGTGTAGACATTACACATTTAACAGTGTAACAGAGCACTGAACTGAGGTGTCTTCCTATTCATTCATTATGCTGTCAGTAATTTGCTGAAGCTAAAAGCATGCTTTAGTCACGTCACATTAAACAGAATCTTGTCTGACTAAAACATTGGCATCAGAGACCAATTAGCTGCCCTCCCCCCACTTTGTGGAAATGATCGTTTTATAGCAGAGGAAATTGCCATTAACGGATAACGGTGGTTTTGTTGCTGTATTTTTGTTTGTGTGACACCATGCACTGCATCAGCCCTTAATTGAGAATTAGAGATGGCACTGCGCTAATGGCTGATCCCGCTGTTCCGTGACATTCATGCACATGCATTGGCCTCAACTAACCAGGCTCTTCCAGACTGCTTTGGTCTGCTTGTTCTCTTCTTTCCATCTTTATTTAAGCCTGTTCTCAGAGAGAGGTCAAGCTAAGTGCAGTGTGCATGTGGTTACTCGTGTGTGTGTGTGTGTGTTTGTGTGTGTGTGTGTGAGAGAGAGAGAGAGAGAGACAGAGAGAGAGAGGGAGAGTGTTCTCACACGGAGGGCACTGTATCGATTGCATTCAATCACTCCTGCCCTCACTCCTGTCTTCATGTGTTGTGCTCCTTCACACACCTTCTGCGTGTTTATAAATCAGGGCTAAAGAGCATGACCAATTGTGCTCCCTCGGGCTCTGGAACGCTGATGGCAAAGCAGCATGGCTCGGGATTAGAACTTGCTGTCCTTGGGCCACAACGGCAGTGCATCACGTCTTATGAATTATTTTAAACCTGTGAATTTGCACAGGGCTATATTTTAATATTTGTATATTTTTGCATATTTGAATCATTTAAGGCATTAACCTGCAACCAGATGTGATTAATATGATTGACAACAGTGGTTTGATCTTCTGAATTGTAGTATACACACTGGACGTATACACTGATCAGCAATAACATTAAAACCACCAGCCTAATATGGTCCTCCTTCTGTCACCAAAACAGCTCTAGGGATGCACTTTACAAGACATTGTTCCCTCTCTACATGCATCAGTGAGCCTTGTGCGCCCATGACCTATCTCTGGTTCACCTGTTGTGGAGTATATACTAGTAATACTCCACAATACCTGCCTGATGTTTTGGAAATGTTGACTCAGTCATCTAGCCATCACTGTTTGGCCCTAGTGGCCCCAGAGTGGCTCAGATCCTTATGCTTGCCCATTTTTCCAGCTTCCCACACATATATTTCAATAACTGACTGTTCACTTGCTGCCTAATATATCTACCTTACCCCCAGGCAGATGCTATTGTAACTAGATAATCCATGTTATTTACTTGGCCTCTCAGTGGTTTTAATGTTATGACTGATCAGTGTACAGGTAATGTTGTAAATTTAGTGTTTGTCATATGACACTCAAACCCACATGGAAGGGGAGATTATGTAAACTACTAAGCCAGCCTGTGTCAGATCAACCCAGAGATGGAGCCTAGTAGTGCCGGTCACCAGCCCTCCTCCACTTGTTGTTAGTTTGCGTCTAGAACCGGGCTGTTTACGTTTGCTGTTGGTACAACAGTGGCTCTCTTTCCCTCCCGTCAGCAAGATCCATGTGAACACATTGCTATTTTGATTGACACCCTGCCCCTCCTGTGGAGCACTGACATTTAGAATGCAGTCACCGAGACACAAACAGCAGGGTCAGCGGGGCGCAAAACTGGCCCTGACGAACGGTGGCCAGCGTAGTGGGCTCACTTTAAACGGAAAAATGTTTGGACGCAGAGAAGGAAAATTGTGCTTTGATCAGGTGAATTGTTCTCTTTCCAGCCTCCATGTCAGTTCACTCAGCAGGTGGTTTGTCCTGAGACTATAGAAAAAGGCTCAAAAGTTAAAGAAGGTCTATTGACAACAGAGAGACATCTAGTGGTAATTGGTGGGCCTACTGCTCTAGCCATAAACAGTGCACTAGTATGTTAATATTCAAACTTGCACTGCAAAAAATGATGCACAATTCAGACAAGCTGCATTCATTAGAAGGAATGTCTACAAACATTTGGACTTATAGTGTATCTTAGCAAGTGAAATCCTCCAAATCCAGTCTAAATGTCTGATATTTCTCATTTTTAACTTTGTTAAAATTTTAATAGGATTATTTAACTTATTTATTTATTCCACTGGCAGATACTTTAGCCTGTTTCAAGTGGTATTTCCTGACCAAAGCTGAGTTATCTATTATTTATAATTAAGCAAAATATTTTTTTGTAATTCATGTAATAAGACTCTTTTTGTAGATACAGTTACTTAAAACAGGAAAAATGAAATGTTAGAAATAATCCTAGTTTAATTTCAGCATCGTAAAAAAGAGTAAAATGTGTAATAGCAGATATTATAGACTACATTCAAAAGAATTACACTTGCTACACTTTTCTACAGTGCACCCTTAGTGAAGGACATTTGAAGCATTGTGTTTAAAAGGGGAAATCCTTTATATTTTTGTAAGCCTACCAATCACTTATCTTATCAGACTTTGGTCAGTTCATAAGACCCACTTACCTTAAAGGTCCATTATGTACAGGTGTACAGTCTCACACTGAAGCCCATGTTTCTGCACGGTTAGTCAGCCACCATTTACATTTGCCATTCTTGGTCAATTTGTGACCACAAGAACGTCCACCCATCCATCCATGTACTTTTCCGCTTTTTCCTGGTCAGGGTTGTGGTTGGTCCGGAGCCTACCGGGAATTATTGGGTGCAAGGCAGGGATACCCCCTGGACAGGGCCCCAGGCCATCATAGGGCACACCTAGGGGCAATTTAACAAGGCAAATTCATCTACCATGTGTGTTTTTGGGAGCGTGAGGATACCGGAGTACCTGGAAGAAACGCACACGTACACAGGGGGAACACACCAAACCCCTCACAGACAGAGACCAGAGCAAAGATCGAACTCACAACTGGATCTACAGCCCCAGGCCCCTGGATCTGTGCGACACACACACACTACCTGCAGCCCCGCTCCAAAGGAACTTTGCTTTCCCCCTGAAACGTCTTACTAAAACCATTACTACTAATTATAATTTAAATATTAATTCTTCCTCACATATTGATATTAACAAGTAAATCATAGATCTAATCTTCATCCCCCGATAAGATCTCTAACAATAATCTCTGGTTTCAGTGGTTAAATCTCAGGACTTCTGTGTAGTTTTAGACTCTATTCTATTATTTAGACTATTCTGTTTTCATTACTGTGTATCCATTAGTTAGTCACTATTTCACACGTTTGCTGTTATCTGATGTGCTATCCTTTGTCAACCTGAGGATAATGAGGAGTTTGAGTCCTAGTTCCTCTCAAGGTTTCGTCCTCTTGCTTTGAGAGAATTGCTCTTTTCTGTTACTGCTGGTTTGCTCACTTGGGGCTCAGACCCCTCTGTAAAGCTGCTTTGTGCTGTTGTTAAAAGCGCTATACAAATAAACTTTACCCCCAACTTGAACAGCAGGGACACTAATGTGTAATGTGTAATGTGTTATGCTAATAATAGGTCACCATTGTTGAGGATTTCATACCTCCAGCACCCAAAAAATATGCAGCCAAGTTTAGTTCTCTGGTTACAACGTGATCACTACTGAAAAGGATAGCCAACACATATTGTGTATGACAACAAGCTATTTTCTTTAACTATACACCAGCAGGGTGGACCTGTAGCAGAAGCGTTTCTAGTAAAGTGGCCCGTGAGTGAACAGTGTATGGAATTACATGCAGTAATACATATTCTGATGAAGTGGTCCAAGAGCTGCTCCTTGTCTCATCATGGTGACCTGACCTGAGTGAGCATTACAGTTACCTGACCTGAACCATCTTTGGTGGGATTTGAAGGAGGCCAGTGCCCATGAAGAATGGGCTAAGATTTCTAGTAAAGTGGTCTGTGAGAACAGTGTATGGAATTATATGCAGTAATACATATTCTGAAGAAGTGGTCCAAGAGTGGCTCCTTGTCTCATAAATATATGACGAGTTCTGTACCAAATGCTTGCTCAGTCAGTCCTCTAGGATTACTGACAATTGGTTCTCACACAACTTTCTCACATTTAAAGCTCTGTCTACAAGAAGGTCGTTTTCCTCTCCACTGGAGTTGCAGTGCTGCCTCTTTGTTCTAAAACCTTAGGGTGTGCTTTTAAACAGTATGGGGTAGATTAAATGAACAGAGTTGAAACACAAAGCCAGCTGCCTCGTAAAGATGGAAGTTGTTTCCTCGTGGCTGCTATAGCCTTGGTCTTTCTCATTAACATGCCAGAACCTTTGATGCCCTGCTCAATATTTCATGCATTTTCGCTCATCAGTGTACCCTGGCATAATGTACTACAGCACTGTGAATGCATATTACCAGGATGAAGTATTGAAATTCTCAGCCATTGCTTTTCATACGGTAATGAAGATAAAGCCAATATTTAAGTTTTTCAATTAAAAACACGGGCAGTGGCCTTTTCGCAGTAAGGATGTGCTTCATTGCTTTCTCATTAGCACGAGAGACCTCAGTAAACTCAGAGGCTCGCTCACTTGTTAACCTAAGTTTAACTATTGGGTGCTGAAGGCCATTAAGTTTATTGGGAGTAGGCTGATTGGTCTTTAGCGTTTAGCATGCTAATGGCTCATTGTGGAGATTGATTCTGAGAGAGGAGACGATTAGAACATTTTTTTGTTCAGGTAACAAAATGTACAGAAGGTTCCAGTATGTGGACGGTAAATCCTTTGTTTTTTGTCTTTGCAGAGTGGACAAAACTTTCTCCAAGGCAAGGAGTCACTGGTGAGTCTCATTTGTGTCTTTCTGTCATTTCATATAGATTAGTAAACTCAGACATACAGTATGCACAACATAAGGCAAGCAGAAGTACATCCTTGCACACTCTGAGATGAGGAAACACACCTGTGAGTTTTTTGGGTGAAATTTGTTTGGTGAGTTTCATACACAAATACATTTGACTGGTGAGTTTTAGTCTTTTCAGTTATCTGCAATAAACTGATCAAACATTTGGGATTCTGTTCTGTGGAGCGATGAAACAATACTGGAACTTATCAGGCCAGTAGATCAGCTGAATGTCTGGAGGAGGACGAAAGATGCCTATGCTGTAAAGAACACCCTAAAATCAGTGTAGCATAGCAGTGACTCTGTGATGCTCTGTGACTGCTTTGCTTTCTCTGGCATTAAAGAAACTGTATGTGTGGAAGGCAAGATGGAATCAATCAAGTATCAGGAAATTTTGAGGAAGAAACTTCAGGAAACTGAAGCTTGGGCATCATTGGACATTTCAAAAGGACAGTGATTCCAAGCATACCTTGAAGTGCAGCAAAGCTTGGTTTCAGAAGAAGTCCTAGAAGATCCTGGATTAGTACTAAAGTACTAAAGATGCTTATTGTGAAGGGGTTGAGTAATTCTGAAACTGTAGTCATCATTTAAAGTGGTATTTTGTTTTGGGTTTGGAGAAAGCGCTTGTTATAGTAGTTGTGTTGAGCTTTTTAGGTTGGTCTCATTTGCAATGAGTTGAAGAGTTTCGATTGCAACTGTATATGGACAAAAGTATTGGGACACTTACACATTACACCTACAGGACATTTTATGACATCCTATTCTAAATCCATAAGCATTAATCTGAAGTTGTAACAGTATATTTGGAACTCAGTTAATGAGTCAGTGGTCCTTGTATATCCCTGGATGAAATGTTTAAAGCTTATACTGTTCATTTTCTAATTAGATCTTATACATGCATGTAAGTTTCAGCGGGACACTTATTGTATTTGTAGATCTTGGCACCTTCTGGATCTTATACTATTTATGAGACTTTTAAGGTTTAAAAGTGACCTGGTTTTACCAAAGACACTACAAATGCTGACAACCTAACTTAACTTCCTGACAAGAGTTTCTACATCGCAGAGTCAAGTTTGATGCTTAAGTTGCTGGTGCTGGTTTGGATCATGCAGGCAAAGCATGCAATGCACGCATAATGGCTTGGAAAATGTAGTTATGGTTGGATTTAAGTTTCTGTGTGCTTCACCTTAGATGAGCAGCACAGCGCATAGTAACGTGAACAGATTCCTCAGAGAGACAGGCTATCTTTCTTTATTTTGCATCTTTTTTTATATATCTACTATGCACACACACACACACACACACATTTGTTCCACTTTATGCTAATACATGACACTGTTGTGTCATGCATTAGCATAAATTCCAAGTATAATGAAGTTTTGAAGTGTGTCCGATTTCTCCACTGGGCAGATTAATTTCTGAGTCAGAGTCTCAGAGTTTCATTTGCGTATATTTTTGGTATGCTTTGTATGTGCTTGGGTGAGTTTTCTATTGATGTTTTGTACTGACATATTGGCATTGACTTTAACCCTGTGAAAACGAGCATCTTGAACCAAGCAACAAAAGCTAAATAAACTCTTCTTAATACCCTTGATTTCAGAAGAAACAATGAGTGAGCAGGTGTACCAATACGTTTTACTTTATAGTGTATTTCTACTTATAATTGAAATGCATTAGCATGAATCAGTGCTCTCTATGTGCTACCATATGTTCTACCACTGTGTACAGTAAAAGATCTAAAAGGTTGTCTTTATTGTTAGATGAACTGTATTTTTTCCCACTGAGCATGTGAACAGTTAGCGTGGACATTTAGCATGGACAAAGGAAGGTGAGCGGCTCTCCCGCCAGTAAAACAGAGGGTTTCAGCGATAGCTTTATATAGTTTTAGATATTATGTTCTGTTTTTATGTTCTGCTGTAAAATAGTTCCACACCGCAACTCTTTTATGTACCTTTGGGAGCATTCCTCAGTGCTGCCAGCTGGGTAATAATGTTCATTAATGGCGCCTTAAGGCCACCAGAAGGAGCTCTGAAGACTGTGGTTAAAACCGGACTGAGAATAAAATAGCTGATTCTTCGATAGCTGATTCCCAGTCCTTCTCATAGTATATCAGATATGGAATCATAGTCTGAAAAGGTATTAAAAACAACTCAATTGAGTCAGTAAATTGTTTAAAATCAGATCATTCTGAATTATACAAAAATGATCTTGATTTATTGAGGCAACCACTGAATCATGATTGAGACTGAAGTGTGTTAAGATTTCACATTTCACACTCTTAATGTTCCTGGATGTGTCACAGTGAAAGAAGGGTCTAGTCATGATTGAACAGTCTTATCTTCCTGTTCTACGTCTTCAGTACACCTTTCAGACAGCAGGTAAAAATTTAAAGACTGAACATTTTTTCCTGTTGAAAAAAAGCCACACAGAACACAGAACCACTGACAGAATTAGCATTGTTGAAAGCTACAATGCCCTGATGATTAGCGCTGTTCGGATCATTCTTACTCATCAGCCCGCCATTCTGTCTAAGCCATAATTTACCTCCACTGTCCTCTAAATCATAGGCCCTCAGTTTGTCTTAGGCTGCATCAGTCAAAGGCTGATTGATTAGCTCTGTCTTGATTGAGCAGATGTAGGACGGGAGCTCTAGGGGAATCTGTTGACATTGCTCTTGTCTTGTCCACTACACTCTGCTTCAGCTGTCACTCCAGCTTCTGACGGCTGGTGACACTTTTGTCTCGGAGTTAATAGAAGAACAGGTCGAAAAATATCCTGAAGTATGAAACACCCTTTCATTTGACGTCAGCTGGTGCACATTAGGACATGGACCAGCAGTGTTTTCATGGTCCAGAGTTTTGGTCTGTATGCAGTGACCACCGTATTCACCATATTATTGTGTTTGTGGAGCAAATTGATTAATCACAAGAAAGCCTTAATAAAAGTGATATATCTTGCGATTCTGCCGATAACGATAATTAGATGATACTTTTCATCCTTTAAATGTGTTTGTAAAAGTCTTGCATTGCGCCAGCTTCTTTTACTTATTTATTACTTAAAACTGAAGCATTCAAGTACAATGAATACAAAAACAACAGTGCAAGAGTTACTGGCATTACAAACTTCTATCTTCTTTAACATTAAATTGTAATTGAATATGAATGTACTTTATTTATATTACATTATGTTTATATTTCATGTTATTTATTGTCGTTTTCAAAGGTTTTAACTTTTATCATTTTACTTGTATGTTTAAACATCTAAACAAATTCAGAATCTATTTCACTTAAACTGTAAATTATGTGACTGCTATGTTTCTGCACTGTATACAGGGGTCACACTTTCTGGTGGTCTCACCTTTCGCCACTCCTCCACACTTCTAGAAACAGTGCAGTTACAAAATCTGATAATGTCTGTCTCTGTCAGAAAATGTGACTGTGCACAAGTAGAAAACTCAGAAACTACCTACTGAGGTCACAGAATTAGACGGTCACAGATTACGGTCCAGCAGGTCCTTGGCTGGTTTGGGCTTGTAGTGAGCAGCAGCCTCCTGAAGTTTTTAATAATCTTCATATTCAGCATGAAGGTTAGTTCACAGATGGTGAAATAAGTTTGTTGTCGCGTTGTCTTTAATTGCAACTGATTTTCGACGTGGCTTGCAGAAGTTTTTCGAAGTTTTTTGAGAAACCTCTCTGTGTAATGTTATTCTTTGTGTGATGTTACTTATTTGTTAGTTTGTGCTGTGCGGGTCAACCTAAGGCAGATGGGTTCCTCAGACTGAGTTTTGGTTTCTCCCAAGGTTTCCTTTTAGTACGAGGGAGTTTTTCCTTGCCGTGGTGTTTGGTCATAAGAGGTGTGGACCTGGATCTCTGTAAATGCTTTGTGACAACATTTGTTGTGAAAGGCGCTATATAAATACATTTTAATAGAATTGAATCAAATCTGTGTTTTCAAAGCAAACCACCTTCAAGCTAGTGAGGATGAACCAGGTCTTGCAACTAAATCTAACGCCGCAGACTGGCAGGCCGTTGGTGCTTGTGTTTTGTCCCCTAGCGCAGTTTGTTCACTAATTTTTAACTCCAGTCATTATTAGGCAGAATACTTGCTTGTGTTGCGGTGAACTTGTAGGCTATGCTAGCGCACTGCATGCACTCCGTGCACATGTAGTCTGTCCTATCAATCTAACGGGAGCAGTGAATATGTGAACTCTGTTTTTGAGTGGTTTCCGAAAAGTGAGTGACATACTCGATAATGTCTAGGTGGTATGTTATACTCCTGAGTATAAAAAAGTATGAAGGCAGGATTTAAGGCAGGACATTTGAATTCACCCCAAGTCTTCAGATATATGAGCAACAGACAGTTTTGGACAGAGGCATCGGTAAGCGTTGTCCTGTATGTTCCATTCCCAAATATGTTTGTCCTCTCTCAAGGCGCTGCTGTGTGACTAGAATATGAATGTGCAGCGACTGTTGGTGGGTTGTGAGGCCGCTGAAAACAAGAGTGATTTTTCAAATAGTAAAACTGTGATATCAGTCTTGGAGAGATTGGAGGGAGAGTGAATGTTGTCTCAGTCAGGATAATTGCAGAGCTCTGCAGTATGGATGCAAATTCAACAACCTTGAAGACGAACCAACTTGGAAGGCTTAGAATTGCTAACTAAACAGCTGGCGGCTGCTGCGTGGATGCCACAATTCATGTCCCAGAGGATGGGAGCAACCGAGCAGGTGGAATGATTAGTCTAGGTGATCAATTTGCAGAAGTTCGGTGGATTCTGGATAAAACATCTGCTTTGGTGTTCTTTGAAAATAATCAGTAGGAAACTCAAATGGGTGGTGAGCCCAGCTGGCTTCGCAAGGATTGAATCTCATGGTTCTGCTTATATTCCAAATTCCAGTCATGTAGCAAATAAATCTCTGCCCAAGGGCTCCTTAGTATACTGCTCCATTACCAAGCAGAGAGGATTTGACTTGAATTATTTTGCTCTATTTCTGCAGAAATTCACATTAGTCGTGCTGTGAGTACACCATTGCTTTTCTATAGGGTAGAGACTGTGCTGAAGTCTGATGTTGTATGAAGACCTAGTAATGAAGAGACTTTGGAGGGTGTATCAAAACAGTGACACTGGGATTTGATACTATTTGATATGGGATTGTAAAGATAATTGTAATCTAAACACATTGTGACATTGGAGATAATGCACAAATATGTTTTTGGGGAAGGTCTGTCCAATGATTTCTGCAGTGCTAGTCATCTCCAGTTCTCACACAGTGTCTGAATTTATTTTACTCTTCTTTTGCAGTTGATCACAGTTTCCTGTCTGATTTGACAGACAAATGTGGAGACTACGAATTCAGTAGCACTTTATATTAGTGTTGCTGGTTTCCATTATATGATGTGTTTAGCCTGCACTAGCTCATTGCTGGGTTATTGGGGTGTTGATTCTGTATTGTATTGACTCTTGCTCTCATTGGCTCTCAGGAGAGGCAGTGCTATAGGGTTGTGGTTTTGTGGGGTGCATTCTTAAAAATTAAGGTGTTTTAGATGGAAGAACCATATTTATTTCTATTAAGAATTAATATCTTCCAATATCATTAAGAGAATACTTTTCTTACTTTTGTCTTTGAGAAAAGTCCAAACCAGGGGTGTTTCTAGACAACTTGTTGTACTGGGACACACACAGCAGTATTCCTCTGCTTTCCCTTAAAATAGTACTTGTTAATATGACTAGTTATTATTATTATTATTATTATTATTATTATTATTATGTTGTATTTTATTAAGTTAGTAATATTACTGCCACACACTTGCATGAAATATTTCCTTTGCAGAATAAAACTACATGAGAAATTGTGATTTTGTCTTTGTATCATCAGTTCATGTTAGCTATAAAGATTTTTAGCGTTAGACCAGTGTTGTGGTTTGTTACACCAGTAATAACAAAACATGTTAAACTCTGAAGTGCTTTTTCAAAATGATAAGAATTATAATATAAATCAAGAGGTGATGAAAGTAGACACAGATGTAAACACAGTCATGTGTTATAATGTTTTGCAGATATTTATCATTTTATCATTTTTAAAGGTGAGTAAAGTAAAGCTTTGGTTGAATCAGCTTCAGATACATGTAATACTGGTCAGCTGCAGTTAACGGTGCTAACTATCTAACACAGGTAGTGACTGATAAACTCATGAGAGCTCATTAAACAGAATTATTGGACAGGGAATACACAACTTTTTTTTAAAAAGCTACATTTCCAAGAGAGCATGATTATAGAAGATATTACTTTATTACTTGCATTTTACTTTCTTTTCCTGTATGGATCCTCCAGGAGCAGTAGCTTGGATAAAGCTGGACAAAATGTAAATATGCTCTCATGCTACACTGTAATGTGCTGGTCTATGTGCATGTCCCGTCTCCCAATGTGCGTATTAGGTCTCTCTGAGCTATCTAATAAGTCCTCATGTGGGAATGTACTTTCCCAGTGTGTGACACTGGTATGTAGTAATATATATGGCTGGTGTATGTTTCCAATTTGTGATATTGATATGACTGTAAATCTGACCAAATATGTCCGCCTGTGGTAATACGATGCAATATTTTATAAAAACTAGCATATCTGACAGAGATCAGGCAGCATCGTAGAAGTAATGTAGTGTATCCATGTGTATCAGGGATGCACATACACATTGTAATCCATGCAGGGATGCAAATCGAGTAGAAACAGAAATGTAGCTTCAAAATGGGTGGGTTTGTTCGAGAGGGGGCTGGAGCTTGTGTTTTGATATGACATAGAATGAAGCAGAAAATGTGAGACTATATATTACATTTTTGTGATATTACTCTAATCTTCATCCGGAGAGCAGGGCTGTGCCCTTCTGGCATCTGAATAGACAGTAGGATACAACTCTTTTAGTGGCAGGGAGCGTTTGGGGATGCTGGTGGACAGAAGATGCTGGGTGTTCTGTCTCTCAGGCCACATCCCTGTAGCTCCATATGCTGTCTTGTATAACTCTCATATGACCCTACTGCAGTAAGTACTGTACATTCTTGCTTCATCCTGCACAAATACGTCACACACATGCTCCTGGACCTTCTTTGGTTTCTGCTGTGTGACATGAGGCTTCGAAAGTTTTGCTTAACATTAGCATAGTCATGAGTGAGCTCAGAATGATCTGCTTTACGGTATGAACAGCACTAGAAATACTTATCAATAGTAACACAGCATAGGAGCATTTGGGTGACATTTGGACCGAACAGTAGGTTCATTCTCTCTCACAGCGCAAGGTAAGTTCAGAATAAATCTGGATCTGTTCCAGAATTAAAGGGTGTGCTAGAAGTGCAGCTTCAGTTCATTACTGGTAGTAAAATGGATGCTGTTATTGGACCCACATGGCCTAGTTAGCTGATTACTGTACGGTCAGTATTCATCGGTTACATGCTAATTCTAAAAAAGCATGGCATCTACAGTATGATTCGAGTTCGTTATGTAATCAGTGATATTCTCCCACTGAGATCATTTTACCTGGCACCTGGTGTGTGAGTGTGCATGTGTGTGTATTTAGTGTATGTGGGCATGTAGGTGTGTAGTGCAGCAGCAAGTATCTCATCAGACCACTGAGTAGAGCACAGTTAAGATACCATTATCTTTGAAAGCAGGTCTTTTAGGACAATGTAAGTTGAGGGAATTTAAATTTGACCATGAGGATTTCAAGTATTTTAAAGGATGGTTTGGTCCAGATGCCTACAATAACCTAAAGTCAGCCGGACACAAACTCAGCATATTTAGTAGTTGCTGGTTTCTCTTTTTGTCAGGGGATAAATGTCCTATTTTCTGAGAAATGAAGCAGTTTGTGGAACAAGAAAGCTGTGGAACAAGAAAACAGAAATGAGTTGTATTTCACTAGAAACAAAGACGCAGCCGGAAATGCTGTGAGGAACCCACAGGGTCTAATTATTTCTGGACACTAGGAAAATGAAATTTCGGTCTTTTCATTTGTTTCAATAGAATCATGTCTGTGTTTAATCTCTGCACATACTGAAGTACATACTGTCCAATCTGGATTTCTTTCTCTTTGATACTTGAGTTGATACAGCTCAGCAAACTCTCCCATTGGTTAGGACTTAAAAATATAAGGTAAAATATATGCTAATATCTTTTGCAAGCTTCAAATGTTCAAGCTTCAAAAGATTCAAGTGCGTTTCCATTAGATTAAAGCTACCATAAATTAGCATTGTCATAGAGGTGTTTACTCATTTCATCCCTGTTAAGGGTTAATAGTGTCATGTTCTGTGTTGCCTCATAGCTTCATGCTCTACCTCTTTATTCCCAAATGTTTATTTTGTGTGTACTGTGCAGATTAGACCTTAACGTTACCTGGCTTCAGTTTATGGATGAAGAAACAAGATACATGTAATAAACATTCCCTGTTCATGAAACTATGTCTGCACTGCACCAATGTAAATAAGAAAAACAGCTTGGCTAACCCAGACTTGAGGGTCACTAACTAATTCATTTTTCAGTCAAGTAGTCCACCAGAAAAAGAGTAAAAGTCCATAGCTTGTGTGTGTTATCTATGTAAAACACAAGGTGTAATTGCTGTTTAACAATATATATAGAATTATAGGTGTTGATTATTAGTCAAGGTCTCAGGCCTACATACAGTCTGTGTTAAAGGAACAGAATTTGAAGGCTTTTCATTTTTGTCTAAATACTTTAGGAATGGATTAGAATACAAAAACAGCAGTGTTACAATACTGGGTCTGTATACAGTAAACCAGAGGGGTTTTATGTAGTTTCTGTAGTTTTCATTATTCTTTTAGACCGGGAGTGACCAATTCCGGTCGTTGGGGGCTGGATTCCTGCACAGGGTCATGCTTTTCCTGCTCTAGCACACCTGATTCAACTTGCCAGTTAATTGGCAGGTTTAGTTGGTCTGTTAGAGCAGGGAAATCAGTGCTGGACTCTGGCCCTCCTTGCACACCCTGGTCTTAGACAGTATAAAGACCAGTAATAGTTAATTGTCAGTGTATTTTAGACTTTAGCCTAACTGGTTACCTGGAGTACACCAGTTGGTGTAACTAGAGTCTGTAGAGTTAGAGTGAAAATTTTCTTTGATGTCCAATCAGCCAGCAGGAGGAAGCGAAAGCAGTGAAACCACTAAGAAAGCTCGAACTTCTTTAAGATTACACCACATGTTCAGTTCCCTTGACCTACCGAAACTCGACACTCAATCTATGTGACTAAACCTTCATAGATGTGCAGAATTCAGAGTTATTGTTTTTCCTTTGGGGTTTGAAATAGCCTAATCCTAATGACGCCACGGCTGCCTGAGAGTTTCAAGATATCAAATTACTGAGGTGAACACAAAATGATGCTCTACTACCTTAAAACCGCAAAACTATGACCATTACATTCTCATAAAGGGACGAGCAAAACATCAATTTTAAGCACAGTCAAGTGAGTAAACAGAGCCCAATCTTATGAGAAATGAAGCATTCAGATTGGTTTTCCCTGTTTTCCTCAAGTGGAGTTACTGCCTCATTAACTCTTTCAATTGCTGTTGAAAGAATGGCCGAGGAGAGACAGATTCTGAGAGAAAAACTGGTGTATATGTGTGCGTTTTTATGTGTGTGTGGGTTTAAAGAGAGCATAGCATTAGTCAGAGAGACTGCCAGACTTGCACAGAACAGTTATTGAGTGAAAAAAACAAGCAGAGCAAAATGTGTTCTTCATTAGGAGAATCTTTTTTATCAACACTGTGGTAATGATTCACATTGTGGCCTGATTCAGTGCTCAGCGGGTCCCCTTTTACCAAGTGGCATGTGCACAGTTTGCGTGCCAGTAAGGTTAATGAGAACATTTCTTCTCTCTAACTACCATGACATCAAGTTCTTGGCTAATTACAGCAAATGTTAAAAAAAACAGCATAGATGTGTGAAAGGAGGCCTGGGTTTCTTGTTTGGACTAAATTGCAGAGCCATAGGTCATTCACTGATAGTTTTTTTCTTAAATGTGCATCACCTTCTTATCCTGAAACTGCTTCAGATCCAATTCCATTCTCTGTACACGTGAACGAAAGAGGGAACATTGTCTTACCCTGTCCTTCATCCTTCTTTGTGTCAGTTATTTCAGCCCTCAGGGTGGGGTTGTGTTTGTCCACCTGAGACCAGCTACAGACCTACCTGCCCCAGGTAAT
The DNA here is from genome assembly GCF_030463535.1 of Salminus brasiliensis. Lineage (NCBI taxonomy): Eukaryota > Metazoa > Chordata > Actinopteri > Characiformes > Bryconidae > Salminus > Salminus brasiliensis. Next base: position 33,573,492 of record NC_132884.1, read on the forward strand.
ATTACGACTGTTCTGAAAAAAAAGAGACCTTGCAAACAGGTTTGACCTCCCTGTCACGTTCTGCTGAGTACAACAGCCAGCAAACAATCAGGCAGAAACTTCAGTCTGCTGTCGTCCTCACTGAGGCGTGGAGAGAGAGCCCCGGAGGAGCTGTTTAACACTCAGTGGATTCGGAGAAGTGTGTTGTGTGTGTTGGTTGTGTCTCTTTGGCCTGTGTGGAGCATCAGTTGGGAAACATGATGGGGACCAGAAAGACTAGAGGTACTAGGAGGTTAAGCCTACCAGGAACGGTGCTGCTGAAAGTTCATCATGTGTGGTAAGACCTGTGGGATTTTCAGAAAAAGATAGAATTCCTTTAGTTCACTTTGTGTCCAAATGTTTGTGGACACCCTTTCTAATAAATGCATTCTGCTGCTTTAGGTTGCACAAATTGCTGACACACATGTGCAAATGCACATACAAACACAGCTTGTCTATACCTTGTAGAAATGTATTGCCAATAGAATAGGACTCTCTGGAGCAGGAAAACACAAACCTATTGGCACCATGCTGCCTAATGCCAGGCATGGGCCAAAGGGGTATAAAGCCCCCCAGCATTGAGCTTCTGGAATGATGGTTGGTGCCCCATCCAATACTTTTGGGATGAGTTGGAGAGTTGGGGATGAGGTGGGGTGGTGATCATCCAACATCCTGACCTCACTAATGCTCTTGTTGCTGAATACAATCATATCCTCACAGCAATGCTCCAAAATCTAGCAGAAAGTTTTCCTTGGGCAGCAGAGCAGGATAAATGTTTTAAATTCCATTGGATGTATAATGAGCTATCGGACTGTGGAGGTGTGAAACTGGAGTGAGTTATCTGACAGGATGGAACTCCACTCACTCCAGTACCTTTGGAATAAGTTATAGTGGTGTTTGTGATCCAGAACTAATCATTCAGCTTTAGTACCTGATCTTACTAATGCTCTTGTGTTTAAAAGCAAACAAATCATCACAGCAATGTAAAGAAAATTAGGTGAAAGCTTTTCCAGAAGAGTAGGGACGGTTACTGCAGCACAGAGGGGGCAAACGCCTTTAATGCTTGACTTTGGAGGAATCATTTGATGAGCATATGTCCACAAACATATAGGCAGTATAAATAGGCAGTATTCAACATCAGCTTCTAACCAGTCAGATGTTTTTTGTCTTTGGTTGTTTGGATGGATTAGTGGTGGCGGCAGAGATAAATTTCATGGAATGCACAAGAAACACCCGGTATGTTCCAAGGCATGTGCAGGACTACTCAGCGAGTAAATGAACAGGAGATCGATTCAGGTTTTTTTTGCGCATTATTGAAACAACAGTAACAACAGCAGCCAGCTAAATAATAGGATGCAACACACTAAATTATTATATGCTATCATAATATAAAGCACAAACGTGCAGTAAAAAGCAATAACAGACCCCCTCATTTAGTAGCATCATCTTAAGAACAGCTAGGCATAGAGTTACAACCATATGCAACCGCAAAACCAAACCAAGCTGCTATACAGTAAATGATGGCAAGATGTGACCGATTTGCAAAATATGGCATTAGACACCAAATTATGGCTCTCAAAATGAGAGGCCACTAAACAGAAAATAACTAAATTAAGAAAAGTAACCATTGTTGAACACAGAATATGACCTGACAACTAAACTCTACACCAGCCTTTATGCACAACCTGTACAGACCAAAGTGAAGACCACACTCTAGATTAGTAAACAGGCTAGGAATATTACAATACTGTTTTGTATATATGAGAAGATAAACAGATAATCATGAGACGAAAAGAAATAGTGTTGCTACCTATGAGAAGTTTGTTTCCCTGTTTCTTTGCTTGCTAACATGCAAGATAAGCTAAAACCGACATTACCAATGATCACAATGCGGCACCAGAATTGGTAAACTTGCAGTAAACTATAGCTAGTGACAATAACATCAGCCTTCAAATGTGTTCGTGGCACAACTGGTTAGTGGAGAGTGGACACAGCCAAAAATAAAAAATCTCATCCTCCAGCACGTTATTTAATAAAAGAAAGATCGGTTAAAAACATTTATGCATGGTGCACACAGGATTACAGCTGCAACCTTAAATACTCTGACTCCTCAAACCTCGTCCCAGCAGTCATCTTCTTTAATCCCTTAACGTAGAAAGGCTTATTGCACACTAAGGTGTATGACTCCTGGCAAACGGATGGGGCTATTTTCTGGTAAATAGAAGTTTGTAATAATACTTTACAATAACACCCTGTCAGCGCCAGTCCGTAGGCTGTTTACGGTGTTAAGCAGTTTTTCTGAAAATTCAAATAATTGAACAAATAAAAGCATTTACAGGTAGCCGTTTCCTTAGTTCACAACATAATTAAGAAATAGCAGTTAACAGGAGGTCTGGGAGACCAAGAAAAGTTTCTGAGAGAATTGCTTTTAAGCAAATCAAAACCCCAGTCTGACTGCAGAAGACCTTCAGAAATATTTAGCAGACTCTGGAGGGGTGGTGCACCATTCTACTGTGCAGTGACACCTGCACAAATATGACCTTTATGCCATAGTCATCAGATGAAATCCTTTGTGGTGCCCGTCTTCACCTCAAAGTACAACATCAGAGGTTTTCAAATGAACATCTCAGAAACCCATTGTTCTGGAAGCAGGCCCTGTGGACTGGGCTTACAATAGAGTAGAATAGTTTAAAGTAGAGCTTTTTAACCACAATAAGCAAAGGTATGCTTGGAGATGAAAAGGCTGCAGAAGAGCATTAAAAGAACACCTCTCCAACTGTTAAGCACAGGGGTGGATCAGTCATGCTTTGGGCTTGTGCATTGTGCAAATCTCTGGAGAGACATCAAAAGAGAAGGGCAGCCAGACGTCATAAGAATTTCACAGCACTAGAAAACTTTGTAAGGAAGAATGGGCCAAACCCCCTAAAAGACTGGCTAAAAAAGCATTTACAAGCTGTGATACTTGCCAAAGGGGGTGTTATTAAATCCTGATCATGCAGGGTGCTCAGACTTTTGCTTCAGGCTTTTTTTCTTTTTGTGCTATTTTGAAATTATAAAAGGCATACTTATAAAAGTTACCCTTCAACTTTTTGCCTTTTGGAAATCAGGTCATCTTTTACTCACTCAGCTATTCACATAATGGAAAATTTGACCATGGATGGCCATAAACATTGAATATCAATGTATATGGAAACCTAACAATATTATATTATAATAAAATAATGCAAGAAATGATGAAAATGATGATGATATTATTATTATTATTATTATTATTATTATTATTATTATTATTATTATATTTCATACATCCCCTCAAAATGCACACTTTTAATTGGAGTGAATTTGAAACAATTCATCTGGATCATTTTTTGTCGCAGTGGGAATTCCTAATAGGTATTGGATAAAGAGGCTTAAGATTAATTACTGAGATATACTCAATATACTCCACAAATGTTTGTGGACATCCCTTCTAATAAATGCATTCAGTTAGTTCATTGTGCACCAATTGCTGACACAGATGTGCAGACAGTACTGCCAATGGAATAAGACTCTCTGGAGCAGATAAACAAGAAACTATTGGCACCATGCCTAATGTCAGGTGTAGACTATAGGGGTATAAAGCCCTCCAATGAGCTGTGGAGTAGTGGAACAGTGTCCTCTGGAATGATGGTGCACCATCCAATACTTTTGGGATGAGTTGTGGAGTTGGAGATGAGGTGGAGTGGTGATCATCCAACATCCTGACTTTAGCTCTAGTTGCTGAATGCTACCATTTCCTTTCAGCAGTGCTCCAAAAGTAAAATATAGTAATCTAGTAAAAAAGAAAAATCTAGTAAAACGCCTTCCCTGGACAGTACAGAGACAGGTACTCCAACAAAAGCAGGATAAACTCTTTTTAATATCTTGATTTTGGGAGAAACAATGAATGAGCAGGTGTCCCCATACTTTTGTCCATATAGACTACATTGACCTCTACCAACAATTAAGCTGGAGATTTTGGTGCGTTCAGTGATGTTTTTTTTTTTTTTTTTTTGAGTTTGCAGAGTTGCAGGAACGCAGTTTGGACTCATGAGAACTATCTGGACACTACCCTTTGTTTGGAGTCAATTAGAGGACTGAGTAGTCGTCTAATTGTAGTCCTTTTAAAAGTACTCAGGCTTGAATTACACTCACAGTCATACATGCACACACACACACACACACACACACACAAACACACACACACACACACACACACACACACACACACACACACCCACACACACCCACACACATACACCCTGGAAAGAGGCACATGCTAAGTAGTGTTCACTTAGACAGGGTTAACTGTGCCAGTAGCAACCAAAAAGAGGACGAACAGAAAAACTGTAAGAAAGGAAGAATGAGTCACAGAGTCTTTAATAAATACAATACAATGATAATGAGACAGTTTACAAAAAGGAGGTGGAGGTGAGCGAGAGAGAGAGAGAAAGAGAGAGAGAGAGGGAGAGAGGGAGAGAGAGAGAGAGTTCTTTTGGTTGTTTGGCTTCTTGCAGTAGAACAGATTGAACAGATTGCTAAACACTGATTTGTGCTCCCTGTTCAGCTACAGAGTAAGTAATCTCTCTCTCTCTCTCTCTCTCTCTCTCTCTCTCTCTCTCTCTCTCTCTCTCTCTCTCTCTCTTTTACTTGCTTTGGATCACTTTGCTCTCTCTCTCTCTGCTCTGTCTCTGCTGTCTCTTGCTCTCTCTCATGCTGCTGTCTCTCTCTCTCTCTCGTTCGCTGCCCCCCCACCCCACCCCGCCCCTCTGATAAGATCAGCTGTTAGTCCTGAGCTTAACAGTGGTGTGTGTTGTTAGTGGAAGCTGAAGTCAGTCAGACAGCAGTGTTGCAGTAGTTAGGAACAGTACGACAGGTGAGTGTGTTCTGCGCTGCATGTGTGCAACACGTAATCTTAAAGGAAAACTAATTTGTTTAATGACTGTCTGTTACTATGCATGCTTTACAAACATGTGCGTGTGTGTGTGTGTGTTTGTGTGTGTGTTAATGCATATTTGCATTGTATGTTTGCATAATATTGCGATATTCAATCACATGTCCATATTAGGTCTTACCTTATCTTAGTGCTGGGTGTAATTTGGCCTGTACAGTGTTACTCACCTCTCTGATATAGTGATCTATTTGATATATGATAAGCATATTTACTGCAGGCTTCAGATTATTTTATTATAGCGGGTTTCCTTTCTAAAAATGGGTTTTCTGTCTGGTTAACATTTACACTGCTTCCTGTATCATTTTAATAGCAGAAATGTACTTATCTCTTTATTTATCTTTCTTTAGCTTTATTAATGCTATTTATTAAAGCCAATGTGAATCCAAGCTAATTATACTGTTATATGGAACCTGTGAATGAATATCAGTATTGTTGAGCCCTTCCACATCATTATCTTTACCTCTTCTTTTGGAGTCACAGTACAATTTTATAATGCTGCAAATGGTGCAGTGATTATGCCTGACACACACACAGCTCACGCTGCAAGCCTGTCTCAGGTAGCTCATTGCTAATTCATTCAAATCACAGTCAAATGCTTTTTTTTACTGACAGGTCCCACTGGCAGCATTCTAGACTCTATGTAGAGCTGCTTTACATGTTCTGTCTTTGTGAAGTACCCTGCAACACTGGTGAACCTCCTAAACTGGAGAGTGGGTATTTATTAAAGCTAATGTTTTGGCTGTGTATGGTATATTGATATATATATATATAAATTAAAATGAAAATTCCTTATCAGGGCAGTAAGTGTTTATTTACTTATTAAACACTGATATTATTAGTATTATCAGAGCTTATTGATAAAGAGGTGAGCTGATGATGGAACTGATCCACTCTCTAGCTGGTATTCTAACTTTGCTCTCCAACTTAGCTCACAAGATCTCAACTACTTTTCTTGTGACCTTTTTACTGTATTTAAGTTTATCTCCATCGGCTCTAATTTGATCTGGAGTTTGTACAGTAAAAACTCTTTTATTGCTGAGAGAAGGTTTTGAAAAATGTGCTTATGTCCCTAAAATGATATCACTGTAATCTGTATTATTAGAACTGTTAGTATTTCTGGAATACTGAAGAACTACATATGTCAAAAATCATTCTGACCATGTATTAAAAATTAGACCATATAAATAATTAGACCATTTATTCCTGTGTGACTATAGATTACACCAAAAAGGAAGAATCTAAGTAGTATCTAAGCAGAATCTAAGAGGAATCTTTGGATCCTAGGCTATACAAACTACCTAAGGGTATTTTTATGAGTAAACAGTAAGGCTGCTCTGGATAAAAGCGTCTACTAAATGCCTTAAATATAAGCTTTATTAATAGTTAGAGATTAGAGATAGTATTTCTTCTTATTCTATTGTAAATAGTTTATTTTGTACAACTATGCATATAATTGGGTTGTAGAAGCTTTTGTGAGTAGCGTGGTTAGTGATAAAAGAAAGGGAGTGGAGGTGGGTGCAATGTTTGTTCAAGACGGAGTTGAACTGAGAAACAGGGTTATATAACAGGCTTGAGGGCCAGGAGGAGGAGTTCAGGGCGTGGCCCTTCTCTCAAAATTTAGTTATGTCATAACTTCACACTAAAATACATATCATAAATCGTTTAAATGTCGTATGGTAATGTTATGTATGGCCACATTGATAAGAAGTAAACACAGAATGGATGCACTTTAAATGTTTCCTATTTCCAAGCAGTTGCTAAGCTGTTGCTAGATGGTTCCTAGAACAGCTTGTCTAGTGTCTGTAGAGAAGTGTTGCCAATAGAATAGGACTCTCTGGAGCAGATCAACTTAAACCTACAGGCACCATGCCCAATGCCAAGCGTGAGCTAGAGGGGGAGAAAGTCCACCAGAATTGAGCTGTGGAGCAGTGGAACTGTGTTTTCTGGAATGATGGATGGTGTTCCATCCATCACCAGTTGAGAAAATGGGCTGGTGGTGGTGATCACCCAACATCCTGACCTCACTAACTCTCTGAATGCAGTGAAATCCTCAATATCTGCACAGTAGTGCCAGTTAGTCCAACAAAACTCTTTTTTGAAACCCTTCTTTAAGGAAGAAACAATAAATGAGCAGGCTTCTCAATACTTTTGTCAATATATTGGCGCTCTAGAAAGCAATTGAATATAATCGTAAATTAAAAAGTTATTTGGTACATTTCTGGCATATTGCCCATAATTTTAAATACAAAAATGTGGTCACAGAAAAGATCACAGGTCACAAAGATGCTGATGTCTTAATATGCATTTATTTTATGATTTCTAATAATGGGAAACTGAAAATGAATGCAAAATACTGGACATGGTCTGTTATAGATGGCAGTTGTGGCATTTTGATCTTGCTTTATCTCGGATTAGCAGTACTTAGACGATAATTCACACACCTCCTTCTTCACCGTGCACATGGCTCTTGGCCCAGCTGTCTTTAGGCATGCTGTACCAGTCCCTGGTGCATCTGCCTCAGCTGAGCACGGCTTATGTGTGCTGACAAACAAGTGCTCGTACTGCCACCCTAATGCCTTTTAACTGGCTTTGGGCTACAAAGCCCATCATCACTGTAATGAAGGCAGTCAGTGCTAGGGAATCTTCAGAGTTGAAGGATGGACAGGAGAAAGCTGCGGCCCTTGGTGACTGATGGCACATAATGAAACTTGGCATGTGTACCTGCAGACGCCCGCGGTTGCTGCTTGTTCAGGTTTCTAACGGTCCGTGCACACCTTTGCTACTTGTCTAGGTTTGTAAGATGTGCAGTTTGATTGAATGGTTGGAGCTGCTGTGTGGGTAGCTCTTGTGATGCCTTCATCAAACAGTGTAGTGTTCCTTTCATTCCATGCATTGTGCATGTGAGGCATGTTGTACCCCACAAACCAGCGGTGGAGAACTCTGCATAGGAGTCTCACACAGATTGGTGATTTTCCTGCACAAACGCACCTGATGTAAACCTCAAGGGCCTGGATGTGGACTCTGTAACAGGTGTCTTCATCTTGCCCTTGTTTTTTCCATTTCTGGTCTCTGTATCTCTGTTCTGACCTGCCATGTGCACATTAGCCCATGGCTCTGCTTGTATTTTGTTCTTGCCTCCTCAATAGTCTCCACATTTGTCCCACCTTGTCATTTGTCTCCCAGGTGTTCTCCATTGTAGCCCTGCTCCTTTGTTAGCTCTTCTCAGGTGTTCCTCGTTTGATTCAGTGAATATGTAGTACCTTCTAAGTTCAGTTTTGCTATGCCATTTAAGTGTCATTTCTTCATTAGCAAGTGCTAGTGTGAGGAGTCAGGCCATGATGTTGGTTGATCACCACCCTACCTCATTCCCAACTCCTCAACTCACCCCAAAAGTATTGAATGTAGCACCAACCATCATTCTAGAGAACACAGTTCCACTGCTCCACCGCTCAATGCCTGGCATTAAGCATGGTGACAATAGGTTCACAGGTTTATCTAGAGAGTCCTATTCTATTGGTAAGACTTCTTTACAGGGATTGGACAAGCTGTGTATGTGCGCATTTGCACATCTGTCAGCAATTTGGGGGGGTGGGGTGCATTTTCTGAAGGAAATGCTGAATGGCTGCACAGCTTTTGTGGTTCTCATTCCCAGCAGTTGCTAGGCTTTTTCTACATGGTCACTAGGATGCAACTGTTTGTGGTGGGTGGTTGCTTTGGTGTTGCTAAGTGGTTGTTAAATGAGTGCTATAGTGGTGCAATGTGATTGCTATAATATCCCAGGTGGTTGATAGGGTGTTGCTGAGTGATTTCTAGCTGGTTATTAGACAGGTGCTAGGATATGCCAGGTGGTTGCTATGGTGTCTGAGGTGGTTGCTAGTGGGTTGTCAAGTGGTTGCTGTGGTACCTCATGTGGTTGGGTAGGTGTTACTAGTATATTAGTATAATGATGTGCACAAACCTTTGCACCCCATTCATAAAATATTTGTTTAAAAATATGTATTGTATTTACATCACTGTGTGAACACAGGCTGGATGTGTTCCAGACAGCTAGCACTATGATGCCCAGATGGTCAGGACCCTCACTGATGATGGTACTGATGGTTTATAGATCTGAGCAGGAAACTCAGATTGACTGCATTCCCCCGTATGTGCACTGTGCCAGCTCCGACACTGCCAGCATTTCATTTGCAGCTGGAATGTGTGTTACACAGTCATAGTGAGTCATTTAGTTTAATTTGTCACATGCTAATTAATTTGACACATCAAATATTTACCCCTAGCTGCCTTCAGTATTTGCTCTGGACTATCTGTCTGCATGCTCAGTAAACAGTAATGTAGACTTGTGAAATCCACCCACATTTGCTAGGCATGGTGAATCTCATTACATGGAGCTGAATGTGAGAAGAGCTTTAATTGATTTAGGATTGGCTGCTGGTTTCTAGGCTGAACTCACTGCAGTAAGACAGTGCTGTGTGAAATAATGTATTCGGACCGAGCCACTGAGCCACCTCGGCTAATAATAGACCATCCTCACATCATGGGCCAAACAAGAGAGCGAGAGAACACAAAAGACTTATTCTTACAGCCCGATACCCATTATGAACCTTCATGAACATCTGAAGTGTGTACTTCCATGCATATTATGCTACTGACACACACACACACACACACACACACACACACACACAAACACAATTGTAGAACTTGGGCACCTGTATTTACAAACGTACACTATATGTCCAGATGTTTGTGGACACCCCTTATATTTAATGCACTCTGATGTGCAAATGCATACACACACACAGCTTGTCTAGTCCCTGTAGAGAAGTATTGCCAATATAATAGGACTCTCGGGGGCAGATAAACATGAACCTATTGGCCCCATGTTAATACCAGATGTGGGCTAAACCCTGGAATGATGGTTCTTGATCCAATACTTTTGGCAGGAGTTGTGGAGTTGATGGTGAGGTGGGGTGGTGATTGTCCAAAAAACTGACCTCACTATTGCACTTGTGTCTGAGTGTAATCAGTTATTCACTCTACTGTGCCTTCCGTGCACAGTAGAGACAGTTACCCCAACAAAAACCCTTTTTAATACTCTTAATTTAAGATTTAAGTATTTATTAATGAGCAGGTGTCCCATTACTTGTGTCCATATATCTGTCAACATCTGCACTGGGGATATCAGTATGTTAATAATATTGGCTTATATTCACAAACCCTGGACAAACAGACCAAATATTTACATTTACATTTAAGACATATCCAGAGCGACTTACAAAAGTGCTTTGCTATTTACCCAAGAAAAACCTCAGCTAGTCTGAATAGACTAATAATTCAAGTTTAGACACTACTAAATACTAGTCAGTAAGGTGACCACTCTGCTATTCGTATTCTCGGAAGAGGTGGGTCTTCAGTCTGCGTTTGAAGACAGCGAGCGACTCTGTGTTCGGACACCCAGGGGAAGCTCGTTCCACCACTTTGGTGCCAGAAAAAAGTCTTTACGCTTGTCTTCCGTGGATTTTGAGGTATGGCGGGTCGACCATTGCCATCAAGTACGGAGGGGCTGGTCCGTTCTTGGCTTTGTAGGCCAGCGTCAGGGTTTTAAATCTGATGCGGGCAGCAGCTACAGGAAGCCAGTGAAGAGACTGCAGCAGTGGCGTGACATGGCTAAATATAGGAACTTTAAATGAATGAATAAATAATCCACTAAATCACATCATCTTGTGTGTCATTTTTTATGTTAGCAACCAAGATTACCAGCTAATAGGGAGAGAAAGCACACTTATCACCATTGCGCAGCAGTATTTAACCTCTGCATTCAACACATCCATGGCAGTGAATAGTGAATAAGAAAGTGAGAACACACCCTCAGAGCAGTGAGCAGACACCTCCGTGCTAAGGAAGCAATTGGGGGTTAGATGCCTTGCTCAAGGGTGCTTGATGCAATGAATGTAAAGGCATGAGAAAGCACTGTTACTTCACTCACCCCACCCTCGAGTTCCTGCAACCTTTGAACCAGCAACCTTCATGTCCCAAGCCTACTTCTCTAACCTTTCGGTCACAGCTGCCTCAATGCAAACTTATAATAATTAGCTTTGGTGTGAAACTGGTGTAGAACAATGATTTCTTTGGACTGTCATATTCAAAAGTACTGAGCATCAAAATTACATTACAAGTGGTGATCATCAGGGTCCAAGCATTGTGTGCCAAGACGGACCCACTAGAGCACAAATGAGCAATGTTTTAGACGGGCTTCTAATGATAATAGATGTGGGTTCTCAAAAGGAGATTCACCAACCAGTCTTAAGATGAAATATCTTCTTAAAATTCATTTAAGAATGAAGACTCTTACATTCAGCATTCAGAGTTCTTATTTAAGATTGCTGTTTTACGAGGACAGTGGGATCTGTCATTATTAGAGCAAATCTGTGAACAATTCCGCAGTTTAAAAACTCATCATGAATCTGATGTAGATTTTGATGTTAGGACTTTTTAAAGAACAAATGTAGGATTTTTTTAGTGAGGTCCATTGCCTGCACCCCCCTACTAATCTTTGTCTATGCTGGACCATAAACCCAACCTAACCTAAACCCCAGTATCCAAAAAGAAATAGTTTTTCACTTTTGCAAAACCGGGATCAGTGTGGTGGCTCTAATGTAATAGGTTATCCCAGTATTTCTCAGAACAAGACATGTTTTCTGAAAAGGTGTGAAAACACATACACCACACACTGCGGGCTTGGCAGAATACAGACCATATGACCAGTGTTGGTCAAAAACCAAGTGTGTTTTTTGTGCTTAAGTCATGTTTGTTTTTCTCATCCATAGGAAACACGATGGCAGAATCCCTCGACTTTCTGATGCTTTAGAGCCCCATCTCCTGAGCCCATCGCAGCCCCTGCCCCTTCCTCCTGGGCTTCTAAAGGTAGGACACAGCTTATTTCTTATTTCTGCCTCCATTCATCCTCTGTGGCTCTTTCCTAACACTCATATCTGTGGTTTTGGCTGTTTGGCTCTTATTCTTGTTGTTCACCTTGTTCATTTGTGCCACCCCACATTCATCACAGCAGCCTCCCTGATTTGATGGGCTTTTAGTTGGCCCTGCACTGATTTCACTTCCTGGCTCAGCTTTGGTCCTCTGAGGCAACTTTAACGCTACACTTTCCACTCTCTTACTCGTTCCTGCCTCTGCCTGTCTGTTCCTGTTCATGTCTGCTGTCTCTTTTCCTTTTCCATGTGGAAGTGATGTTGTTACTTCATCTGTGACCCTCCACCCCCACCACCCTTTAATATTTTACATGATTCTTTTCCTGTTAGAGGAGTGGTGTCACCTTAGGCCTGTTCTAGTCTTGGCAGGTCCCTGGGCCTTTGTGTGTTCTGCAGTGGCTGTTGAGTGTATTGATTCAGTACACTCTAAAAAAAGAATGGAGCGTCAATTGATTCTGTGAACAGTACCCGCTATTAGAATTGAGCAAGTGGTGATCTTTGGGGTCCAACGTGTCATTGTGGAGACAGCCGAGACACAATTCAATGTTTTTAGAATGGCCTCTATTTTTAATAGTTGTGAGCTCTTAAAAGAAGGCAGATATGTTTGGGCTGTTGCTAAGTGCAAGCTAGGTGGGTGCTGTGGTGTTTAGTGATTGCTATGGTATCCCAGTCCCCGGATGTGACTGTGGTGTCTCAGGTGGTTTCTAGGGTGTTGCCAAGTAGTTTGTGTGGTTCTTTAGACCTTTCTAATGATCTTCACACTCACCCATCTGTATTACAAACATGGTTCGTCTATGGAATCAGTCATTAAACCATTTGAAGCTTCTTTATTTTTAAGAGTGGACAGGTTTGCAGTAAAAGTGAAGCCAAACAGTGTGAATATTTGCATACTGTGTAAAAGACAGACAAAAGAAAGACTGGAAATACCATGTAAACATTCACTAGAGGCAGCTGTCTAGGCCATCATCCTTCCTAGCGCTGGAGCATTAGTGTGATAGGTCCTAACTTACTGCTAGGAGTTTTGGGGGAAAAAATGGGAAAACTAAAACAGTTTGGATTTACTGGAATTAGGAATTATTTTGTTATTTTATTCTGTAATAACTAATGCAATACATAAAGACACATTCCAAATTCTTTGTTATTGCAGCTTTCTGCTAGTTATTAAAATCATTATTTTAATATGTAACAATAATGGTTTTATATTTTTTGAAATGCAGTGTAAATGCAGTACAAATTTAAGGATCATTGTGTATGTGATGTCTTACTGGAAGAAAATGGCCGTATGAAATGGCTTATTCCATTGCCAACTTATAGGTTAGCAATGGACATAAGCCCAGAATCATTTAAGCTTTGTTTTTTTCTTAGAGAAAAGTCTTGTTAATTTTACTCAGGCTGTTAATGCAGTGCTGATGAGTAAGACTGTGCTTAGCCAGATTCCTAAGCTGCAGACAGGTCTTTTGTCCCTGCTCTCTCCTGTGAGACCTCCTCTCCTCCATTAACTCACCAGCTCTCCTTTATCCCTCCATCAGTGCCTCCTCATCCTTTAGAGCCATTAACGCGGATGCTGCGAGGGACTCTGAGGACACTTTTAGTGCTGTCACAGAATTATTATGAAGTCTTCATGGTGTTGTAAATGGCTCTGGAAAACTACAGGGCATTGGTGTTATTACGAGGCTTGTGGGCTTTTGTTTATTAGTGTTGGTGCTGATTATGAAAATGAGTGCATTGCAAATGGTACCAAAGTAGGGACTACTAAGATCTTTTTCAAGTATGTCAGTGTTGGGCAAAGTTTAAAACTAACAAAAAATCTAACAAACAAACAAACACATTTTTTACTTTAAGGTGTACACAGCTCGTCTAGCCCCTGTAGAGAAGTGTTGCCAATGGAATATCTGCTCTCAGGAGTTTGCTAGAGGGGCAGAAAGCCCCCTGGCTTTGAGCAGTGGCACACTGGAATGATGGTGCTCTATCCAGTACGTTGGTGATCATCCAAAATCCAACCTTACTAACTCTTTTGTTGCTGAATGCCATCAAATCTTCACAGCAATGCTCCCAAGCTCTCCCCGGACCGTAGAGAGTTACTTTCCACTCTCTAAGCAGGATAATCTCTTTTTTTGAAACCCCTGATTTTATTAAAAAAATAAATAATAATGGGCAGCAGGCAGAAACTGTCCATATAGCTACTGTGTAGCTTGAGCTGATTGGACTGTAATTTTTTCTCGTACCCTTATAATGACCAAAAGGAACCCTGCATATTCTTTTGCCTTCCCCCTTTAACCTGCTACTTGAGTTTTATAATAATTACACCATACCGTCTGTTCCCAGGGGCAATAGCAGGAGGAAATAGTCTATATAGCCCGTGTGCCACAGTGGTCTTTGTGTTCAATTCCAGTCTCAGAATCCCGGTAGTTTGCTTTGTTCATCTCCAGCAATTTTGATCACGTATATCGGTGTGTCTCCTTCCGACTCCCCCTCATCTTTTTCTTTTCTTTGACCTTTTTCGTTATCTGTCAGTGTTAGATTCTGTACACTCTCCAAAGGCCCCTGTTGGGAAATTGGTGCTTACATTATCATGCTGCGCTTGTGCAAGACTTTGTTCTGTGTGTCACCAATAGATTTACACCTTTATCATCTTGCTTTCTGGTTTTGGGAGATGTTTTAGAAGAGACCAAGTGCTTTGAATGTACGTGTTTGTCTGCTGCAAAGCACATGGACTACTCCTTGCCGATAGACAGAGCTTTCTGCCTGGAACTATACAGTATATGTAAGTATGTGAAAAAGCGCAGTGAGTAGGGCACATGCTGGCTACATATTCATCTGTTAACTTAGATTTCTGCTGGCACACACTTCAGAAGCAACCCTAACAAACTTTCAACAAAGTCAGAGAAGTTGAAGTTTCTGTATATAGCAAGTACAGCAGTTTAAAATGTATTAACAAAATTGGAAATCTGTTCCCCCTGCTTAGTAGGGATAAGATTGGGGTTTAACTGTATTGTTTCAGGTGCATTGGACTGTAATTCTGTTTAATACAATTTAATCATTTGACCATTTTGACCAAGTTGGGCTAGTTTTAAGCAGAAAACAACCATTTCAGTACTGTCCAAATTAGGAATTTTGGACCACTTCCAAGTTGATTTGTTTCCCCCCTGTACATATCTAGTATTTCAGTTTAATATATATCCTGATGCATATTTGGCTTCATATGATGTCAAATTTGGACCTATGTATGTATGTAAGTACCTCCCTACTTATTTACACAAAATGCACTAGGGTTAGGGTTAGGTTAGATTTAGGGTAGGGTTAACATTAGCATTACAAAGTAGTTACATTTTGTTGCATTATAAAATAATGTAGTTGTAGTTAAAATAATGTTTCAATTCAACTTTATTTCTATGATACTGTAGAATTAATAAAATATGATTATAAAATTAAAGTTAGAACCAGTGAAGTCACACCCTCCCCTCCCCTCATTGTAAAGATCACCCAATAATCAGATGTGGTCGTCCTGTAGCCTAGGGAAGTAAATAAAGGCGAGTCATGCATGGTGTAATATGTATGTATGCACCTCTCTTACTTATCTAAAACACCCCAGGTGGAAAAATTGCAAAACAGAGTTTTGAAAAATTGTACCAAACCAAGCACACTCCCGACTCCCGAGATGTCCTATCTCCTGACAAGTGAAGAGAACTCTAACCATAAATCATCTGAGCAAAGCACACCAACACTCAAGGTAATCTGAAAACATAAACTACAAACAAAGTACATCCCCACCACAGAGTTCCAGACTCTAAAATAAAGTTAGGGAACATGCTGATAAAACACCCAGACTAAAGCAGCCTCAACATGAATCAAAACATCCCATTCTAAAACCACAGTGTCTAGCATGTGATTACAGTCTGCTCTTACAGCCAGCTTGTCTCCTTCCTTCAAAGGGTGAGCTCTTCCCCCAATTACTCCAGTCAGGACTCTCAGTGGTCAATGGTTCTCATGTGGATTGTACAACAATTATCTGCAAAAACTGATATAATATGATATAATTCAGAAAGTCAGCAGTCCTTTACTATCTTCCTAGCCTGGTCCAGCGCCGCTTGCTGTAGACGGTCTGCAGGTCTTTGAGCTCATATCAGCCTCTGGAGAGCCTGCCTATCCTGCTTGGTGCTGTTTCCAAACCAGGCTGTGATGTTCTCTGTGATATAAACATGCATAAATAGCTATAAATAGTTCCTTCAGTCAGATTTGTGCTTTCAGTGTGTTTAAACAAATAATTGGAATCATATGGTGAAACGTACATGTTGTGAAGCTTTAAAGAATCACAATCAAGCTGAATTTGCATATACACCCCTACTGCCCTGTACATATTAAACAACCATCCAATAATCTCTCATTGTTGGCTGGTTAGGCAGGGGATTGCCGTGGCCTGAAAGTTATAGAAGTGGCTTTATGATTAGAAGGTTGCTGGCTTGATACCCTGAACCAACAGGACATGGCATACCTGAAGTGCCATTGAACAAGGCACCTAACCCCAAACTGCTCCCCAGGCACCGCGGCATGGGCTGCCCGCTGCTTCAGGCTCGTGTTCTCACCGCACAGATGGGTTAAAGGCAGAGGTCAAATTTCTATGTGTGCAATGCAAACGGTGATTGAGTTGTCTTTTTTTCTCATGCTGTTTCATTAGCGGCCGTCTTGCATGGTGCCTGAAACTAATTTTGGAGAAGTGGCAGCAGTTTGAGGAAGTGATGGCTGTCATTTTTTAGATTCGCTCTGTCACTGCTGGTTCTCATAAGCACAGCCCTCACAGAGGGCGCGGAAAAGACAGACAGACAGACAGACAGACAGGCAGGCAGACAGACAGGCAGGCAGGCAGGCAGGCAGGCAGGCACACAGGTGTTTCAGTGTTGGAGCCGCGGTCTTCTTTCTTGTGTGGGAAATTTCAGCCTGACTTCAACATGGCTAGGAGATCCTACATATACCGCAGTCCTGCGCTGAACGCAGTTCGCCAGCGCAGGCGGCACAGCGATGTGAGTGGAGCTCTCTTTACTCTGAGTTTGTGTGTGTATGGAAAAACAGATTGAATGAGCGTGAGTGTGTTTATCTGTAACCTCTTAATGAACGCTTCCAGGCTAGATTGATTTGCAGTTGCCTAAATGGCTTTTACAGATTGGTCAGAAACAAGTGACCTTCAGTGATGGGATTTCAGCGCACATTCAGCTCCATGACGGTGGCTTTTAGTAGTACAGACTACTATCAGGATCGCTGCTGAAACACCACTGGGTGCGAGTGTGTGTGTGTGTGTGGTGTAATCAGATAATGCATGTGTCACATAGCAAAGTGAAGTAATTGACTTCCGTTCCACGTTATGAAACGTCTACTCAAATGGCTATTTCTTCAGCCTTATGAATGATTCTTAAAATTCTTAGTCTCCTTTTCCCAGAAGCCTTTGTAATTTCCTTGTATTATATTAGCACACATCACCATTGCAAGCCATTGCCTGTATGTGTGTGTGTGTGTGTGTATGTTCCACAGTGTTAGCTGAATCAGCCTGTGATAAGGAGAAGCATGCTGGATTTACAGTTTCAGTTTTCATCACTGCTTATGCGCTACTGGGATCTTCAGTGTTTAGGGAATTTACAGTGCATGGAACAGTAACCCGCATGAGCAGGGAAAGTCCACTGTACATTTTTATGTGTTTACAAATGTGTGCCAGGAGAGCTCGTGAGGTTCGTTTCTATATCCCTGACCCTGTTTTGCTCCATATGTGCGGTCAGTAGCAGCTGAAGTGGTTGAGTGCCCATCATCCATATGCCCAGCTGCTCAGTGGCATGTAAAATGGTGCTATTTCACACTACTTATCCTGTATAAGCGCTAACGGTGTGAAAGGGAGAGAGAATGCCTGGTTCTTTGGATGCAGTCGGGTGACTGGGTGACTGCTGGATGGCTCTTTGATGATTAATACTGGGGCAGTGTTGTCAGAAGCACAACGATGAATGATCTGAACAACCTGCTGCTCCAGACTAATGCTGAGAAATGGTTCATTTTAATGCAGTGTGAGAATTACTGGTCTGCAGTGGAGTTTTGCTGTTGTTCTGTCTGTTAGTCCTTTGGAATGGCCAGGATTTGTAGATGGTAAAGCTATTCAGTTATACATATTTGAATGATAGCCTTGGGAAGCCCACCAGAACATTTTGAGCTTGGTAAAGATGGAGTCAGATCATTCAGTTGGTCACCACTTAAGAAGGCATTTGTCTGATTCGCTTATCTAGAGAGACTTACATGTGAACACAGGTAGGAGAATTCAGTGTTAGGGGTCTTATCAAACCCCAGCCTGCTATGGGCAGAGAAGTTTTGTTACCCACTACACTACACCAACCTCTCCATTACCTTCTGTTTCTATCTCCCAATCTCTCTCTTTCTCTCAGACCTCAGATTTATTTGCGATGATCGAGCGGATGCAGGTAAGCAGAGATTGCTCTCAGTCGTCTGCAGCTCTGAGGAGAGCACAGTAAACACTCACTGTTGCTCCTGCTTAGTTTCTCCTGCCTAGTGGTCTCTCGGTGACACCCTCCTAGAGTTCTACAGTCACACCATGTCCTGCCTTTGTATCTTTTGCCATGTCGTGATGTAATGCTTCTCTCTAACAGTCTGATGATGTGCAGCTTATACTGACACCTGTAATGCAATAGTCATACTGCCCAAAGTTTGAGGACAGCTTTTTATTTGATGATTAATGTTATCTTTTAGTTTTTAGTATAGCTTGTTAACATCTACTAACATCAACCTAATGAGGATGTACATGACGCATAATTTATTTAGAGCTGAAATCACTGTGAGGTTCCAAAATGTGTGGGTATGGGATTATTCTCAAGATCGCATTTTGTCCATTTTTTTTTTGTTACAGTTATTGCCCAGAAATATGACATTAACTAAAAAGCTTTCTATTGTTTATGTAATTGCGAATGTGCAGATAGCTATCACAATTTTGTAGGTGATACGAGACTTTCTAGACTAATGCTGTTATTGCACAATTTAAAAAAAATCTACAATATTTGAATTAAACAGTGCTCTATGATTGTTAATCATATCTCATTTGCATTTTTTTTCAAACAACCCCAACTCACAAATAATATGTAGCTAATCAAATAATACACATATATAAAAAATACATATTAAAATAAATATATAATATAATCTAATATGTATAATATGCATTTTGTAAATTTTGCATTATGTATATTTTGTAAAATATACAAAGTACCCATGAACATTTTGGGGATGATACAATACTAATATTATTGGATTAAAATATTCAGTTAATAGTTGATAGTATAACAATATTTAAACAAGGATTTATTATAAATGTTTAAGAAGAATAATTACAATTATGTTCTACAATAATTTGATAAAATGTATTTTAATTGTTAGCCATATCTTACTCAAACAACAAAATAGAATAAATAAAAAACAAATAGTTAAATAATACTATAAAATATTGTTGCAGTGAAGGTGGGTTTGTATATAATTTCCTTATTTTTTTATTTGATTATTTTTTTATTTGTAATTATCAAGTATGTTTTTGTCACCAGTTCATCTTGTATTACAATCATAGCATTAAACTATTCTTATAGAGTTCTTTAGTAGCACAGATTACATCATTTTGGCAGGAGATCTGTGAATTATTAAATCTCATTTGTCATTATCAGCATTTTATTGGTTAGACATTCACTGATGCTGCTAAATTCTTGGGTTGTAAATATTGACCAATATTATCAGCCAACCAATGTTTAGGTTGGGACTACACTACAGAGAAAGCATACCCATTTACCAATGACATAGGTGTCCTCAAACCTTTTAAAGGCAGTGTGTTTTAATGTCTCTCTGTTAGTGTGTATTGATTTCATTCTGTGCATATGTGAAATATACAGTCGCTTGTTATTTGCTTGTAATTTTATCAATGATTGGATGCCTCTACACTGAAGATTATTTTAATGTCAACAGAAAGTGTTTTGATAGACTTGTTGCAAGTGTGTTGTAAAGGCTATCCTGAATATTGGCTGTGGAGACAGTAATTGACGGCACGTTTTGTGCTCTGCAGAACAGCAGAATGGATGAGCAGAGATGCACGCTTCCACCCCCCCTCAAAGTAAGTGCCTATAGACACTTGAGACAGTTGGATGCTTTTAAAGTGCACTGGTTTCTACCCTCAGGCAGTAGCCGTACAGGCACGTGTCTTGTGTTTCCAGCCTTCACAGATATTTGAGTGGTTTTGATTGACTGCACTCTGGAGCTGCACCCTCTTATTGTTTCATAAAGCAGCATCACATACATCTTACATCAACCGGCTTCAACCCTCCAGAGTGGAAAATGTATAAAGCTCAGCCTAGGCTCTGTTGGTACTATGCACAGACTGGCTCTTGTATAAAATGGATCTGCGTTAGTCTGTATTTTAACACTTCATCTTTGCCTCTGGGCCGTAACCTACTACTAACAGGCTGATGTCTTTAACTGTATGTACTCTCTCTCTCTCTCTCTCTCTCTCTCTCTCTCTCTCTCTCTCTCTCTCTCTCACAGACAGAGGAAGACTACATTCCATATCCAGGTGTTCATGAGGTAAGTAATCTAAAAAGCAGTAACAGTGTTACAGCCGCACTGTTTAGCCTTTAAATCTTAAGATATAAATGTGTTCAGTGTTTTCCTCTACAATGTAGTCATTTTGACATATTAGGGATTCACCAATACAGTTTCTCCCTTTCATTACTGATACCTGATCCTGAGCTTTAACAAATGGTTTTAACTCAAAAAACATTTTTGTTCAAGCAAACTTTAACCCAGCGAAATGAGCTGTTCATTTAGTGTTCACTGATTGTTTCATACATTTAACAACTCTTTCAGGTCAGTCACCCCTCGAAATACTGCCATTACAGATTTTGCAGAGAGCCTTATTGATACTGCTTGTATGAATAAATAGCTCTCCACTGACTCCACTGACAAGTTGCTCAGGTCAAAAACTGTTTTATGGTAATAATATTGCCATAACTGATACTGTACATTTATTTCATATAATATTTATTTTACTTATATTTTATTACACTTGTATTTTATAATTACAGAAATAAAATCATAGAAATAATTACATATTAACATTACCATTAGGAATTTCGGTAAGCAAGTACATGGTTTTACATTTCACTTCATTTTAACAATAATTTTATGGAAATTTGACTATTATTAAATTCTAATGATGATTTTTATTTCATTATTTTATAATTATAATTCAAATCAATTTTATCATTAACAATCTAAAGGGTTAATCCTTAATAAATGTTTTTTTTATTAATTTACTTTTTATTTCGCCTCAATTTGATTGACAGGTGCTGTCTCGTAAAGCCCCCTTCCCCCTGATTCTGCTGCCCCAGTTTGGCGGTTACTGGATTGAAGGCACCAATCATGACCTCGGGTCGACCCCAGCTCCGGAGGAGCCGCCCCCATGCCCAGCATCACAGGTTAAACTGGAGACAAACAGCACAGCGAAGATCTACAGAAAAAACTTCCTGGGCAAGGTGAGACCAGGAACTCATTCTGGGAATAGATTTAATTCGAGTTTCCATTTGTTTCCATGACAACAGAAATGTTTAGAAGATTTTCCAAAAATCGTCCCGTCAGTGAGGTAACTGTGATGTTGTGGGCCCTCAAGGAATAAAAACGGCGTCAGTTTCTTGTTAATTCACTGTTGCTACATTTCAATCAAGTTGTTCCAATGAAGGCTAATGGTTGAGGTATGTTATTAGTTGTCGTAGAGACCCATGAATGTAAATCATGGGTGTAAATTTGTATAAGTAAAGGAATTCTGACATGGCAATTCACTGTTGCCTGTCCTCCGTTTATTTTAAAGGAGTGACGGGTGGACAGGCAAAGTGTTGTATGCAGAGCGGCAGGTGGTATGACAAGCGAGTTTGAGCCCTTGCGTTCTTCCCTCAGACAAGCACATGCCCGTCCACCCGCTTCCAGGAAGAAAAGTTTTGTGGTTGCGACAAGCTGGAGAGAGCCAATGAAATCACACTTAGTATTTTTGTAATTGAAGAAATGCTGGACGGGCTCTCACTATGCTAATGTTGCAGTCACGGTGGTTACCAATCGATTTATTAAGCAGGAAGTGCAGTTGTCACCTTAATTGTAGATGTACTCGTGTACTAAGCTGTTTGAAGTATATATCTGATGCGAATAAATGTCTATAAATTGTAAAACTTGTGACTGAATACACCTGGTTCAGCATTACATATTAGGTGACGGGAGGTGTTCGTTATAGAGGTCAGCTGACCCACAGTGGCATTATCATACCCCTCTGTCATCAATAGCACCACTGTTATGCTGTAGGAAGCCGATCAATGTGGTAGCATCTCTGAAAGCACTTGGCAGGATGTTCTAGAGCCGCTGTAGTGAAGGTGTACTCAGAAGTGAAGGTGGACTTTTGGCACATTGAGTTCTTCCTAATGCCATAACAGGGGTGCCCTTTGGGCCATTGATGCCAGAGGAGAAGGATGACTCCGGTGAGTGGTTCAGAGTGAAAAGCATTGTTATTTCTGTGTATCATCTGAATATCATCTATCCTGAAAGTATGTGAAGTAAGACATCTGAGACAAACACACAGTAAGCAAGTCCTGAATCTAACAGCAAAAAAAGATTGCGTAACAGATGTGTTTTTTATTTTTTCTATTTGATGAAGTCTTTCCCCACTGTGTAATAGCACCCGTGTGAGCAGAGCAGAGAAAAACAGACTAGATAAAGGGAGGAAATGTGTTTTTAGGAGGCTGGAGGTGTGAGCGCATGTGTGCATCTCTCCCTACAGGAGCACTTTAATTATTACTCTATGGACACTGCACTGGGCCACCTCGTCTTCTCTGTGAAGTATGACGTGATCGGGGACCAAGAGCACCTGCGTTTACTGCTAAGGTAAAGCTTACACACACACTCGCGCGCGCACACACACACACACACGGATAAACAATCATGTACTCGTCTCTCACCATCAGAACCCTTCGCCTTGTTTCCCCCCCCCACATCTCTCCTCATTCACACTTCCCTCCGCCACACTGATCTGTTTTTCAGTCTGTTCCTCTGTGACTCATTCGCCTCCCTCTCTCTCTCTCTCTCTCTCTCTCTCTCTTCTCAGATCTGTCTTCTTCTGTACTGCACTCTTTCATATCGACACTTTTGCCTCGCCACACACTCCTTCACTGCTTCTTCCATTTTTCCCCCTGTCTCTCAGTTTTCGGCACTTGTTTTTCCCCATTATTCTGAGTGCTGTTCAGTTAGGTTTTAACAACAGCAACCACAGAAGTTCACATCTGATAGCGATTGCGCTGAAGCAGCTCCAGTTTCATCTAGAAGGGAAGAGGAATTCTTCTAAAGTGCTGCACTAGGGGTGTAACGGTACATGATTTCTTTTTGGGAACAAATTGTCACGGCACGGATGTCATGGTTCTGTTCAAATTGTTGTCTACAAAATACACATTTACATTTAAGGCATTTTGCAAATGCTCTTATCCAGAGCGACTTACAAAAGTCCTTCACTGTTTACTCAATAATACCCTTAGCTAGTTTGAATAGACTAGCATTCAAAGATACCTCTAAGCTTAGACACTACTATACTAGTCAATATGGAGACCATAATACTCAACACTACACTTCGCCCAAGTACTCTCGGAAGAGGTGGGTCTTCAGCAAACGGCTCTGCCGTTCGGACACCCAGGGGAATACACGGAACAGAAAGTCGATAAGCTTGTGCGAAGATGGATGGACATAATGCTGAACCAGATTTCACAAGCGCGAGATTTATCCAGAAGCTAGTTCACGACACCTTCCAATGCGGTCCTCTTAGCAGTGTCCTGGGTGAATGGCTATGTGCTTGAAGAGTGTGCCACTTTTGTAGTATGTCACAAGCTCCCTGCTACTGGAGTCCCCTTTATTGCAGTGACTGGTCATTCCACACTAACAAACTAGTTAAACAATCGCTGACAGTAGGAGTGATCAGATACTACGGGTGGGAATCTCTAGGCACCTCGTGATTTGATATGATTACGATTTAGTGGGCTGTATAATGGTAATTGGTGCATTTAGATGCACCTTTTTTTTCTATACAGGATTTCTTTGTTCTCACTGTGAGACTCTACTTGGTACTTTTAAAGTAAAGTTGTGTAATGATCCATAATTAATTTACTTCCAATATCTTTTATTAATAAAACAAATGGAGGCAATGTGGCGAGTCAAGTGGAAGGTAACTTAAGTGCTTGCTGAGAGGCCTGGATTATCATGTGGGCATGGCATTTCACAAGAAGGAATTTACCCAGTTCAGCAGCAACAGTCTTTCTTAGTGATCTGCCGTTCCTCTGTTACACTCTTTACCAGCTCAGCCAGACCTGCACCCATGTGCCTTGGCAATAAAAGTTGTGATAGAGTTTGTAATGCGCTTCACCCTTTCTGGGTTGGGTAGAAAAAAGCTAGTTGGGTGGAAGCTTTGACGTTGCTGGTCCGTCTAAACTCTGCATCTTTTAATGCTATGTGCACACCACAGACTGTCCAGCGCTGTATTTTCACCTTTTGTGTTCCACCAAGATTATGTTATCAATTAACATTTAGAGAATTGTTTTTTGACAATTGTGAAATTTTGAAAATTGTCCACATCGAGATGCATCTAAGAATCCCATTTCCCCCCACCCTTATCAGATACAGAGCAGCCGACTGACCCCAGCTCGGTTTCTCAATGCCATCATAGAATTAGGACCATCTTGAGCTAGGAGAGAAACCAGCTCTATAGCCGACAACATAGATAGATCAAAACTAATTAGAACAAAAGCAGTCTAAATAAGACTGAACTGTATTAATGTGTTCATACTGAAGATTAGAGCTGAATGCAAAACAAATAACATCATTATTGTATT
The DNA here is from genome assembly GCF_030463535.1 of Salminus brasiliensis. NCBI lineage: Eukaryota > Metazoa > Chordata > Actinopteri > Characiformes > Bryconidae > Salminus > Salminus brasiliensis. The sequence continues at coordinate 33,598,403 of NC_132884.1, forward strand.
ATTGAACTGTATACTGAGTAAAAGTGGACATATGAGTCTTGGCATGAAAATATTAGCTGATTTAGATAAGAACTAAACCGTGTGTTTGTGTACTGTTACACCCCCCTGCTGCACTACTAAGTACCACAGGTCCAAAGAAGAATACCTATCCATCAAGCAATGTCATTTACTGCCTTGTCAGAATGGGAAACAGTAGAGAGAGTTTTACAGCATGGCGAAGCAGCTCTTTTATCTGTATTCTGTCTTGCACATAATAACAGTAGGTTAATTGACAGTAGAACCCACTTGCTGCCCAGTTATCACACCGGCAGCTTCAAATCACCCTTATTAACACTCTGAACCTGTGCTACTCCCAGTCTCTTTCCTTGTCTCTAACTTTTTATTTTTCAATTGTTTTCTTTTTAGCTCTCTCTCTTTCTTCCTATCTCTGTCACTTACACTTTCACTGCACTTTTACACCAAAATGATCACAATTAAACCCACTATGGCTTGTAATTACTTCATCTCGCTCCTGTCTTTTTTCCAGTCTAATAGTTGTTCGGTCAATTATCATAAGGGCTGGTTGAAAATGAATGTGTCATGATGGCTCGTTTGCCGTATCCTCAGAAAGGGTTGTGAAAAGCTGCTACTAATAACCTTGCAGACTATCCTTATGTTGCAAAACTGTCTGAATTAGAACATACAAGAGACTAATACAGTACAAGTACAAGTAAACAATAAATGAGCAGGTGTCCCAATACTTTTGACTGGAAATGACATAAATTCACGTTATAAATTCCAGATCAAAGTTCAAAACCTACCATGATGTAATACCCATTTCCTGTCTCACTGAGTTCCCCAACGTGGTGCAGATGGCAAAGGTAGGCCATCTAAACAAAATCACATCAGTTCAAATAAAGAAATGTGAAGAATACACGTTATTTGACAGTAGTCATTTCTTTCAGCTGGTGTGTGAAGAAGTCAATGTGGACAGATTTTACCCGGTCCTCTACCCAAAGGTTGGCCTAAACCTCCCTGTATATTTACACTTCAGTGACTGCTTCTGTATGAAACACGTTGTGATTCCCACATATACTATGATCCCACAGGCCTCCAGACTCATTGTAACTTTTGATGAACATGTCATAAGCAACAAGTTCAAGTTTGGAGTCATCTACCAGAAGTTTGGACAGGTAATAACCACCAACTATTTCTTATATTGGTTTATAAGAAGACGGTGATGAATTGTTTGTGCAGTTTCTGGACATTATTTCTGGTTATTTCTTCTCCAGACTTCAGAAGAGGAGCTTTTTGGAAACAGTCTGGAGAGCCCTGCCTTCGTTGAGTTTCTGGAGTTTTTGGGGCAGAAGATTGAGCTACATGACTTTAAAGGGTAAAGAGCATTTAATATTAATATCCAAGACCTAAGTATTAGTACAGTACTAATTCCAGGTACTTGTTTGGTTCATTTGGCATTTCAGACCAAACCACTTTTTTCTGATTTTTTAAACAAACTTTAAAAAGTGACAGTTGTTTTTTACATTGTGTCCAAGGTATATGATAAATGGACCAATAGAAATCTTTTTACATTGACTTCCATTGAAAGTTGAAATTTTTTTTGATGATACAAGGTATTTGAGTGACAGTGACGATTTAACAATAGGGTGTGAACAGTATGTTTTAAAATTATAACAATGTTTACATAGTACATAAAAATAGTTTTAAAAAAGGAATCTGTGATATGGGACTATTATGGGCAAGTACAAGTTTTTACACTAAACTTCCTTTTGTTGCTGGCATGGAGAAATGCTTAAAGGGCCCATGTCCAGTAGTGCCAGAACGTCTGCCAGAACAAGCTGGATCCTCCCAAATTGGATCCAGCACATTGTTTACATTTTCAAGTATCAAGAAGAAATCAATCAATCAATCACTATTTTCTGAAAACAGCTCATTAAGTATATAAATCATAGCAGAATGATAATATGAACTAAAATTAATTTGCTGATCCTTCTTCCACACTTTTGCTTTCATCTTCTGCTCGGTGTAGGGAGAGAGAGAAACAGAAATAAAAACAAGCTCTTTATTACTTGCAAATGTGTCACTGCTGCTGTGAATGCTTATTCTTCAAAGAGCTCAGCAAAATCTCTGGCTTCTGACATAAATTTTCGAACAGCCATGAAGTTGTTTGTTTACTTTTGGTAAACCTGTCTTTGAGAGAACAGTCACTGCTTAAGAACCTTGTTACTTTACTTTCATCTCCTGTTCAGGAACCTCGTTAATACACACAAAAAGGGATCACAAATGTTTCCATGCCAGAATTACATTTAGTGACAAGACTCACCAGATATTTTGTGAAGAAGACTTTTTTAATATATATATATAATAAATTCAGGATAAACACAGTACTACATTTGATGAGATAAATGAGTTGGGAGGTCAGGAATCCAATGCAATTAAAGCTCATAACAAGCAAAAAATTGTCTGGAATTGTCTGAACATTGTGACGGAGCATCCTTTCTATCACCTTTCCTATTTTTATTTATTCTTACAATTAAACAGGCCGTGGCTTTAAGAAAAGAATGGCATACGTAAAATAGATCTGTTCTGATTAAACGCCCTGTATTGTGCCTCTTTCAGATAGCTGTCTGGCCTGAAACACTCCTTATAACTTAAATCTGAATGGATGGGGCTAAACAGCTATAGGTTAAATAGATTCAAATATACTGTATGGGGCATGAATAATATCCCATAACATAGATTACATATTATATCAACATATAATTTTATATTTTTATATAATTATAAAGTATATGAAATATAATCTTTACATACTAAAGTCCCTTAGAAGGCATTACTTTGTCTTGTTTGACAGATTTCGAGGTGGTCTTGATGTCACACACGGTCAGACTGGAACTGAGTCGGTATACCACAATTTCCACAACAAGGAAATCATGTTCCACGTGTCCACTAAACTTCCCTACACTGAAGGGGACTCACAGCAGGTAAGGAGTGTCCTTTCATATTGTACCATCTGTCAAATTCTGCTCATCTTCACACTGGGGTTGCACATACTAATTTTCTGCAATATTCCGGCTCCTGCTGATATGCTTAATATCCATACTTCTGCCGGCCCTTCAGGGGGTGTTTCTGGCAGAGCATTTGTGGAAGCAAACTTTAGGCCATTATAGACATATTACTTAGGTTATTATAGCGATTATAGGCTCAAGGACAAACTGACATACCCACTAAGACCAAAAGTGCATTATCCCATTATCTATGGATAATGTTATCATTCTTATTTTAAACTCTTTATGCTACTTCCCCCAGTTCATATGGGATTGTGACATTCAGTGACAGAGTAAAGCTCCCTGAGATGCTTGGGCATTATCCATGGCCGTGGCCCTCCATATGCCTGGTTAATTAGCAAGTGAACCACATCACACGGTGCTGAACAACAGGGCATTGCAAGCCATCTGTTTCAGTGCCTTCTTTACTCACAGAGAAAACATCACCTAGTCACCATTGTGCTACACTAAGCACTTAGCAAGCGCACTCGCCTGCATGCAGATCTACATAGACCCAGGCCAACCTACAGATTCTACATGGGCATTACCTGCTGGGTTTTAGCAGCCACTGCTGTGAGTGGCTGATGCTGTAGCATGTTTACATGCAGAACATACTTGCAGATAGCCAACAGGTGTGCACTGTAGAAGGCTGTTGCTGATCTGAGGTTATATTGGCTTTTTATTGGTTTATAGTTTTTTCAGGCTAATAACTGTGCTATAGTCTAATACAGTCAAATGGCTAATTCTGAAGAGTGCTTATGCCAGGAGCCCACAGGGTTAAGTGTTGGTTACATAACCTGCTGCATGAGGCATTGGCCTCACTGTTGACAACATCTTGAAAATGATGACAAACAACTTGCTGTCAAACGTGTGACAGGTGCTTCCTCAGGAGATAACAGCTTTGGTTGCCAACCATTCAGGCCAAATTGTGAGCTACTGTAACTGGCTAACGTTTTACCCTTTTAGAGGAACTCAGTGTGTCAGTATTAGTGATGAGAAATGGTGGTTAGAGCTGTGTATGGGCAAGAACCTGACCATATAATACGCATCACGATACAGGGGTTACGATTGTATGTGTTTGACACCTGAGATACACTGAGATACATTGTATGTATTGATGTATTTGAGATCTTAGGAAAACTGTCATAGTAACATAAAATTGATATACTATTGCAAAACATAGTAGCTGTAGATACTCAAGTGTATGTATGTTATTTTCTTACACCAATAGTGATATGTTATTTTGTAATGTTCATTTTCTTCAAGCTAAGCAGTGCTGCTTTTTCTGGAAAGATGTAGTAGTTCTGACTACTACTGACTACTAATGAATTTGAGTCACAGTTATTATTTAAGTCTCATTATTTGAGACTCCTGACACACAAGTGAGCGCACATTGAGCAAATTGAGTGCAGGCTAGAAAAAGTAAGCCCTTCAATTAAGCAACCTGTAGAAACTGACGTATACCAATATACCCGTAATAGTGATATGTAATTTTGTAGTGTTTCCTTCATGCTAACCAAAGCTGCTTGTTTTTCTGCCAAGATGTAATTGGGAAATTACATTTGTATTCTGACATAGCAAGTCATTGTGTAACAACAGCTTTGCTGCTCTCAAGATGCTAATCCACAGCTACATTGATTAATTTCATACTTTAAACACTTCCCAAATTTTGTAGTGAAAATAAAACTGTAGTGTTTTGTTTCCAGCTCCAGAGGAAGAGACATATAGGAAATGACATCGTGGCTATCGTGTTTCAAGAGGAAAACACACCGTTTGTACCAGATATGATCGCATCCAATTTCCTTCATGCTTATGTGGTGGTGCAAGTGGAGAATGCCTGCACAGACAACGTCCTTTACAAGGTAACACATTCATCAGGTTGTTGCATGAGATGGTTCCTGCTCTTTGATTTATTACTTCCAAACTCTAGATGTGTTTTCGTGGATTGTCTTAATTTAGATATAACCATATGAAATGAATTAATCACTATACAGCTTCAGAAAAAAGTAACTAAACCCTTATGACCTGGATGACCTGGATTTTTGCACGGACTACTAATAAAATGTGGTCTGGTCATTATTGGAGTGACAACTATAGACAAACACAATTGAGTGCAGGCTAGGAAACATAAATAAGCTCTGGAATTAAATAAACTGTACTTACCATTTACCAGCAATCAGCTCCACCCCAAATGTTTCCTTTAGATGCTAATAAGATTAGCAAAACATTGAGGATACATTTTGGATCATTCCTCCCTGCAAATGTGTTTCAGTTAATCAGTATTTCTGGGGTGCCTTGGACAGCCCTCTTCAGATGGTTCCCACTAACCAGTATTTCCAGAGTATTTATCAGTAACCAGGCTTTGTGTGCCTTTATTCAATGGACAAAGCACCTATGAAAAGCACCACTCATCCAAGTCCATCTTCTTAACTGAAACACCTTTTGCCAATTATCTCTCAGAAGTCATTAACACAGAGGTTCACTTACTTTTTCTAGCCTGCACTGCAGATGTCTACTCAATGTGTCCATTAAGAGACACAAATACAGTATTGTTGGTGTGTTATTAGTTGAGTTAAATTGCGTTTGTCTATTATTGTGATAATCAGACTACATTGTATCAGTAATAGTAAACCCAGGTGGTTTCCTTACTTTTTTCTAGCAAGTGCATTTCAAATTCATTCCTAATATGAGGATTTTTAGTATCATATTTACAAGAAGAAGAACCACTCCACTCCATCACCATTTGTACATATAGGACGTCCACATTTGACCTCCACTTTTTACCCATCGATGCAGTAAACACACACACCACATACACCAGTAAGTGCACACACACACATGCTTAGAGTGGCGGGCAGCCCTAGCTGCGGCACCTGGAGAACAGTTAGGGGTTAGGTACCTTGCTCAAGGGAACTTTAGTCATGTACTGTCGGTTCAGGGAATCAAACTGGCAACCTTCAGGCCACGACTGCCCCTTACTTATTTTTCCCATATAACAATATAGTACAGAGGAAACTGTCATAGTTGTGCTAAAAGACGTGTCATTGCAGGTGTCAGTGACAGCGAGAGATGACGTGCCTTTCTTTGGGCCTGCTCTCCCAGACCCAGCCGTGTTTAAAAAGGTGAGACGTTTCAGACGCGTAGATCCACTAAGGTTCATGCTTTATCCCAGCAGGAGAGTTTTATTCACTTGAGCAAAATAAAACAATGACACCTTTCATTCTGTTCACTGACTAGAGCCCAGAGTTTCACGAGTTCCTCCTGACAAAACTCATCAATGCTGAGTATTCCTGCTATAAGGCTGAGAAGTTTGCCAAGCTGGAGGTGAGAATACACACAGCTCTATGTTTTATGTGGCTGACAGAGGGAAGTTCGCTCTGAATTTCTGTAGCTTTGGGTAACTTTATTCATTTCCTTGTGTTTTTGTGCAGGAGAGAACGCGCTCTGCGCTTCTGGAGACTCTGTACGAGGAGTTGCATGTGAACAGCCAGTGCATGATGGGATTGGGAGGAGACGATGAGAAGCTGGAGAATGGAGGGGGAGGAGGAGGAGGCTTCTTCGAGTCTTTCAAGGTAGACCACAGTGACTGGTTCAGTGTCTAGCACGGAAAGGGGCCACCAAAGTTTTTTACATGTTCCACTGCTTTCATTTTCACCCTTCTCGCCTCTCATCTGTCTCTCTGTCTGTCTCTCTCTCTCTCTCTCTCTCATTCAAAGCACAGCTTTCTGTAGTGTTGGACACTTGTGGTCAGTTATCTGTCTCACTGTGTGTGTGTGTGTGTGTGTGTGTGTGTGGTTTTGTGTGTAGAGAGTCATTCGCAGTAGGAGTCAGTCTATGGACGCTATGGGCCTGAGCAATAAGAAGCCTCACACTGTCTCGACCAGCCACAGTGGCAGCTTTACCCACAATCCCCCAGACACACCCAAAACGCCAGGAATTGTGAGTATTCCTACAGCTTTCCATCATCACTGTTGTGAGAAGAGTAACTTTGCGCTACCCAGTGATTTTTTAGATTGCGCAAAATATAAGGTCACTGAAAACTGCACTGTTTTTAATGTGGTCTATTTTTCCAGCAGTGTTTTTCATTTCATCCAGTTGTTTCTGGTAAACTCCTCAAAGAGAAAATGCTCTGGTTCCCACCCAACACACACTGTGCCAGTTAGAATTAGTGCCATTCTCTCTGCTCTCTGTGGTCTGCAATGCATGGCCACAGCTGGTGTGGACCGTGGCCCTAACCCCATGTGGCGCACAATCAGCAAGATACGAAGCACTGATCTAGGATCAGATTTCCACAACTGTTTACTGATCCTTACCACTAAACATTGCAATGCGGAACTGATCCTGACAGCATGGCAGCTGGAGCTCTTCACAGTGTCTGTTCGGTCTCTCTATTGCCACTCGTGTCCACCACAATAAACACCATGGCAGCAAAGATATAACCTTTTCTGACAAGCTGACAAAAGCTGAATCTCAAAAGCTGTAGCTCTTCAAACAGGATGTCAGCTGGGAGTTTTTTTCACAGTGCAGTCAGGCCCATAAATATTTGGACAGGGACACCATTTTAGTCTTTTTCCATCAATGGATTTAAAAATAAAGCGATTAAAGCAAGGGTTGACAATCGGTGCAGATATTCGGTGTTAATTAAAGGGATTTAAAAATATATATAATTAACCATTTAGGAATTACAGAATTTTTTTTACATTGTACTTCCATTTTCACAGGCTTAAAAGTAATTGGACAATTTCATTGCTGTGTGTGGCCTGTTCCCTCGTAATTTCTTGACAAATTAAGGAGGCTTGGAGTTGATTTCAAGTGCTGTATTTGTATTTAGTAGGTTCATGGGGACTATCAACACAGGGTCCAAACACTGTCTGAGAGATTATAGAAATGTTAGAAACAGACAAATCAACAATTTCGTACATTCATATAAAAAAGAAATGTACTGGCGAGTTCAGCATCTTCTAAAGAACCCTAGAAAAATGAGCCAAGAAGAAGACTGCTAAAAGATTAGACTGCTATAAACCATATGAAAAAGGCCTACGCCATTCTGGAACAAGATTCTTTGGACCGTTGAAACTAAGATTGATTTTAGTATAGTAAGGTTAGGATGGGCTCACAACCCATAACAATACTGCATCTGTCAAATCTGTCAAACATGGAGGAGGCACTATTATGGCATGTACATATATGACTACCAATGGTGTTAATTTATGATGCTGATATATGTAGTTGGATGAATTCTAGAATGTAGTATAAATGCTTGACAGCAATGATCAAAACCCAGTCTGTACCAAGAGCCCTTCAAGCGTGGCTCGGCTTGACCCACCGTCTTTAAAGATCCACAGAAGAGAAGTGGTGGAATAAACTTTCCCTGGGTGTCTGAAAGCAATGAGTCACTTGCTGTCTTTAAACAGACTGAAAACCCATCTTTTCAGGAGCACTTCAGTCACCACTTATCTTTCACCTATGAAAGTCTTATGATTGTCCTCATGTCATTCAGGCAAAGTGTAGTATGTTGCGTATTATATATATAGGTATCCATACTGACTTTTGTATTTGGTAGCATCTAAGCTTGTGGTATCTTTTGGATCCTAGCCTATACAAACTAGCTAAGGATATTTTCTGAATAACAGCGAAGCACTTTTGTAAGTTGCTCTGGATAAGAGCATCTGTGAAATGCCTTAAATGTAAATGCTACAGACCTGATAGAATGGTAATTTCCAGCACAGATTATTATTATTAATAATAATAATAATAATAATAATAATAATAATTATCCAATACATACAGCAAAAGCAACCCAAGCTCTGTTCTTAAATGGCCGAGTCAGTCAACCTTACCTACCTGACCTGAAGTTTTCACTTACCGAAGGCAAAACCAAAGACAGAAAGACCCACAGACAAGCAGCAACTGATGATGGCTGCAGTACAGGCCTGGCAAAACATCTGAAGGAAGTAAACTCAGCATCTAGTGCTGCCCATGGGTTTCAGACTTCAGACTTCACTGCACAGAATGAGCATTCAAAAACTTCAAATATGCCTTATATTTATTATGTTTGTCCAATTACTTTTGAGCCTGTGTGGAAATTGGCTGTTGTTTCTAAATTCTAAAGCTGAAAAAAGTTTACTAGTGTGTATGTACTGGTTTTCGTCACCAGCTCCAAAGTTTTCTAATGAATTCCTGGTTTCCTGACCACAGTCTTTGATCATACCTGGTAAGAGCCCAACCCGGAAGAAATCAGGCCCATTCAGTTCTAGACGGAGCAGCGCCATTGGCATCGAGAACATCCAGGAGGTCCAGGAGAGAAGGTGAGAACAGTTCTAATAAACTGAAAATCACAACTTTACCCCATTAACATTTACCTACCCTTATGAAAAAGATCAATAGTAATACTACAGACATATTCCAATGAGGGCTGTTTCAGATGACATGCGTTTTTTTGTGCTTCGCCTGCTGTGAACCTGGGCGCACGTTGCTTCTTTGCTCAGGGCTTTGCCCAGAGCGCACTGTATCATTACACTAGGTTTAGTAAGGATTTTGAGGATAAGGCTATAACCATAAACATGTGGAAAATGCTGCAGTGTTGTTTGGTTTCTCCCAGCAGTAGGGAGGTGTCCCCGAGCACACAGAAAACACCCGACAGTGGCCACGCCTCACAGGACCCCAAGTCTGATAACTCCAATCACAGCTCACCTGAGATGCCCACCACCAGGACTAGGTGAACAATAACGTGACGCAGAAAGCGTTTTTGTTTGGCTGACGAAATTGAAATGAGTTGTTTATTGTTTGCTGTAATTTCAATAGACAAACATAAACATCTAATCCTGATTAGTTATTTACTGAGCGTTGCCTTACGGTATGGGGGTTTTCAGGTGCCTCATGGTGTTGAGGTTTCTGTGGCCACTGATGTGTGTGTGTGTTTTTTTGTTTTATGCAGTTCGGCTGTGTGTAGAGCACCCTCCATCCCGGAAACTCATGACCTGTCTCGTTCCTCGTCCAACGCCAGCAGCTTCACCAGTGTGGTGGAGGAGAACGAGCATGAGCATGAAGCTGCAGAGGATTACGACACAGGACTGGTACCTGCTTACATTCTTTAATACCCACATTACCAATGCAGCAAGCTTCATAATACTCAGCTGTGATACCCCTGGACATCAACTGTGGCAGAAGCCACCTGTAGGTCCTGTAAAGACATTTTAGGATTGTTGGGGACTTCTTTACACATCTTGTGGTCTGCTGTTGGGCTGGATTTGCTTGGACAGACAGATCTGACCATGCTGGAAGTTGTTGCACTTGTAAATATTGTAAAAATATATTTTGCAGACAGTGGAACAGCTGATTCCAGCTGTTCTGAGACAACTGTTCTGAGACATCTGAGACTGTTCTACATGCCTTCCCAGACTTATCTACAATCTTCTTTCTGAAGACCTTAAAGAGCTCTTTGGATCACACCATGATGATCCCACTTACGTCAACAATCAAAAGCAAACCAAACTAAAGCCACAGTTACACTGCGCAAATGTCCCCCTGACTTTAGCTCTGATTGTCAGTCTGGCTGAGTCTGTACTGTTCTGGCTCTAGTCTTCAGATTCTTCATCATTCGGAGTCGATAGTTAGAGAGAGAATCAAGTAGTGTGTGATGTGTCCAGACTCTGATTTTTGGCCTCCAGAGCTTGTTTCAGACCAGCTGGAGCATATCAAACATTTGCTTTTTTTCGGCCAGACTCTGAGCGAAATCTAGTAGTGTATACTGGTCAGCAACTCAGTCTGAACGGGTTCAATCAATGGCCAATCAAATTTGAGCATTAAAGAAAACACAGGCAGTAGCTAAAGAAAAACAGCCATGTTTTAATTTGACTTTCCACTGTAAATGATGCAGCGCTATTTAGGGCGGAGCGGAAATTCCCATAAAAAGCCGTTATTTGCATCGTACGTAGTGAAGTCTTCAATATGTGCTGTGCTACTCACCTCCAACTCCCTCTGCAGGCTGCAGGGACCATGTTTAATCTGCGTCTCTTAGGTAGCGCAAGGCACGCATGTTCTGGGGCGTGTTTTGTTGGGTTTAGCAGCAGGTTGAAGTCGTGGACTGTATGATTAGCAGTTGTTTAGTGCTCAATAGACATTTTTTATTTGCAGCAAAAAAAATAGCAAAATGGCTTAATGTGGACATGTGAGATACCCAGTCTTTTTCTAATCTGCTACAACTAGTAACATGTAGTGTACCCACAGCTTAAATGCCTTGAGGTTTTTTAAATAAAACAGGCTTCTTGAGATCCTGTCTAACTATGGTCTAATCATCATGCTGCACCTGATTCTAATATGCATTTGAAGTAGTAATAAATGTTATTTGCATTTTTGTATATTCTGTTCATGTTTACTTTTTAAAAGACATTTCTTCAGTTGTGTTTAGTTATATTAGCTCCATCTTTCAGTATTGTTCAAATTAAGATCTAATCTCCAACTTTTTTAACTATTATATGAAATCCCATTGAATGCAAACACACTAACTGTGGATCCATTCTGTCTGCTTGACTTTAGGAGAGCCTGTCTTCTGCTGGAACCCCTCACAAACGGGACTCATTCACATACAGTGCTGGCTGGTTGGAGGACAGCATGAGCACTACTAGCCAAGGCAGCCCAGGTCTGTGACCTCTAATACACACACTGTTCCTGTAGCTCACTTTCTGCATGTTGTGTTTGTTGCATTTGCTTCGGAATATGTAAGACTGTATCCTGCATATAACAAAAGTGTGTTTGTTTGTCTTCACAGCCCCCTCTCGACAGCTGTCTGATCCCGTCCGACCCAAAACGGAGAGACAACACTCTGCTTCGGTGAGGGCTCGTCAAAGACTCCGGTTACACCTGATCACGTCATGCTTCTCGAGTATCTGGATTATAACTGGATAAGGATAAGCCACGGAAAATGCAAGTGTAAACACACTGAAGATTCATTTAACCCAGATACAAATCCCATCACTCAGATCACTTCAGGAGGTGGTCTGAGACGTGTTTGAGCCACGTTATAGCAGTGTAAACACATCTGTCTCTCCAAGACGCATTCAATAACCGAAACCCCTCCCAGTACAAGTGAAACACATAACTGGAGACGCATTTGACTACCAAGTGTAAATGCATGTGGCTAAAATCTTATCAGAAGACAATCCAGATACTAGTTACATAAAGTGACCAGGTGTAAGCAGGGTGAAAGTTGCTTATTCATTGTTTGTTCAGTGTTGAATCGTGGATTATGAATTTTGTGTTGTATCATTAATCCTTTCTGTCAGTGCTCATGACAGTTTGTATAATATCTGTGTGTTTTTCCTCTGTACAGAACTGCTAGGCTCTTCTCACAGATTATTTCATGGATGTCCATCAGAAGGTTAGGCTTTTCAGTTCAAATATACTGTAGAGGAAAGTGCTGGGAAGTATACATTAGGTACACTCAATTCATTATAGAATCTTTAATATTTAACCATTATTAAAATAAATGATAAATTCTCCTGCAACTTTACAGGAGAAGAGAAAAAAAACCTTACCTTTATGTATTTTGTTATTTTGGAAAATTTCTACTGGGCCATTCATTATGACATTTAGACAACCTGCCAGATTCACATTATGTAAAAAAGTGAGAAACATCAGAAATTGGGGTGCAGGGTTTTTTAGCATTATTATTATTATTATTATTATTATTATTCTTTTAGCATAGGTTATATAGCACTTTAAATCCAGTCAACAGAGTTTGGCCACTGTATTACCATAGGCTTTGAACAAACATCATTAAACTCTCTCTCTCTCCCTCTCTCTCTCTCTCTCTCAGCATTCCCCTAAGCAGCTCCCCCTAGTGGAGACTCAGTGGTTCCTCCAGAGACTCCAGAGTGGAGAAGGAGAGCTGATCGTTGATCGTCATAGCAACGCAGCCCATGACTGAGCCCATGACTGAGCCCATGTGGCCTGGAATCCCTTGTCTATCCTTGTTTTAAGGACACACCCCTTTTTGTCCACATCACGTGACTAATACTTCCTCCCAGCATGCCTTTTGGCAATGGCTGGTTATAGAGGAGGTGTATTTAAAGCAGACGCCCTGGAAACCATGTGATGTGTGATGCCTCACATCTCCACGGGGTGCATCTCGAATGGTTGTTCGTCTGCCTACTTTACCAGCAAAGGCTATATAAGGCCTTGTGGCCTTCATCATAGGGTCTGCACCCATCCCCAGGGTCCCCCTTCTCTCTCTCTCTCTTGATTTTTTTCATCTTGTTTGTTTCTCGGTGTGTGTGTGTGTGTGTGTATGTGTGCGTGTGTGTGTGTGTGTGTGTGTGTGTGTGTGTGTGTGCACTATTTATTTATTTATTTATTGATGATCACACTGGCAGGCAGACAAGGCGAAGGCTTCTCAAAACACTCCCTTGTCTTATGCACCAAAAAAGCTCCAGAGAAAGAGAACCCAGAAATCAACACCACCCTTTCTTTGTGCTCCAGAAAACCTCAGCATGAACATGCGCAGCAGTGTAACGCACAGTCACGTGACGTTTATCTCTTTTTATTTTAATTTTTTGGTCTTTTGGTCAGAGGTAAAGTTTGTTTTTCATGTTTGTCAGTTATGAGTAATGATGTTGGTAATTGGATATTGATAAATGTTGTGTTGTTATTGTTAACTATTCTGCTGCTGGTATTGACCGTGTAAGCCATTTTGCCAGATCTCGTGGAATGGACTGACTCGTGGAGGAATTTTACTGGGTTTTTTTTATTTATTTTTCTAAGTATCGGTGAGTGTTGTTCTGATGCTCGATTCATTCTTCACAGCTTTGCTGACGTCTGCAGTAAATACTGATGGTTTCTCGTAGAAATGTATTTTTGCATCAAGGGGAAAAAGGTTTTACGATTTTATGGGTTGGTTCTAGTGAGCACAACTAGCTGCACAAATTAGGTTCCTAACGAACGGCGTTGGATTTTTGCCTCTTAGCATTTTTTGCAGAGCGTATTCACTGTGCTGTCGACTGTGAACTGTTCTGAAGTTGCCTTCTACAGCTTTACCTGCTCTGTGTGAACTCCTACTGTGTCCTGCAGAGGAAAGAACAGTAAGCTATTTGAATGTAAATCTTGGAGGGGGCTGGGGATGTGTCTGCTATCTGATCCTGGGAACAGACAGAACACAATCATGAACAAAGAGAATGAACTTGCCAGTTTTCCATATTTCCATGAAAGAATAAAAGAATCTAATCTACTTTGATTTTGGTGCCCTCTCTCTTTGGTTAACTGACTCAGACTTTTTTTCCTTTTTCAATGACTTTTCAACAACCAAGCAATTGCATTTATGCTATGGAGCATTTTTCATATTTCTTATTTTATAATTTAAGATTTAGAACGATGCAGGTTTTGAAAGAATTTTGTTTAAAGCTGAAAAGCACTGCTTACAAGAGTTGATGCTTTATGGTCATGTGATTACAGTTTGAAAGGAAAGGTACAGGAATGAGAATTTACATTAAAAGGCTTGAGTTGCTCTGCATTTGCTGCCTCCTTCAGTGATGTCAAATAAGAGAAGTGTGCCCTCCAGTGGTAGGGACCTGTTAGTACAAACTTGGACTTAGTCATTCGTCCGACTGTCGTTTATGTATGTGACATCTAGGCAGAAGTTCATTCCATGCCGACTGATATGGCGTAATCAAACTGATTGTACATGTGTTCTCTCTGACAGTAAACATGCTTTGTGTGGTACTTGTATAAAATATTTGCCTGTAAATAAAGTGCTCCCCACACAAACACCCTTTTTTTGTAAGTAAAATGAGAGAAATCATGTTTCACAAAGATGCACCATGATTTATTGATTTCTGCAGTGTAAAATAAAAAAGGTTCTGTGGTATACTGTATGTTTCAGTTCATTAAAACAAACAAGCAAAACCTTGACTTCTGATTATTCCTTTTAATAAGGCACTAATGGAAGCTGGAAAGCAATCTCCTACAAACAAAAATACGAACATGACATTAAAACAAGAGAAACAGATTCAGATATCCCTAGAAGTCCCTGAGATATCTCTTGAAAGTGTTCTAGCATAACCATGCTAGACCATTTTCAGTGGTTTGTAGGTAGTATATCTTGAAAAGCCACTCAGATAGCCCTAATTTGTGTTAGAGAAAAAAAAAAAAAACCCCAAAAAAACCCGACCTAAATGCACCATGCATTTTAGTATGTTATTATGTAAACTTGCTGTACAGGCTTGCTCAGGAAGCTACCTGCTCTGTGAAGCCTGCCTCACAGCTCCAGGTTCCACCACTTGAACGCAAAAGGTTCTCGAAGCACGTTGGACCCACAGTGCACTTCACCCAGGAGCTTGTGATAGGAGGCGAAGTCGTCGATGAAGGTGCAGTTAAGACCCAGCGGCTCCAAAAGAGAGCGCATCTCTGCCTCCAGGGCACAGCTGCCGTTCACCTGCGGCCCAAACGGTTTTGGAATGCCCAGGTTCGTTCCCAGCACGATCATGTTCACCTGCGGGCACATATGGAAAGGTCAGAGCTCCACACAGTATTGATATGACAAAGATCTAATCAAGTGAAAATATTTGCAAGGCAAAGCGTTTTAGTTTCATTAACCAGGGAGCTTCTGTAGACATATCTTACAGTCATGTAATCAAATTAGGACACCGCATGAAAACCTTTGCCTTTTTTAACATATGTAAACATCAGTGCATTTGATCGTCATTTGAGCAATGATGGAGGCAATATAACTAAACACATAACATCGTTTGTATTTGTAACTGATAGAAATGCAGTTTTCTTGTGAGGAAAACATTTGAACACTCCCACATTTATTGCTACTTTAAATGCCTACAATTAGACTCAGGTGCAGCACGTCAGCTGCAGATGATTAGGACATGGTTAGAGAGGATTCTGGAGGAGCCTGACCTCAAACATTTTGTTTGGTTTGCTCTTGATTGTTGAACTGAGTGGGATCACCATGGCCAGATCCATAGAGCTCTCTGAGGCCTTCAGGCTCAGAAGGCTGTAGGGTCATATAAGTCTGGGAAGGGATTTGAAAAACTCTCAGAACAATTAGAAATCAGCCATTCCACCGTCCAGTAAATCCATCCAAGTGAAACAACTGCCAACATGCCCAGATCAGCCGAGCAGAGCACAGGATGTGTGAAGTAGTCTCCAAAAATCCTAAATCATCACAGGACCTACAGGTAGCTCTTTCTACAGCTGATGTCAAAGTACAGCATCTACCATCAGAAAGAGAGCACACTTTGATTTTCATGATTTTCATGTACGAGCAGGTCACTTGCTGTCAAAACCACACACACACACACACACACACACACAGGGCAAAACTCAAAATTCATCTGTCCAAAGCACATTGTTCCAAACATTCTTGTTCTACTTGTTCTCTGGCAAACTAGTCTTGCCTTGATCATTTTCTTTTTTTGACATTTCTCCAGTTTATGTGTTTAGTCACATTTCTCAATATTATTCAAATAAAGATCAAATATGTCTAAACATAAGGTTTTCACACGCGGAGGTCTGCTTTAGAAGGTATGGAATGCTACAATGTGAAAAGACACAAAGGCTCACACTGGTCTCTCAACAGGCTCATGTCTTTACAACAAGCTAAAAACTAATGCTGTAGTGCCTCTAACTGTTTGCTTTAGCCAGACACTCAAACAGGTTGGTAATCAAACTTTGGTTCATTATTTGTTCACTGAACAACCCAGCTCTACCATGTCAGGATAGTAGGCCGCAGCTCTGTTTTCGTCCTCAGGAACTACTTTAAACAGGATTGGTAGGTCAATGATATCTTCTTCCTCCAGTCCGAGCTCTTTCTTCAGAACGTCTCTGTTCCAGTCAATGCAGTTCTGAGTGCGAGAGAGATCACGGTTTGCATCATGGAGAACACTTTGAGAACATTTTCATGGTTGTTTTTAGCAGAAACATATTAAAGTGTTCAATCCAGTCCTGAATACAGAGCAGTCAGTCAGAGGAACTGGATCTTCCACAGGAGTAAGCAGATCACTTACCTGCACATAGACATTCTCTGCTCGAAATTCCTCATTGCTCAAAATGTCATCAACACTGATCTCCTCTTCTTTGCCTGGAAACACAGAATCAGTGTTCATCAGAATCATATCAGTATCGGCAGATACTTGATTAGTTAATTAGGGGCAGTGGTGTCTCAGCGGTTAGAGTGCCGGGTTATCTATAACAGGGTTGTGGGTTCGATTCCCAGGCTTGGCAACCTGCCACTATTGGGCCCTTGAGCAAGGCCCTTTACCCTCTCTGCTCCCCGGGCGCTGGAGTTGGCTGCCCACCGCTCTGGGTGTGTGTGTGTGTGTATACTCACTGCCCCTAGATCACTAGTGTGTGTGAGTGTGTGTTCAATACCCCAGATGGGTTAAATGCGGAGGTTACATTTCGCAGTGCACACTGTACAGTGACAAATACGTGCACCTTTACCTTTAATGCACAGTATTTGTCCAAATGTTTGTGGACACCCCTTATAATGAGTGCATTTAGCTACTTTAGGTTGCACCCATTGCTGACACAGATGGGCAAATGCACACAGACAGTTTGTCTCGTCCCTGTAGAGGAGCACTGCCAATAGAATAGGTCTGTCTATAGCAGATAAACATGAACCTATTGGCACCATGCTCTAAAACGTGGGCTATAGCATTGAGCCGTGGAGCAGTGGAACTGTTTTCTTTGAAATACTGGCGATTTATCTCTCTCATACTTTTGAGATAAGTTGGGGAGTTGGAAATTAGGTGGTGATCATCCAACATTCTGACCTCACTAACCCTTTTCCTCACGCCAAGTCAAGCAGTCCAAATTCCCACATTTTATAAATTTGTCATAGTCAGCATTGGCATACAGACGTATCAGGAATCAGCATCAGGGAAGAATTCCCATATCATAGCATCTCTATTTACTAAGGATGACAGTCATGTTAAAAAACACTGTACCACGAAATGTAAAAAAAAATTAGCCACCATTTACCTGGAAACATTTTAGCTTTTCCGTGTCCATTTTTCTGTAGGTTTGTGAAAACTTTATACGCTGCATCAGGACTCGCCAGCAGGAGTCTGAATCCCTGGACAATAAAAACAATGAAGAAGTCATCAACTATCAGTGTGCATCCTAGAACCCCAACAAAGGAGCACGTTTGCAGAGGCAGCAGACTAATGAGCAGCAAGTCTTAGAGAACTGAATTCCTTACAACATGTTTTACCTTTTTGTCTGGAGCAGGGACAAAAGACATGAACTCATCCACATGGCCGACGACCAGCCAATCAGAATAGAGGGCAATGGGCTCCTGAACCTTCTGAGCCCACAGGAAGTCCTGGACCACTTTGGTCATGTTGCGGCCATGGGCTGTACTGAGAAGACAGTAAATGACAAACTTGAGCAGGCTTCCATCAGCAAAACAAATAAATATGACCCCAAGCAATATTATCTGTAAAATTCAGACTTTAAGTTGGGACTTACGTAGGGAAGGCCACGCCGATGATGATCCGGCCTAGGGGGTACTTCTTTCCATTCACAGTGACCGGTGGACTGACCTCCAGATTACCAAAAGAATCCAGGCTGCTCACCTCTTCCTGTGTTGCGTATCGTGTCACATAGCCAAAGTCTGGACCCTAAGAGAAGTGTTTATGTTTATCTTCCTAAACAATGTGCAGCAATGTGGGGAAACTGGGACAGAATTATCTTCTTAAATATTAGAGAAGATTAGGGATGTGCTGACCCAAGCATTTCATTAAGGAGCCAAATGAAATTGTCAGTTGACACCTGTTCTTCATAACTTTTCTGCCAAAATCAGGAGCCTCCACTGTTCTGGGAAGGATTTACACAGGATTTTGGAACACTGCTGTGAGTGCATTAGTCAGGTATGGGGGGTGGGTATTTCAAAACAATTGGATTTCCCAATAAACCAGTCTATTTAACATCTGAGAGTACACAGGTTTACTCAGTTCTTGGCTTAGGTTATCTGGCTAAACTGGGAATTCCAACATTCTAAAACATCCCCTAATGTTGGATGATTAGTTTCTGATCACGAATACTCATTGCAATGGTACTGAATAGAGTTCAGTCAGTCCCACTGCTCCACAGCCCAATGCTTAAAGAGAGGCTTAATTAATCTCTAGCCAACAACCGGTACTGTGCATGCTGACCTTACGCTCATGCGCCGCTGCTCCAGAGCCTACCATTCTATTGACAATGCTGCACTATTGTGTTTATACAAGCTGTGTGTGTGCAGCAGGGTGGTCAACTTCCCTTAAGAATGACTTGATTGCAGCATTAATACAAATATATATATATATATATATATATATATATATATATATATATATATATATATAATAAAGACAATGCAGCTTGGACTATCAACCGTACCAGTAAGACGTCATAGGGAAAATTTTGAAGATGTCCATCTCGTGGCGAGTCCAGCACCACAGGGAAGCTATGGTGTGGAGAGTCAATGTAGCCAAACTCAATCTCATCCTGTGGTGCAACAGCAAAGACAATTACCAACAAGTGACCTGCCAGCAGACAGTGCTCAAAAATATTGTGCCAAACTGATCCTTTTTGAATTAGTAGGAACAGGTCAATACAAACCTGCATCCAGCGATCTCCTCGGTTCATGTACTCGTGGCAGATCTTCAGCTTGTATCCACTTTTGCGCACCAGGTTTTTCATGCCCTTCAGAAAGTCATAGTTATCTGATGTGCTGCCAAGACATAAAAAGTTTGATCAGTCGTTACTTATTTCCAAAAATCCTTTGCCTTACTTTGCTGGGTTGGTATTTGCTTATTTCGGCTCTGGGTTTGAGCAGACTGAAAATTCTAGCAGAGCTTTACTGAGCCCTCAAATTTCCTCCTCCAGTTGGCAGTTCTGTTAGCGAAACACATGTGGCTACATTCTGGCGCTGGAGAGGAGTCATTCTGAGGCAGAGCATGTTATCAGCATTCATTCAGCTAATTGATAACGACTGAACACACATTTGAATAAATGCTCTCCTCCTTCAGTAAATATGATTCAATTTCAGAGGTGGAGTGAGTCCAAGTGATACTTAGCTATCACAAGTGAATCATTAGAAACTCTACTGAACAGAAATTAGACTGGATTGGTGGAGCTATTGATTATAACTTTAATCAGTTGCAGATTAAAGGAAGTAAGAAATTAGCTGATTGATGGGTATTGGCGTTCTACGAGATGATTAATGAATTGACGTGGTCTTACCTGCACACAAAGACCTCCACAGGTTTGAGAGTGTTGGGTGTCATGATCCAAGGAGCAACACGAAAAACAACCTTATCAGTGAAGATGGGAGTCTCTGGGAAGCCCTAAAAACAAACAGTAAAGGATTTATTCCATCACAGTTTGATAATCATATCAGTACTGACAGATAAGGTGTTCAAACAATGTTGGGCACTGATTGATGTTCAGATGTGATCAATATTTCAAACTAATATTTAATGATACATAAATTTTATTCTGAAAGAGCAGAATATTAGGTGAGGTGATGTTGGGCTACTGACCGTGTAACCCTAAAGAAGTACATTTAGCATAAGGACACTATATTGAGATAATGATTGGGACACCTGCTTGTTAATTGTTTCTTCTCAAATCAAGGATATTAGAGGAATAGTTTGTTTGTCTTGCTTTTGTTGGAATAATTGTTTCTACTATTCAGGGAAGGTGTTCTACGACAGTTTGGAGCATTTGATTGCATCCAGTGACAAGAGCATTAGTGAGGTCAGATTTACATTTACATTTATGGCATTTAGCCAACACTCTTATCTAGAGCGACTTACAAGGTTATTCGTATTACAGAGGTGGGCCAATGTAGTGTTAGGAATCTTGCCCAAGGACTCTTATTGGTGTAGCGCAGCCAATAAGCGCAGCATGCTGGGTGACGCAGCATAGTCACCCAGACCGGGAATCGAACCCCAGTCTCCTACATGGTGTGGTAGCTCAGTGGCAGGTAGTGGTGTTATCTGTTGCGCCACACCAACCACCCAGATGTTGGATGATCACCACCTCACCTCATCCCTAACTCCCAAACTCATCCCAAAAGCACTGAATGAAAAACCATAATTCCAGAGAACACAGTTCCACTACTCCATGGTTTAATGTTTTATATCCCTCTATAGGTGGCATGGCACCAATAGGTTCATGTTTATTGGCAGTCCGTCTCTTTAGTGACTAGACAGGCTGTGTGTGTGCATTTGCACGTCAATGGATTAGCAATGGATGCAACTTATCTGAATGCAGTCACAAGAAAGAGTGTCCACAAACATTTGGACATAAAGTGTATATTTCATATATGTTTTATATATATTGGCATTCACAAGTGTGTACATTAAAATATGGGGTGCTGACATCGGCCTATAGATCTCTCATCTTTGCAACCCTAGTTTTGTTACAAATCTCAAAAAGCTAAAGCTAATGGTAGAGACTGAGGAACATCTAAAACATCTAATGACAAGTCACTGCTGTAATTTGGACATGGTTTTGGTGTTGCTAACTACCTGGGCACTGGGCTCTAAAAGACTGAGGTTGATGGTGACGAGTCCCTCAAAGTCCTTGTCTGGGAAACGAAGACCCTCTACAAAAAACTCCAGTTCAGATTTCCCACCCAGATAGGGAACTTCCCCAGCCAGCTCATCTTTGTTCAGCACCAGAGGGTATTCTTCCACGAAGAGCTTGAAGAGCATTTTTTCTGGAACAATGTAGAAGATCCAGTCATTTTAGAGCACAATGTTTCAATTTATCAAAACATGATTACATCACTTAAACTGGTGCTATACTGTATATACTGTATCATGCTATACTACATGAATTACTGTATAAAACCCACCTAATCATATCTTTAATTTAGTAAAAGATGTTCCAAGCCTAGGTATACAAATTCAGTACCACACACCAGCCAACCACACCTCTTTTTCTTCCAAATTAGGTAGAAAATGGACTAACAAATGAGTTTTTCATAAATTATTTTTTATCTTTACAGTACAGTGTTTTGGGGTAATTGGGCTCAGTTAATGTCCTTCATTAATGAAATCAGATGTGTTTGAGCTGGGCAACACTAACCTGTACAGATTTTTGAAGTGTTTCATCATGGTAATCATAATTTGTGTAACTTCCTTACCGCAATTTATCAGCTGCATCTGGCTATGACTGAGATCATGTTGCATCAAACCTCTCTTGGGGACTCATTAAGAATAGGTTAAGAATAGGCTTCTGTTCCAACTTACTCAGAGTACTCAGGTTGCTGGACTGTGGCTTCCCATTTGAGCTGAACACCCGCACACTCTCAGCGTCCGTCTGAGTGATGTGCAGGCTCAGTTTATAGCCTTTTGGGAGCTGGGCTGGACCATTGGTGCGCAAAATCATCCTGGACATGTCCTTTAAGTCTGTCATTAATAAGAAAAATAGCATTACTCTTTTTCCATCACCCAAATTAGTACCAGATGGATCTGATTAAAGAAGTGGTCAACACAGACTATCCATGGATCAGTTTCATACAAACAACAGTTTCGAAAGTTGGCCATTACTGAAACAATGGTATTAAAGTGTTGACTCAGTTCTTTTCTCTGAGTACTTGTTTGTGGTTTTCCATTTCACGATTATCTGAAACTCTGGCTTGGCTTGACTCTTTAAAGACGTGGATAATTGTTTAGCCTGATACCGGTTCAGCAAAGCAGAGGTCACCTTCAGTTTATACAACACAGCTATCTATAACAGGATACGGGTGTCTCTACCCTTACAGTCCTTTCACAACAGGTCTATGCACCTGCCTCTAACAGTGGCTTGTCTTACCTGAGACTTTATCAATCTCCTCATTCTCATTGTCCAACTTCTTCTTCAAGAAGTAGGACTCGGAGTCGCAGTTGACCAGAAGAATGGCACCGTGTCCTTTAGGACCCCACTTCCATGAAGCCTTATCAGGGAGAAACAAAAGGTTTGAGCAAGCACTGTGAACAATGTGTGAGTTGCGATTCTGGCAACTCACTGTAAACATTTGTGTATCGTTGTGCTGCACATGCCTCCCCCTGTGGGTTAATCTGAGCTGGCAGGGTTGCTGTTTTGATATATCGTCCATTTCCATTCAAAGACAGGAAAAAACAATACTTGGGGTAATATAACTGGACTTCAACCACTATCGATGGGTAGTGGTATTGGGCACATTTCCTTTTTTTAAAGGAAAACTAAATCCTGTTAATTTTTCCCTTATTCATTAACTAATTAGCAAACCTTTCCTGAGATGAAGTGGGCATGTTAGAACCGATGAAGCACTAAACTATGCAGGACAGTGCTACTCCAGGTATCTCCATCTCCATCTTTCTGAGCTGGTGCACAATTCCCCTGAACCTGTTTTGGATATTCAAATGACTGTGTTCACTTCAGGTAGGCGCTGAAAGTAGTCCCATGATTAGTCTAACACTAATTCAGACAGGATCTATGCAGAAACCTGACCTGACAAACCGACATGCAAGTCTTCGGGTCAAAGTAAGTGTGTAGCTGCATGGCAGCAGATGTGTGTTCACGTCAATCCACTTCATTTCACTTTGAACTCAAGTGTCTTCTGTTTGCTCCTGTTTTCACGGTACCAGTTGGAGCCCAGGATCCCAGGATCTTGCGCAATCTTTGCTGGCAAGCTTGAAGCACCAGATGGAAAACCTCAGTACAGGAACACTTGTAAGTCATAACCCACCTTGTTTGGGTTGTTCTTCTCAACAACGCCATCTCGATCTGCGTCTACATCCAGAGAAATCTCTGCAAGAGAACAAAGAGGGTTCAGAAAGAACTTTGTGTATCAGTGTTTTACCAGTGCAGGTTTATAATAACTGACAGTTTCAAACATGTTTCTTTGTTTTGTGTCTCTGAGACTTCTGTCTGGGCCAGATTCACAAAAATGCACCCAAGATAAAGCTTACAAAGGTTTTACAAAGATAACTAATAGGTTAATGAGAATGGTCTTAATTGCAATTCTTGAAAAGGGTTCTCACATATTTTCTTAGGAAAGTGTACAATATTTTATTTTGGTTTTCTTCCACTGCTGTTAGAAGCACAGCCTTCTGTGCTGCATTTTACAGCTCATAAACAACATGTGATACATTTTAATTTTACATTACAGTGTTGATGGAGGAAACAGACAACAGTTCCTCTTGGAAAATAACTGACATCACACTGCATTTACTGTCCTTACATTTTCAAATGAGATCATTTTAAAGGCGTACTTGCTGCACTCTATGCAACTTTAATGAAGGACTGATTAGATAAAGATATGTATCTAATCAGTCCTTTACTGTGATTTAGGGCTCTCGTAAGGAGTGATTAGGGGATGGTTTAATATACTCACACACTGAACATTATTATTTTTTTATATCATTTGTATATATATATTTTTTTACATTTACTTAACTTACTTTACTTATTAACCTGACATTGGTGTGTTAATACTGTACTGTCTTTGCAGTGTGTTTGACTTTTCTTCACTTCATCAGTGAACAGTAATTGCTATTGGCTAGATTTGTTGAATAGATTTGTTAAATGAACGTACTCTGAATTAAAGTACAATGACTGTTTTCAACCTTTTGGCATCTGGGTACAATTTAACACCTGTAATAGTAAAATATATATACGCATTTCACTTTGAACTTTGACTTTGAACTTTAAGACACTTGTTTACGGTTTATGTATCTGAGAAAGCATCACAAGCACTTAGTGTTTTTACAGTCAACTTGTGTAAACAAAGGCCTTTGTTTTGAGTATGTGTGTGTGTGTGTGTGTGTGTGTGTGTATATATATATATATGATGAGATCAGTAACATACCAACTGCTGTGAGATGTAGCACAGCATTTCCAAGAGGTTCAGTCTTGCTCCCATAGAACCTCACAGATAACTGAAATGCACACGTTACATTAAACACACGGGTTGGATCACATCCATCACCATGAAGACATTCCATGTCAAGATGTAATTGGTAATGACTTTTAATAATTCGCTGCTCAGTTCTTGGAAAGTGGGATTTTGCCACATCAACAAATGCCAACATGTGCGAGTGTGACCTCTGCTGAATTCAGTTTCTGTTGCACAAACCTCTGCTGCAGCTGATAATGTGGACCCACCCTTTAAGCTAGTCGGGACACTTCTCCAACTGTAAAAGCCTGTGTCGCTCATTCTGAAACAGGCTGTTAAACAGTTACTGGAAATCGATGGCTGTTTAGTGATTAAAGTTAATATTTAACTACACTTTAATTCCTAAGAAACTTTCAGGAATTCAGCCTTATTCACCAATGTCTTGCTACAAAATTTTGTAAATTTGTTCTTGAGAAAAGTTTTAACAAAATGTCAGATTTATTTATGATGTGTTTTTAAACCGCAGAATTGTTCACAGCTCTGCTTCTATAATGATGGATCCCACTGGCCTCATACACTGAACAAATCCCAAATAAGAACGTGACTGATGAATGTCAGAATCTTTGTGAAAACTGCGGAAATGAGTTTTAATTATTTCTGCTAGGGAACGGTAGGAGAATAAGTCTTTTTATCTCCAGATATTTATCTAGGGGTGTACGAACATATTGATATATCAAAGTATTTCAATATTATTTTTTGCAATGCTGTATCGATTCTCAAAAACGCAGAATTGCTTATTAATGAATAGTTTACATGTAAAGATTGGTGTCAGAAACAACCAAACATTAGTCAGCAGCGTTATACTCCATCTTCAGATCTCCCTGTTCATACTGCATAAAAAAGTTCTTTTCTTTTATTCAGATTTTATGCATATGGTGGGGTTTTTATACTAGAACAGTTTTCCCAAAATTAATATTATACATTGTTTATGGTATCATAATATATTGAATTGTAACACCAGTATTGTGACCCAGCCCTACTGCATTCATTGATAAGAAACCCCAGACTGACTCGCATCAGTCTATTCAGAAATACAGTGTGTGTAAACTGAGGCTGAACCACCAGCAGGCTTGAGTTACCTTGCTTTCATTAGGCAGCTCACTGGCAGCATCCATGGAGATGAAAAGCAAAGAGTTCCGAGTGAGGGGCTGCGCAGAGAGGAGCGTGCCTCCTGCCACAGTGGCCGGCACAACCCGGCAATGCACATTTGAGGTGCATTTTACTGAGAAGAACTTGCTCTGTATGGGGGCACACCTGTGAAGAACACACGCATGCATACACTATTAGTAGAAAACAATGCTTTATTTACACCTACCAAAGAAGCATGTGAAGCACCTTCATTTTAAAGAGTGCAGCCCAGCCCTAATCTTCATAGTCTAATTCAGTAACCAAATTCTAAATGAGAGCTTCGTTTTGTTCAAATAAGACCTTGTGAGGATCAGTCACACACCCCTATAACACTCAAAAACTCATCATCTTAAAGGAAACCTGGTTCCCACACAAAGATAATGACATGGCCACTCATACACACATGGATACTTGCTGGTCTCTGTGGGATACTGAAGACTCTGATTCACTATTTCTATTTAGAGCAGCAACAGGTGGCAGTTTCGGCTCTAGCCTTACACAATCTCAGTGACGATCAGATTTATTATCAGATTCTTACAGTAAATGATGTCAATGTTTAGAAAAGGCCTGTGATGAACGTCATATGTAACTCAAGTCATGTGGTTGGGTGAGGGTGGTGGGGTCATCTGTCTGGCTAAAAAGAGGAATTAGGTCCCATACTAAAAGGAAATGCCAGACACAATCAAATGATTGGTACTTGAGATAAAAGTAAATTCATCCAATCTGAAAGAAGCCATTAAACACATTTAACTGAGTTTTTACCATTTCAAACTCTATTTACAGGAAACCACTGATTGAGGTAGCAGCATTTCGTAGGCCAGATCAGATGAGACTGTTTGTGGTCAAACATTGTCACGCACATTGCAGAACAACAGCTGCACAACATTTCATGCAAAAACCTGTAAACTTTACAGGAGAAAGATCAACTTTCACAGTAAATAGAAGGTAATGAGGTGGAACATTTCTGTTGGTCCATTCATCAAGAAATTTCAACACAATTCAAAGTACAACTGCAATAAGTGAAAAAACATGAAAACCATTTACAGGGTACAGGGCTTTTGCATGACACAGATACAGGGCTTTTGCATGACACAGATACAGGGTTTTTGCATGACACTGATGATAAGCTTTGGTACTGTTGGACTGCATTTTAAGAGTTGATGGTAAGACAGAAAGCTGATCCTGCACCTACAACACAACACACAAAAGTGTACTACATGGAAGTCACTGATCTGGAAAACCTGCAAAGAACACCTATACAATAAATATATAATCACCTACTTCATTTGAATATGTGGGTAAAAGTAAACATTACACTCTACAGCAAAAATCTAATATTGCTGATACATCCCAGAGTCTCTTCTGAGGATCTCTTATTTATCATATTTAATAGAATTGACTACTGATGTTAACGACTAGCTTCAACCAATCAAAACACAGTTTCCTAAAAGCTTTGTAGTATCAAGAACATCTTAAATGGTGGAGAGGGGTTTTTATGCTTGCTCTACGAGTTAAAACAATGATCTTATTGGGAACCAAGATCTGTAGATTCTTTAACATATTTAACACAAAGTGCTGAAAACTGATCAACCTCAGAATTTCTTTAGAATTTCTATCAAACCTGATAATGCTGTTATGCCCCAAGTGTACAAGCATGACAGTTATTTTAGATCATTGAGGTCATGCAACAACCTTTTTTCACCTTTTGACATAAACAAAATCTATCAGTTGTTTTTTTAGTGTTGAAATGTCTTTATAAACAACAGAATAGAATAGAAAAACTTTTTTTTACACTGACTTCCATCGCCAGTTAGAATGTGACGGAAATGTTATTAACTTATATTCAGACGTATTTATGTATTTTTGCTGTTTCGAAAAATGTATCACTTGAAAACCCACACTGAATCATTATGCCTCTAGATCGTAGGAGTTAAGGAAGTTGTAAGAAAATCTTTCTTCTGAAAAAGAAGGGGGGGAAGCTGACAATCCAGTTTGTTTGTGCATTGTAGGCTCCAACAATAGATACGCACTGTTACTGTGAATCACTACATTGTTAAGAAGCAAGACGCTGTTATATCATTCATATAGACTGAGAGATCTTATGAAATGTGGACGTACAGAATGTGAAGGACACTGAACCAGTGTCTGAGCCATTGTCTAAACCAGCAAAATCCTGTTGTCCACTGGCAAGAATATCAAAGAGACTTTGTTGGTGTTGGAAAGGCACAGAGCCAGCAGCCCACTATAAACTGGACCGCTGTCATAACACACAAAGACCTTTAGTCCCTGTCAGGACCAAGCAGGGCGATTTCAGCCTCTAAAATCTGATACAAGATGTTTAAACAAGCCATAAACAAAGTTAACGCAAATCCAGGGTTCTTTATAACAACTCTGAGAAGATGACAGCTCAGTGCTCTGCAATAACCATCAGCTCCAGCTAAATGTCTCCAAAACACAAACTGACACTGGATTACTGGGACTGGAGTTTAGGTCTGTGAGGTGATCATAGTCTAGCTTTAGAGCAGAAATAGACTAGAAACTTCACCCTCTGAACGTCAGTGGTGATATGCTCACACACATCGCTTTTCCAGCTCATTTTCATTCCCCCCCACACACACACACACACACACACACACACACAGCGCGCAGCGTTACCTGCTTAAATGCACAGTGATCTCCGTCCCCACCACACACAGCGTGCTCGTGCTTTTGTCAGCCTCAATCCGGAGCGTGCGAGGCGGACCCATGCTGTCTCCACCACAAACACACACACACTCTCTCTCTCTCACACACACACACACACACACACACACACACACACACTATTCACTGCAGTGCTCTGCGCTACGATACACACACGCAGCTCTCTGTCGCAGTAATGACACGCAGGGTTGCCAAGACCAGCAAAAATCTTCAGCCCAAGTCAGCCTAAAACACGCCCCCGAGCTTAAACCTGCCCAGTGGCAAACGTTTAAGAGACAGGCTGCAGATCCCAAGAGGACTGCCCTTATATACTGTTTACCTTAAAATGGACATTTGGACTCATTTGAGGATTGTTTGGCATCTCTCAAAACTCTCAAAGTTAAGTGAAGCAACTTAAAGCAACACTATGCAGCTTTTCTGCATTAGAACCAGCTTCATGTCATTTTGATGAAACACTGACCCAACCAAAACTGTGGCTATTCAAAAGCTCCACTGCTAGAATTACACACACGGGAAAGAGGTGTTACGTTACAGCTGTCCTTACGCCTCTCCAGGGTGTCAGATATTGCAGGGCCTGCAGCCAGGGGCTACAGCCTAAAATTCCTGAAAATCCCAGTCTCGTCAAAGCCTAACATTTCTAGATACTAACAATAGCTCCTAACATTTAGAGACTTTCTTTTTAATCAAATTATGATATATCATATTATGTATATTATATAGAAATATATTCTTGTTGTATTTAAGCTCGGCAAATAGACTAGCATCACTCGAACCACCAAGAATGAAAATAGTCCAGTCTGAACTGTTCCTCTCGAATTGTATCTATTTAGGTACCATCAAGCAACCCCCCCCCCCATTGATTGGGACCCGAGGAGTTGCACTAAAGGCCGAAAGGCACTTTCAGCTGTCTTATGCCGTCATACGGATCTGATATGTTCTGAATTACATTTACATTTACGGCATTTAGCTGACGCTCTTATCCAGAGCGACTTACAGGGTTACTCATATTACAGAGGTGGGCCAGTGTAGTGTTAGGAGTCTTGCCCAAGGACTCTTATTGGTGTAGCGCAGCACAGTCACCCAGACTGGGAATCAAACCCCAGTCTCCCACGTGGTGAGGTAGCTCACTAGCAGGTAGTGGTGTTATCTGTTGCGCCACTCCAACCACCATGAATCCCATGAAGGAAATTTCAACTGGAAGGCAAGCAGGAGTTCCTACTTGGAAAGTCGGGAGAGCCTCACCCTCCAAAATCCAAGATGGCTGCACCACACATGAACAGTACCTGAAGCAGTAGAAGAGTCATACAGTTTATAAGCACTTCTATCTATTTGTGTCTCGTCAAATCAGTCTTACACTCAGTACCCCTAATTATTTATTATTGTGTGTCTGCACTTGTACTGTGTTGCACTTGTGTTCTGTATGCACTGTGTCTGTGTTGCACCATGGTCCAACTGTTCACTGTGTACTCTGTATGTAGCTGAAATGACAATAAAACCCACTTGACTTGACTTGACTTGACAACCGTCTAATTTCCATCTGTGGACGTGATTCCAAGCGTGTTTGGATGCGTAAAATATTACATAATACGTTGCTATCAACGCTGGGAAAACCTGGGAAATGCTAACAGAGATAACCTGAGACATAAAAAGTGAGACATAATTTGGTTAAAACACCGGATTGTCAAATCAGTTGGGCTAGAAGTTTTAGTTTTTAAAACAGTGTACAAATAACAGACTGTTTAACTGGTTTTCACCAACATAAAAATGTTGTTTTATGTGCAAGATAGTATCAGTTATACATGTCCAAACAAATGGTATGCCTGTGTGTAATGATGCCATGGTCCACTGAATGTGAGGTATGAAATCCTACTGGGACGTATAACAAACAGGATTGTTAGACTCTGAACAGTCTGGTGTGTGAATAAACGTATAGAACTGTTTTAAGGTCTGTGTGTTAACAGATAATTACATTACAACATTATTTCAAAACAGGGTTACTTTTTTAAGCAACCTTTTGTTGCCCATGGACACTTAAGTCCTCAAACCCAATCTGTTGTATATTTAAACAGTTTATATTTAGGAACATTTGCAAAAATATTGCAACCTACATTATATATATATGTGTGTGAGTTTAAATCATGACCATTTTTATAGTTATCGATCATTTTGTCCTGATGTATAGATTACTATTTTATCAAAATCCTAGAATCCAGTGACATGACACAAAGAGCGCTACCCATACTCTCATCTCAATCGCAAATACAGTGTATGAAGTCTAATGCAAAAGTTTAGGCACCCCAGTCAAATGGCATATTTTGTTGATTTTCTTATATGGCATTTTCTGAACATTTAAGAGCACAGTTTACTATAACCTATTTATTTTCTGAATGTATCATTTTGGAAAAATGAAACAGCCCATTTTATAAATTACTTTTGAGCACAACATATTTATGTTTTTTGCAATATATTACATTAAGCAGATCTCAGGGTTGTGGGTTTGATAAGCTGGCCCTGGGATATGCTAAAATAATACAATTGCACTACACAAGAATAAATGACAATTAAAAAAATAATTAGAAAAAAATATATATGTATATATATTTACATTTACATTAATGACATGTCTTAATGACGCTCTTATGCAGAGCCACTTACAAGGTTACTCATATTACAGAGGTGGGCCAATGTAGTGTTCGGAGTCTTGCCCAAGGACTCTTATTGGTGTAACGCAGCATAGTTACCTAGACCATATATATATATATATATATATATATATATATATATATATATATTATATATAATGTATATATATATATACAATATATTTTTAGATATATTTTGTATTATATATATATAGAATTGCCATGTTTGTAGTAGCAATAGTAGTAATTACGCTTTATAAAGGCTTTGTATGCAGAGCAAGAAAATATTTTCAAAACATCAAAACATCAACACAAAATTTATCCTGGACGGTTGTGCGCCTGCGCAGCACATCTCGGCTTAAACGCCCACTGTAACTGCATCGGTTTCCACCAGGCGGCGCTGTTTAGAAGACTAACCTCGCCTATATGTTACATAATATACAGTGTTTTTTTTGACGTCACCGTCTTTATACAAATCCACTAGAAATGTCCTGAGTGATAAACATCCTGACCCACAGGCTTCTCTCCTCCTGCCTGTGTCCACTCTTAAGTCTGAACACCCCCTCACCTGTACAGGTCGACCCTCAGTTCAGTGCCGACCACACACACAACGCTGCGCGCCTTCCCCGCCTCGAGGCGGAGGGTCCGCTGGGCAGCGTGCTCTCCTCTACGCGGAACTTTCCTCTTCGGTGCGTCTGCAGGCACCTTTGGCTTCTGCTGCCGTTGCCGCTGCTGCTCCATTTTAGCTGTGTCTGCAGACAGGTAGCTGGCTGTAGTCTCCTCAGGTGTCTCAGCTTACTTCTGTCAGCAGTTTGAGTCAGGGCGAGTTAGTATGAGAGACGGGCGTGTTCTCACCTGCCCTAATGCATGCGCAGAAGAGCTCTGCACAGGAGAATCTGCAGGGTTTAGCCACATTGCACTGGATGAACTGTGCTGCATCAGACCAGCAGGAGCAGGAGGTGAGCTGAGTTAAGCCTGGGTTGCTGTTTATCACATACACCTGTATACAGCCTGTAGCATTCATATCCACACTGTTCACATAACTGGACAGTTTCTTCAGTGGAGAACTTCTCCCATGTAAGCCAAACACATGTTACATTAAGCTGTATTAAACTAAGAAGGCTTGTTTTAATGGATTTTGACTTTCCCTTAGGCTGCAGAAAGAAATGCACACCAGGCATCATCATTTACGTGACGTTTCAGCATGTCTGGACATTTGAGGTATGCCAGTGCGTAAAATGTCAAAGGGGGATGTGCTGTTTGTGCAGGCCCGAGTCGGGCTGTTTGCCTGTTCAGATGTCAGTCAGTCAGATTAATCAATCAGAAATCAATGAATGATGCACTACACAATATTAAAGGACACTAAATATGTTTTTTAAGCACTGATATGAAAAACCCAGTGTTACAATCTTTTTTTAGACAATCTTTAAGTTTTTTATATTTTTATATATAACATTTTTATATAAGATCGGTTGAGAAGCGTTCAACAGCACGTTTTTCCACTAACACTGTATCACTCCGCTGAGCACCGTTACTGTCAATCATATAATGAACTAAGAAAGAACGAAAATCTCTGATCAGGAAAAATGATTAAGACAAGAAAACACAACAACAACAATAATAATAATAATAAATAAATAAATAAATAAACAGAAAAAGGAAAAGATTGTGAGTGGGAAACTCACAGTTTAACTAGTTGGTCAGTGGTGGCTCAGCGGTTAGAGCTCCGGGCTGTCGATAACAGGGTTGTGGGTTCGATTCCCGGGCTCGGCAAGCTGCCACTGTTGGGCCCTTGAGCAAGGCCCTTTACCCTCTCTGCTCCCCGGGCGCTGGAGTTGGCTGCCCACCGCTCTGGGTGTGTGTGTGTGTACTCACTGTGTGTGTGTGTGAGTGTGTGTTCACTACCAGATGGGTTAAATGCGGAGGACACATTTCGCTGTACAGTGTACAGTGACAAATACGTGCACCTTTAAGGAGCTGGAGGAGGAGCTGCAGGCGGTGCAGTGAGTGAGTGGAGGTCAGTACTGTGACGCAGCCTCAAGCTGCTTGTTAAGGAGCTATAATTTGGAGGAAGGACATGCTAACAGTAACACATGTTAAACACTAAATTCACTGCTCTGTTTATTTATTTCGTACTTTATTTATTTACTGATCTGTTGTATAAAACCAATAGAACACACAAAGACGTGTGTACCTGTGAAATAACAGCAGGTATGCTCCAGTTAACCGCTGTCATGTCATTATTTCACACTCCCTCTCCTAACACACACCAAACAGCAGCTTTAATCCGTTACAGTCACAGTGAAAAAGGAGGAAATTAAAAATAGTGATTAATCTGCAGGATTACATTACAGCCTAAAAACAATCGCAGCTTTAGCATGTAAAGGTAAAGGTGCACGTATTTGTCACTGTACAGTGTACAGTGTACAGTGTCCTCCGCATTTAACCCATCTGTGGTAGTGAACACACACACACTAGGGAACTAGGGGCAGTGAGTACACACACACACACCCAGAGCGGTGGGCAGCTAACTCCTGCGCCCAGGGAGCAGAGAGGGTAAAGGGCCTTGCTCAAGGGCCCAACAGTAGCAGCTTGCTGAGCCCGGGAATCGAACCCACAACCCTGTTATGCATGTTTAAATAATCGAGTGATTGTGAGTGTAGTTGTGAGATGTTAATGTCCGTCCTCCTGTTTTCTTTTTTCTTTTTTTTCTTTTTTAAAGACACACCAACGCCCCCTGGTGGATAACCCTGGTTCCTCTGGTTAGCTTTTAAAAAAGCGAAAAGGAAAATCATCGATCACTGTCCAATGTAAACGATGCACCCCAGCATTACATATTCTCTCAGCTTTAAAAGACTCGAATTTAAAGAAACGCTTTAAGGGAAGAAAAGCACTGTTGAATCCAGGTAGACGAGCTGGGACTGCTGTATGATTAGCTGACTGCTGGACGCAGTGTTGGCTACACAGGTGTGTTTCTGTGTAATAACGTAGTACTAATAGTATTAATCACAATCATATTATATATCCTTGTTGTTAATAATGAATTAAATACTTAATTATGGCCCCTGCCCCACTAGACAAAACAAGAGACCAGCATAAACGATTAACACGGACTTCATGCTGACCTCAGCTGTTTGTTTCAGCCGGATGTTTCAACATTTAATGATGAATGACGGCAGTGACTGTAAAGAATTTGTTTCCTGTAGATACAAGATTGTTTGATGTAGACATTAGATAGTTTGCTATTTGGTGTAGACACAGGGAGGTTTCATGTGTTTCTCTTGTCTGTATTTGAATATAAGACAAGTCATCCAAAAGTATCCGAAAGTAATTAGATTCTCATGTCAAGTTTCACACATCCTCACTTAAATGTGAATGTTTTCACCTACGATATTCTGTTCCTTTTGTTCCTTCCATTTGTATTTACTGTATTGACATTGTTACAACCTTCATAAAGATCTCATGAAGTAATCCATGCCTACAGAAAGGGTTATTCAGCTTGTTACTGCTGAAGAAAAGCCGCTTTCATTATCGGGAATAGTATTTTGTAAGTACATTCTTCACATGTACATCATTAGTTTACACAGTACCTACATGTGCTGTTTACAGATCTGCTAGCCTGCTGACTCATTTAGTGAGTCAGCAGACTAAGTACGTTACAAATGGGTAAGTAATGAATGTAATTAGACTTTAATCAGACTTGATCAGACATGATTTTAAATATACATGCATTAAAAAACGAATTGTTTGTCTTTCGGGAAACTAGGATTTTGGATTGCATTTGTGACTCAGTGGTTAGCACAGTGGGTCATACTTCAGCAAATCCCTTAAACCTCTCTGCTACAAGGGTGCTGCAGAATCGCTGATATACATGACATACATGTAATTAGTGACCCCATATAATTAGTGTGGTGCATTCTGCTACGTAATTGACTCAGGTCAACATTTTGTGTACTTTTTTTTTGTACTGGTCCTGCTTTTCATATTTTTCACATTACAGTAGATGTTATAGAGATGGGATGGACCAACTATATCCATCAGCTATCTTTGCCTTGAGAAGTAAAAATAAAAATTTTTAGACGAGACAGTGATAATTGTATGTGTATCAAGGCAAAGCAAGACACCACTTTATAGAGATTTCTATACAGTTCAGTTGACATAAATTATGATGTTTCTCAATATGTTATGATATTTTTTTCATATTATATATGCAGGTCCTATTTGTAATATCCTATCTATTATACAACCTCTGTGGGTTGCTTTAAAAAAGTGCTTAGAAATGATATATTAGTCTTTATAAAGTGTATTAATATCATGAATTCAGTTATATTAGTAGTATGATTTGATGTAACGTTAGTTCTGAATGTATGTATCACTCAGTTGTGTGCACACATACAAAATAATTAGTGTTTTTTTGTCGTTTTATAGTATTATTAAGAAATGGTTTATGAAAGAAAAACTATATTTAGAATAGATACCCTGACAAATCACAGTAGCAGCGTTTAATGAAATTAAGCTTCTGTTATTTTACAGTATTTGTTGATTATTTAATATAAATTGTTAAAAGATTTAAAACTAACCACGTAGATTACGATTTTTTTGTTTGCAGGATACATTTAAACGCTTGTTGAATTATTATTAGCATTTAATAAAATATATAATTATTTTTTAAAGATTTTACAGTAATGTTGACGTTTTAACGTCGCCGTCTACCAATGAGAAAGGGAGGAATACTGACGGACGTGCGTTTCGGCCAATGGGGAACCTCGGTGAGAGGGGCGGGAGCACACCGGAGGATCGCATGTCGGAGGAAGACGCTTTTGTTTTCCTTGGGAGAAAAGTGG
Organism: Salminus brasiliensis; assembly: GCF_030463535.1. Taxonomy (NCBI): domain Eukaryota; kingdom Metazoa; phylum Chordata; class Actinopteri; order Characiformes; family Bryconidae; genus Salminus; species Salminus brasiliensis. The sequence continues at coordinate 33,634,680 of NC_132884.1, forward strand.
AGCAACATTTCAAAACAAGGGCCTTTACCCCAGCGTGGAGCCGAGTTCTCGTACACGACCTTTACGGGTTATATGTTATGGATTATGCGAGGTTATTGGATGGGAACTTGAACGTCTCCGAGCTCCTCAGACGCTTTTTTCTGGAATAGTTCTTGGAGCTGCTGAGATTGGAAAGGCGGAAGAAGAGAAGTGGGAAGGGAAGGACGGAGCGCCTAGTGATGGATCAGACCCGGTCTGCCTGTGTTTTGCTGCAGATTTGTCACGGTGATCGCTTAGACTTGGACCCGCAAGCCAACTTAGACACGTTATAAAACTTAGTTCTCTCAATTTATCCGGTTAATGCCACAAATCCGCCAGCTGTAGGTGCCGGAGAGACTCAAAATGGCGGCAGGCTGGCCCATCCCCCAGGCCCTGCTGCTGCTGCTGCTGCTGCTGCTGCTGAGCGCTGAGGGCCTGCTGGACACTTGCCCTTCTCCCTGTGCGTGTGCTGAAGGTCCAGATGCAGAGATCTTGGATTGCAGTCGGAAAAGACTGTCCTCTCCCCCACTCCCTGTCCCAGCTTGGATCACCCATGTGTAAGTAACAGGCCGAGCTGGCCGGAATCTGTTGACATGCTTCTGAAGGCCATCTGATCTGATCTGATCCTAAACGTGCAGAGAGGCACAGCACAGCACTGTTGGCTGAACTTCACCAACTTTTACTGCTACACAAATGTGCATGTACTATGTTTGCTTCCTTTGTTATTTTCTGTGCTATTCGAGGTAAGTAATGTGACAGAATCATGGTAGTTTACACCAGGACAGGCTTTTCTGAGTAAAAAAAAAAAAACAACATGATCATGACCCTGATTAGATTATTGGATGTAGTGCTGTCCAGTATACAAAACATTAGCACAAAGTTATTATACTAGTAGTTTGTAATTAACCTGCGGTTTAATGGTTGGAGTGCTGGGTAGTTGGTCACAAGGTTGTTGGTTCAATACCCTCTTGGGCAAGGCCCTTAGCCCTGTGGTTAAGTGGTAAGCCTCTGGATCCTCCCGGCAGTGCTCCAAAATCAAGTAGAAAGCCTTCTTCCCTAGACAGTAGAGACAGTTACTCCTACAAAAGCAAGATAACCTTTTTTAAGACTCAGAACAATGCATAAGCAGGTGTCCAAATAATTGTGTCCATATAGTGTATCTTGACTTCAGGGTGTACTGTTTATTTATTCCTCTCAGGTCTGTGAATCATACTGAGCTATCTATGTGCTATACCTTTGGGCCCTTGAGCAAGGCATTTACACCTGTGGATAAGTGGTTGGAGTGCTGTGTAGTAGGTCACAAGGTTGTTGGTTCGATACCCATGTCCCCCAAGTGCTACTGTTGAGCTCTTGCAGAAGGCCCTTAGATCTGTGGTTAAGTGGTTGTAATGCTGGGTAGTTGGTCACAGGGTTGTTGGTTTAAGGCCCTTAACCCTGCGGTTAAGTAATAAGAGTCACAAGTTTGTCATGGTGGCTCAGCGGTGAGAGCACAGGGCTATTAATGACAGGATAGTGGGTTTGATACCCAGGCTTGGTGGGCTGCCCCTGTTGGGTCCTTCAGCAAGGCTATTAACCTTCTCTGCTCCCTGGGTGCTGCAGCGATGGCTGCCCACCGCTCCAGGCACGTGTGCTCACTAGTGGGTATGTGTGAGTGTCCAACACACATGGTCAATAGGGTTTTCTTGTTGTTGTCATAGGGTTGTGGGTTTGATACCTGCATCCACTAGCTGCCATTAACCTGCTGTAGCATGGCTGCATCACAATGTGCACTAGAGCAATAGTTACACTGCAGGACCTGCAGTGTCATATGCAATGTCAAATTGACACACACACATCATGCTACTACTTTCTTCTGCTTAAACAAAACGAAAATCAGCACTTCTTTCATTTTCATGACATCTCTATCAGAGGCAGATTATATCTGCCCAGTATTGTTTACTTGAGATTTTGGATCTTTGACTTCTGGTGAAAATGTCACAATATATATTGCAGAAAAAGAAAATTGCATTGTCAGCCTATATTGTGCAGTCCCACCAACATCCTGCTGTTGTTGACTTTACTTTTCTTACTTTTCCTACTTTCATCTCAGGTCGTTAATCAAGATCAGTACATTCAGAGCAAAACGGCTCTCTTGGGAGAGCTATTTATTTATGGACACCTCTTCTAATTAATGCATTCATCTACTTGAAGTTGCACCCATTGCTGATACATTTGTGCAAATCTATACACACACAGCTTGTCTAGTTTCTGTAGTGAAGTACTGCCAATAGAATAGGACACTCTGGAGATAAACATGAACCTATTGGCACTATTCCAATGCCAGGCATAAGCTAGAGGGGTATAAAGACCCCAGCATTGAGCTGTGGAGCTGTGTTCTCTGTAATGATGGTTGGTGCTTCATTCAGTACTTTTGGTATAAGTTCAGGAGTGGTGATCATTCGGCATTCTCACTAATTCTCTTGTTGCTGAATGCAATCAAATTCTCACAGCAATGCTCCAAAATCTGGTAGAAAGTCGTCTTCCCTGGACAGTAGAGACAGTTACTTGTACAAAAACAAGATAAACCTCTTTTTTAAGACCCTTAAAAAAAAACAATGAATGAGCAGATGTCCCAATAATTTTGTCCATATAGTGTATTTTGATTTAAAGTGTTCTGTTTATTTCTTTCCTTTCAGGTCTATGAATCACAATGAGCTATCAGGTGTGCCTTTTCTCGGAGACGCGTCGTCAAACATCACTGTGCTGTCGCTGTAAGTTACTCTTGTCTTTTATGAAACTTCAGGAACATTGTTGTTCTTGTTATGTTGGCACATAATGAGCATTACATGCATGGATGAGCCTCATTTAATAATAAATAACAAGTGGATAGAAAAATAAGTAAATATTGCAGATTTAAATTATAGTCTGTGGTTAAAATGCCATGAAAATGGATGAAATGAACATGATGACACCTGACCTTTCCTGTTTGTGTATGTATTTAGTATTCATAACCGGATTGCTGAAGTTGTGGCGGAGCAGCTTCTGCCTTATACATCTCTGGAAAGTCTGGATCTGAGCTCCAATTCAATCTCTGAGCTGAAAGCTGGATCGTTCCCACCTATGCAGCTCAAATATTTGTACGTTTTTTTGTTTTGGTTTGTATAAACAATATAGTGTTGTAGCTGTATTGAAGTTTGCTGTAACGTTTCAACAGAACGAACTCCTTAGCTTTTTCAAAATGTTTGTAACATGAATGATTCCCCAGACTCATCCATGTTTTCTCCTCTCCATGGCTTCAGGAATCTGAGCAACAATAAGATCAGCTCTCTTGAACCAGGCTGCTTTGGCAACATCAGCTCTCTGCTGGTACTGAAGATAAACAGGAACAGATTGTCTCTCTTGCCCGCTAAAGTCTTCACTCTTTCTCAGCTGCAAGTCCTGTGAGTATAATCAGTCTTCAGCTTGTTTTTATTGTTACATAGTTGAGGAATGGTGATCACTAGCTGGAAGTATTTGCTTTGATAATAGCAGATCATATAGAAATTTCTGGCATATGTATATGTTGGCATGCAAAAGTTTTACCACCCCTGGTCAAAATTTGTTGCTGTGAATAGTCGAAGTGGAACTGATCTCCCAAAGGCTTAAATGTAATGATAAAACCTTCCTTGTTTAGTTTTAGAGAAAAAATAAATACATAGGAAGGTAGCACCATGCAAACGTTTGTGCATCCAATCAGCTTATTAGGGCTATGACTTGATGCCAAAGCTTTATAAGTATTCCTAAATGAGTCCTTAAACCTTACCTCAACAATCAGCGTCCATGGGCTTCCCTAAGAATTTTCATGGCACTCTGAGGAAAATGAAAACAAGTAACAACAAGAGTTGCAGCATTTCATGAAAAGAACACCTCTCCAACTGTTAAACACATTTTTTAGATGTGTTGCAGCCAGTGGCATGGGGGGAAATCTCACTAGTAGAGAATGTGTTCAATACCAACCAATTCTGGAAGCAAACTTCAGACTGTAACAAAACGTTTGGAGTTCTTCTATAAGAGAACAATCCTAAAAACACTGGACTACCTTAGAGATCCACAATGGACTACCCCAAGAGGCGCAAGCTGAAGGTTTTGCCATGGCCCTCACAGTCCCCCACCTCATTGAAAATGTGTGGCTAGAACTCAAAAGAGCAGTGCATAAAAGATGACTTGAGGCATTTTGGGCAAAAGAATGGGCAAAAATCCCTCAAACAAGAACTGAAAGACACTTAGCTGCTACAAACAGCATTAACAAGCTGTGGTACTTGTCGAAAGAGGTGTTACTAAGCACTCTGTTTGTAGAGTGCCCAGACTTTAGATTTGTTTGTTATTTTGAAACTGTAAACCATGAAAATAAAAACAACAAATTCTTAAAATATTTACTTAAAATATTAAAAGTTATTTATCTTATTTAGCTATTTGCAAAACAGAAATTCTAACCAGGGTCTCAAACTCTTGCATGCCACTGTAAATAGTGCCTTGTGTGTAATGCAGGCTGTTTTCAATGTGCTGGTTTGAATATGTGGCATGAAATCGGTCTTGTCTGCTATAGGGAGTTGAAACGCAATAAGATCAGAGTGGTGGACAGTTTGATCTTCAAAGAGCTTGAGGCTCTGAAGTCTCTGAAGATGCAGAGGAATGGTATTACTAAGCTGATGGACGGAGCTCTTTTTGGCCTTGACAATATGGAGGAATTGTGAGTGAATGCTAAAAAACCTGAGGCACATTCTCTGGTTTTACTCTGTTCTTTGGCACCAATTTCATCCTCAGTGGGCAAGTAGAGAATTTGGTCATTTTTATTTATTAAAAAAAATGAATGGCTCAAACCTGGCAATTTGTAATAAAATAACTGAGTTTCTCAGATATGCCGCAGTAATATAACTGGAATGCCGCTGACCGGCTGCCGAGTGTTGTATTGCCTAATTTTTCACTGTTACCTTTTTATTCGGTTTTGGGAGGTAGGCCTAACACAAATATTTTGAATGCTTTACTGGGTTTAATATCATCTGCATGCCCCCAAACTCTGCTCTCCATACAATCAGATTGTGGTGTAAATATGTGGAGTTGTGGAGATTACAGAGGAAGGGGATCATGGGTTTTGTTACTGTTCCACTCTACAGGGAGCTGGAGCACAACAACCTTACAGAATTGAACAAGGGTTGGCTGTATGGCCTGCATATGCTGCGTGTGCTCCGGGTCAGTCAGAACAACATTGGTCTCATCCGAGCTGATGCCTGGGAGTTCTGCCATCGTCTAGAAGAACTGTGAGTCAAATATGCTGTCAAAGGTGTTCTTCGCTTTCAGTCCCAGGGGTCATTTATACCTGATTTAGCAATTATATGCAAAAAAAAACGAAACAAAAAGGAGCACATCATTTGTACGGGATCTTAGGGTATTTTGCTCATTTACATTTTCTACTCAATTTTATTTCCATCCAGATTGGCCATGTCTGTGTTTTTGTGTTTTCCCTGTTCCCCAGAGAAAAAACAGGCAGAATTACCTACTGTCTCACTGAATCTTAGTCCCGTCTGGATGCACATCTCCATGATTTTCCAAGCAGATGTTGTCTACCATTGGGAATAAAATGTGGTGGTTTTTTATACACACAGCTGCTATCCACTGTGTTTAGTCTACCATCCATATTAAACACTTCTTGAATTGAAAAATGACAGATAGTTTTAAGGGGGGGGGGGCTCAACCGTTTAATTCTTGATCTAGATGGTCGGGACGAACATCCTGTCTACACTCGTCGTGTAGGATGATTAACAGACAATTGAGGAACACTGCAGCTGCAATAAAACATTAATAATACAATAAAAGATGATCAGAGTTTAGTTGAAATAATTATCATATTGCCTATAGATGTGAAAATATGTTCATTTTACAGACAACCATACAGATAACTAATGCAGTCTTATAGGGCTTTTGTGTTTTGTTTTAAATGTGAAATGGGGGTATTAATCAAGATCAAGTAAATTGGTCAATATTTTGCTTATTAGTTGCCCATTACTTGCTGGACCATGGTGACCTTTCCCCTTTTAAACAGTGTGTACTGTGTCTCTTTGTTTATCAGGGATCTCTCCTATAACCACCTGAGTCGCCTGGAGGACTGGGCTTTCACTGGGCTTGGGCTGCTGCAAAGTCTAAACGTGGGCGAGAATCGCATCACGCATCTAGGAGAGGGAGTTTTTGGTGGCCTGGCAAACACCCACACACTGTAAGAACTCTTGTTTTTTACTTTTTATTATTTGTATTTATTTATTTATTTAAACATTGACTTGATAAATAAGATTTATTATGCACTTTAAAATGTCTAAAATTAGGACCAGGTGCAGCACATGACCTAAGACATTAAGTTAGGCCTTCAGAAAGAAGGTTGTAGATGCAGATGAGTCTGGGAAGGGATTTAAAAATCATCCATTAGGCTGTCCAGAAAACAATTTACAGTTGGAGAACAGTTTATAACAACTTGGCCAACATGACCAGGTCTGGCCATTACGTTCAGCCCAAGAGCAAGATACATAAAGAAGTCTGCAACAATCCTAAAATGTCATCACAGGACTTGCAGGTAGCTCTTGCTCCAGTTTATGTCAAAGTACATGCGTCTATCATCAGAAAGACACCAAACAAGTCCGTTATCATGGGAGGTGTAAGAGGAGGAGGCCCTTGCTGTAAAAACAACAACAACAACAACAACAAAACAAAGAAACAACAACAATAATAATAATAAAAAGCCCTCCCTTTTTCCTTCTTCTCATGACATGTTTGATCATGCACTGATCTTAAATGAAGTCCACAAGTCTAAGCAGGTGAGTGAATGTGTGTAGAGTAGATTTTGTGATAATCCTCTCCTCTCGTGAAACAGCTTCGTAGTTTTCATTAGGTAGTCAGGAGCAGTGGTGGCTCAGCGGTTAGAGCTCTGGGCTATTGATGACAGGGCTGTGGGTTCAATACCCGGGCTCAGCAAGCTGCCACTTGTGGCCCTTGAGCAAGGCCCTTCACCCTCTTTGCTCCCCGGGCGCAGCAGCAATGGCTGCCCACTGCTCCGGGCACGCGTGCTCACTGTCCACTGTGTGTGTTTCACTGCAGGGAGGGTTAATGTGCTTGTTTGATGTTTAATGTTTAGCTGTTCAGTGGCTGTTCAGTAGCTGTTCAGTGGAGCTCAGTTAGGCTGAGCATCAGATGTTGCACCATTAAGTTGTAATGATTTTTTTTTTATCACTGTAGTATTATCAGCGTATTACAGTGAATGGTCAAGACATCTATAAAGAGAGATAAAACGAGCATTTCGGCATGTCTTTGCCTGTTCTTCGCTATGTTAGTTTGGCAGCATTATTGAGGACTATATCAGCCTTTTGGAGCCATTGGCGCATGAAGACAGCCTCACAATAGTCGCATACTTTTATGCCATAACAAAACCTTCTCTCTAGACAGTGAGCGGGATCTGAGTTCTCCACAGTTGGTAACTTCCTGAATTGCAGTTTGTTAAGGTGCACGTATTTGTCACTGTACTGTGTACACTGTACAGCGAAATGTGTCCTCCGCATTTAACCCATCTGGTAGTGAACACACACTCACACACACACATGTGTTAGGGGCAGTGAGTACACACACACACCCAGAGCGGTAGGCAGCCAACACTTTGCAATTTTTGTTCTTATATTGTGCTGGTTTTAATTTTATTTATTTATTTTCTTTCCAGGGATATCCGGAACAATGACATATCCCTTGCTATTGAAGACTCTGTTGGTATGTTTGTGGGCATGAAAAAGCTCAACACATTGTAAGTATCACCTTTTCTTTTTTGGTAATAAACCTATTAACCATTGTCCCGTTGTCTATACAGTATCTAGCTCAACATTGGCTGTTGAGACACATTATGTCTTAATGTTGCTGTTTGGTGTGAGATATTCTGTGTGTGTTCCACAGGATATTGCAGAAGAATAGGATAAGGACCATCACTAAGAGGGCGTTTGAGGGTTTGGGGGAGCTGGAGCATCTGTACGTTTCCCTTTATTATTTTTCTTAGTGTTATGAAGGGGTTTCTGCATCTTTAACCCTGTTTCACCTATGGCACTTTCACCCCTCCACCTTTTCAGCATAAAACACAGCAAATATTTATTAGTGTCGTAATAATGCATTTTCACATTAATGGTTGTAATAAAAAGGGGGGTGGGACTAGGGGGTCCTGGTCAGAATGGGTTAATGAGCTCATTCACTATTTTCCTCACATCGTTACTGTATAATGCATAACTATTAGTAAACTATTTAATAGGAGTGTAACACATGCCAATTAAACACAAAAGTCACAGTGTGGTTCACACCACGATTTGGAGTTATTGGTTACGCATAGTTTTTGTCTGTCTTCGTCCACTGCATGGATGCGTCATTCGTAACTTATCTCCTACTTTGTCTTTTCTGTGATCACTGTGATGATTTTACAATGACAATTGAGTACAAATGTGCATACTGTTACACCACTACCTTTTAAACAATTTTGGAATCTTGTTTATGAATGAAACATTCAGATTTATCTGCCGGAGCTAATTTGCCATTTCTACTCAAAACAGGATGTGTGTGTTTGTTTTTATTTATTTGATTTATTTACATATAAATTGAGGTAATATTAATGTATTTCATATTTGTCTGCACAGAGATTTAAGTAAGAACCAGATCATGTCTGTTCACCCGGATGCCTTCTCTCATTTGAAACTCAAGTCACTGTAAGTTTGGAGATTTCCCTATCCATTTTCCTATAGTTATTGTCGCTGTTCTGCACTTCACTGCACCCTGCTGTTTCATCATTTATTTGAAAATGATTGTGCTTTGAAACACTTTCTCTGAATCTCTTGGAATCTTCTTGTTTGAAGAAGCAACTTTAAACTTGTTAGACTCTTTATTTCTTTTTAATGTGAGATAAAGGGCTCTGAGTGGTCCTGTGGTCTGTTAGCTGTTGTTTTGAAGCTTCGGCTACCTAGCACTACTGCATCAGCGGCAGTTCAAAAAGAGACTGGCTTCACATGTGTCAGAGGAGATATGCGCTAGTCTTCACCCTCCTAGTGTTAGGGACATTGCTAGGGATAGGGGGAGTTCACATAGGCAGGGTTTAGGTAATTGGACTTTTAAATTGGGTTGAAGATTAACAATAACAATTGTTATAATATGAGAATGAGTTTGTGAAATTTGAAATCAACGCAAGTCTCTAAACCAGTACATTCCTTGTTTGACCGTGTTGGCTTTGCATTTCTTTTATTCAAATTCAGCTCAAATTTATTTGTGTAGCATGTTTTACAACATTGTCAGAAAGCATCTTTACAGAAATGCTACTAATATACTCCTTTACACATTTTGTCTTCCTCTACAGTGATCTGAACACTAGCAGCCTTCTCTGTGACTGCCAGCTGACCTGGCTGGGCCGGTGGCTGACTGAAAGCCACTTTCAGCAGTCGTGTGCTGCTGTGTGTGCACATCCTGCCCCCCTAGCAGGCAGGAGTATCTTCGCTGTCAGGCCAGAAGAATTTGTCTGTAGTGAGTGACCCCTGGTCTTATGTATATTTATTTATATTGTGTTTCAGATGTCTCAAGTAATGTTCACAGTCTAATGAAGTTAAGAGATTGCTTAAGAGGTTATTCCATTATTATAGAGGAGTGTCAGTAAACTGTGAAAGTGTTTTTGACAGACATGAACACTAACATTAGCCTAGTCATACACAGTATGGGCCCCTCACTGATCAGATCTTTTAGAAGGAAAATGGACGTTGGGATAATCACTTTACTTTAATCACCATCACTTATATATATTTGATCTGCTACTAAAAGGATTAAATGAATATCCTCTGGCCATTTCTAACCCCCTTTCACTTTCTCTCATTCTCAGATGACTTTCCTAAGCCCCAGATCAGTGGGAACCCCAGGACAGTGGTAGCTTTGAGGGGGACCAACGTCACTCTCAACTGCTCTGCCTTCAGCAGCAGTGACTCTACCATGAGCGCCTCCTGGAGGAAGGACAGGGAGGTACTGTACGAGGCGCAAGTGCACAACTATGCCCGCTACCAGGAGCAACGCCTTCTCTACACCAGTGTGCTCCACCTGCTCAATGTTAACTTCACAGATGAGGGACATTACCAGTGTGTGGTTTCCAATCATTTTGGCTCCAACTATTCCACAGAGGCCAAGCTCACAGTGAATGGTAAGCACCTTAGAGTTTCTGCACTTTCTGCGCTGCACTGTTGTAGTCTTGAGCAATCCTGAAAGTCTAGACCAATATTAATAAGACGGCCTCAGAATTGACTGTATTTATGTATATCCTGAATTTTATTAAATTAGTTCTAGCTAGGTGCTGTTTTTTCCTCTCTTCAGATGAAAAAATGCCACCATGTTGTCCTGAAAGGATAGAACATATAAACTAAAACAAGCCATGTTAAATGTGCTTTTGCTGCTTGCATGCTATTGGTACTATCTTGCTTAATTACAGTACTGTAAGAAATGAGTGATTGTCCGTCATTAACAATAAGACAAGACTCTGGCCAGTGTCATCCCTTTAACTGCCATTTTTTCATTGTGTTCAATGCCATACATATGCGACAAAGAGCTATGCTTTGGCAGTTTTAGATTTTTGTGCTTATGATGTTAAACTATTTTATAATTAATCTGAGCGCAGAAACTATTGTGTTGATATGCTATTAATTGGTGTACTTGCATAGGTAGCCTTTTAGCAAAGTATATACATAATTGTCCTGCCTTAGACTCCCCACAATGCAAGACTTGTTTTCCCTGATTTAACACAGTTGAATTATATCGTTGTTAAACCTGTTCAGGTGAACTGGAAAAGTTGTAGCTGATGAACATAATTACATAATTAGCCTTTTAGGCCAGGTAGAGAAATAGCCAATGGCAGTGTGTGCGAACCAATATTTTATATTGAAGAAAAGTGAAATGTTAAATAGGCAGCATGGTGTAAATTAGGCAGAAGTAAAAAAAACAAACAAAAAAAAAAAAAACATTTGTCCACTATCAGACCTATCTGTGAACTGTCTGATTGTGAATTTATTATTCTTCTATTATTCTTTATAAGTCTTCCAGCCTGGGAGAAATTTGTAAACAAGGCACTACACCTGCAGGTAGTGTCCACGGCTCTCTAACACATCCAGCTTTTATGTGGAGATATCTTATTAGAAGGGTTTTATTTACTTTACAGCAGGATTTGGATCCAGGGAACACACGCATGTAATGCTGGCATGCAGGTTGGACAGTGGAACTAATAATAAAGGAACTGAATGAAGGAACTGATGCCAAGCAGACAGAGGCACAGATTAACAAGCTTGTTTAAAGTGTAGTTCGTTAAAGCTGTGTGGGCAGGTTGAGTCACGACTGCCTTGTGACTGATGACAGTAATGCTTATGCAGGATTTACTCAAGATTAGAATTGCTTGTTTTACACCGAAAGGGAAAATGTGTGGCAACATTCATTGGTCATTTATTGTTCGTTGGAAAGTTTTTTATGGGACTTTTTGTATGGTCATATGAAAACATGAAAACCTTTTGTGTTCAAACATGACCTTCTTTTTAACAATATTGAGAGTTTGAGATAATAAAACAATACAACTGGAACTCTTTTGTAAAATATGACTAATAGAAATGCGGGTTTCTATAGAGTCCTAATAGCTGGTATTTCCCGCTTTGGCTGAAAAAACTCAGGTCTCTGACATCGACTGGATTCTGTGCTAAATCCCGTCCTAGACTCCTCAGCGTCAGAGAGCTCTTTGGATCTGGACATGGTAATACCGCTCTCTTCAACAGTCAAGAGCAACCAAACTAAATGCCTGGGTGTAACTAAAACAGGCTCCTCCAGAATCCTCTCTAACCATGTTCTAATCATCTGCAGCTGAAGCTGAATCAGCAGCACCTGATTCTAATTTTAGGTATTTTTAATAATATAATAGTATAATAAATATGGGGGTGTCCTAACGTTTTCCTCACAGGCTGCATTTCCTCATTTTTATATTAGTTATATTACCTCTACCCAATATTGAATCAAATGTCCATATATTTAAAAATATTAACGATGCCCTTTTTTTGCCCACATTAGCTTGATCCTCCTAATTAGAAACAAATGCCTAGATTTAGGATCCTTCCTTTCAATTTCAGTGGAAACCCTATATTTACTTGTTCTTGATTTCATACTTTAGTGAGCATCTTTAGTGATGATGAGGTGATCATGATTGTACACGTTAGTGAGACGTATGTACAGAGACCTGAGGTGTTCATGTTGAGGTGGTGTTATTTTCTCTCTGTCAGTCAGAGTTAAATGTGTCTTGCTGTCTTGGGTGCATGAGAAACATCTCCTCGGGGCTTTCATGTTGCTGTGTTACTTTTGGACAATCAGTTTTTCTCCTGTTGGTTATAAAATAAGTTTTGTTTCTGCCCTTGTTTTGATCTCTTGTCTCTCCATAGTTGTTTTCTGGACTCTTCTAATTTAATTTCCAATTTGAGTGGAACAAAGATTATGTAGCCCTCTGGGAGCTAAGGCTGGGCAATGAGATTATTTTGTCATCATATCATAATTCAGATGTTAGAGGGCTTTGTGCTCAGACAATGCTAAGAAACAAAAGTTTTAGACTGTTGTAAACCAGAGACACAGACTGTATGCATAGGGATTGGCCCTCATGTGTCCAAAGAAGGTGTAATTTCATTGTGTGCCATGTGTTCTGCCAAGCAGATGTGAGGGTGTTGTGTAATTTAGTCAGAGAGGAGTTTTTTTTGCTTTGCTATTGCTGTTATTATTTAGACATTAGACATTTGCATTTAGACTCTGACTCCCACCTCAGTGGCTATTAGCTTTTATCAGCTGGTGGTTTAATAGTCTGGTTTCATTGAAGGAGTGCGCCAGCGTTTTACAGCATAATCTTCATCTGCTGCATCTGTGGCATACCGTTAATTACCAGGACAGTCATTTCTAAGCGTTTTCCTGTGCTCTGGTAACTAGCTGTTAACTCAAACGGCCTTTAAAAAGGGCAGTTGCTGCTGCATTTTGTGGGAACATGTTTTTGCAAATCACATTGTTGAACACTTTGTACAAAATCATTTGTTGATTTGTACTTTTCACCTGTAAATTCCAGTTCATTTCAGAGTTAATTGTAATATTTCACCAATGTGATGACTTTACAAGTGCCTTCTTGATCATGCATGAATGTCAGAAACCTTAGGGACAGCAGATGTAACCGGAATAGCTTTTTCTCATTGTGGTTTTCCAGTGTTTAAATATTGGATAACATTTAGAAATTTAGCTTCTGCTCAGTGTCTGACATTAAACTTATTGTCTGTGACAATTTACAGTATAATACAGATCTGACTGAGGTAGAATGCGTTTAAGCAGGATCTATGCATTCAAACTGTAAATGTATTTATTCCCAGAGTTGCCCTCATTCCTGAAGACGCCCATGGACCTCACCATCCGCACTGGCACTGTGGCCCGCTTGGAGTGTGCGGCCGAGGGCCACCCTCCTCCCCAAATCGCCTGGCAGAAGGATGGTGGTGTGAACTTCCCTGCGGCTCGTGAAAGGAGGATGCATGTCATGCCTGAAGATGACACGTTTTTCATTGCTAACGTGAAGACGGAGGACATGGGTGTGTACAGTTGCACAGCCAAGAACGAAGCAGGCAGCCTGTCGGCCAATGCCACGCTCACTGTGCTGGGTAAGACCATTATATGTGGTTACTTTTTGAAAGGAATCTGAAAAACTAGACAAAAACTTACTGCATTGCTCAAAACAGAAATGTCATTTTGAACTGTCCCTCTTGACCCCCCCTGCAGAGACCCCATCATTCCAGCGCCCCCTAGAGGATCGCACAGTAGCACGCGGTGAGACCGCTGTTCTCCAGTGCATAGCTCGAGGGAGTCCTGCTCCCCGTCTTAACTGGACCAAAGACGATGGCCCGCTGCTTCTGACGGAGCGTCACTTCTTCGCAGCAGCCAATCAGCTGCTCATCATCGTAGACGCCAGGCCGGCGGATGCTGGGAAATACACCTGCGTCATGTCCAACACACTGGGCACTGAACGAGGCCACATATACCTCAGTGTCTCACCCTCTGCTAACTGTGACCCAGCCAGCAGTGTCTATGACCAGGATGGCTGGACTACGGTGGGCATTGTGGTAATGGTGGTGGTTTGCTGTGTGGTGGGCACTTCACTGGTGTGGGTGATAGTCATCTACCACATGAGACGGAAGAGTGAGGACTATAGCATTACCAACACAGGTAGGTGGGGACTTCGGTCATAACCACTGGTCACAAACCACTACTTTGAACTTCTTGTGGTTTTGGTTAGCTGAAAGGGAAATGATACTTAGGTTATGTTAACTAATGTGGTTTAATAGATCAATGCTTTTTCTGTAATAGGAGAGATTGTGAACTTGAGCAAAAGAGCAGCCTTGAAAATTACAAAGTTGAAAGAAGAAAAAAAAAAACAACACCCCAAACAACATCTTTGTCCTTTGATCAGTCGGTAAACCCGAAAGTTTATATAAGCAGAACTTGAAAGCAAACTAGAAAAGCTCTGTATTTCTCTGTGTGAGTTCCCAAGTGCAGAAACATTCTGTGTAGATTTTGAAATTACTGCACAGCAGGCACAGCATGTGGGTTTAAAACTCTGATGTAGACTGTAACTTGTATCCCTTTAAAAAGATAAGGCACTACTGTCCCGCAAAAGCCTTGTATCTCCAAAATGACAACTTTACAGCAGGAAGAAAAAGCATTCTTAACTTTCATTAAAAGTAAATTGGGGGAAAAATATATTTCCATTTCTATTGACAGCATTGAAAGCCCAGACATGTTGGAAGCTATGTGTTCTCCATTAAAAACCAGTTGCCTTGAGGTCTTGTGGTGTTTGAAATGGCGTCAAATGACCGAGATTAGATTACAAATTAATTAGATCAGAGATTAGATTACAAACTTAACAATATGCATTGTTTTTCCATTAATAGACATGTATATGTATCTGTTTTAGATGAGATGAACCTGCCAGCAGATATCCCCAGTTATCTGTCTTCCCAGGGCACATTGTCTGAGCCTCAGGAGGGCTACAGTAACTCTGAGGCGGGCAGCCACCAGCAGCTCATGCCCTCCTTGGCCAACGGCTATGCTCACAAAGGCACTGATGGTAAGGTCAAATGTTGAAAAACGAACAGCAGAAGTGTGTGGGTGGAAATCCTTCTTATATGCTCTTTTATAGACCTGAGAGGCTTTATTTTTATAAACATGAATGATATGCTATGTTAAATTATTTTGCTATACTAGTTCTGTAGGGATTTGCATTTCTGGACCTTTTAACCCCAGAATCATATCCGCGTAGCTACATTTGTACACAGACATCCTCTTGAAGGGGTTCCTGCACAGTTCTACCCTTTTTCTCAGACTCTCTGGAGAATGTAGTGTGTAATAGTTTTGGTACATACCTGTGAGCAAAGGGCAATGAATGAGACATGCTGAAGCAAGACCAAAGAAGTGGTCTACTGCACTATGTAACCTTGGTCAAGCTGCACAAGACATCTCATCAGAACTGCATAACACTGCGTAACCCAAGTCATATTTGTATAAATTCCTGTAATTTTACAGTCCATGTGCTTCGTTTAGATACCGGTTCTGCCTCTCTCAGCTTGTCTTCAAGCACATGTGTAGAACCCAGGTGCAAAAATACCAGTTCTTGCGTAATGTAGCTTTAATTTTAATACAAACAAATCTTGTTTTCAATTATGTATTATTCTGAATTGTTATTCAATAATTCATTTTTTTTTATTATATACAGGTTGTGGTTTTATATGCACATCTAATGTTATTGGACAAACTTCCTCAAAATATGAAGTTGAATTCAAGTCAACTTTGTGTAAACTAGACACACAGGCTTGGCAGTAAAAAAAAGAGATGCTGACTTTGTTTGTTATAAACATGCTTGCAGGCTATTTTAACCACTGTTCTGTTTTCCATAGGCATGTGCTATGGTGAAGTGGGTGGTGAGATGGACCCGGAAGCCAATGGCATGCTTGGTAATCGTGTTGGGTCTCTGTTTACTGGCCGCAGCAGCTTCCACCCCGGTGAACCAAGAGAGGGACTGACACCTGGGCCAAATGGTGTGTTTGTGTTTACAAGCCTTTGTGTGTTTTGGCTGTCTGTGTGTGTATGTGCAGGCGAGAAGGTATTTGGAAGTTTAGGAGCAGCAAAAGATCAGCTGCTGAAAATCAGCTCCTGATGTGTATGAGGGTGTGACAGGTTCAAATAGTATGATCTCCTCCTTCTTTTTGTCTCTCGTAGGTGGCACCAGTCCATTGGTCATCTGCTCAGACTGTTACGACAATGCCAACATCTACTCTCGCACACGCGAGTACTGCCCATACGCCTACCTGGGTGAAGGTGACGCACTCGCGGCCCAGCTGCCACAGGACATGCCACAGGATGAGCAGGGGGAACGAGAGCAACACAGTCAGCATGAGGACGCTGCCTTGGAGAGCCTGATCTGTCAGCAGGATGCTGCCGCCGCCTTCCTCACCGGCCATGACCCCCGACTTTGCATCTCGCACCACTTCAGCAGCGGTCAGCACACATTTAACAAGAGTAGCCCGAGAGAAGGTTACACGTGTATAAATGAGCACATTTATGCCAGATTAAGAAGTGTTTTTGCTTGTAAACAGGCCAGACAACAATAGAAAAGATGGAAATAAACCTAAATACTGCACTATGTAACATTGGTAAAGCGGTCAGGACGAGTGAGAACTGCGGAATCCAATTCATATTGGTGTTATTATTCTAAATGTTTGTGGACACTGGGGCTTCTGAAATTAGTTATTATTTCTCAACACTTTAGCTTTTTACATCTTTAAAATGCTTCAGTTCTAATAACAAAGGCTTTTCATAATTACCACTACATAATCACTTAATGAGGTCAGTCGTTTCTTGCTCCAGTCCAGTTGGCTCCATTCAAAGCTACAGTTTATTTAAAAAAACAAAAAAACAATGGCTGCTGCAGAGTCAATGTTCAAACATAACTGTTGTCTATTCATGTTTAATGCTTAGCTTAAACATGACACACCGCGGAAGTCGCAAGGGTCCACTCATTTTTTTAAAACATGTTCAGTGCACCTTGTGTCATTAAACTGAGTTCTTGCACACATAGATATACTTGTTAAAACTTCCATATTTCAATCACTGTTTCTTGTTTCTTCTGCTTTTTTGTTCACTCTCTGCTTTTGTTTCTGTCTGCAGATGTTCCAGGCAGGTCGTATTGGGGTGGAGTGGACCCCCACCCCTCCGTCTCGCCCCAGGGGCCAGTGACTGTACATAAGCCTCCCTTGGGGATCTCTGTGGGGGACAACCAAGAGCAGAGGAGAGGTGGGCTGGAGGAGGGCTCGTACAGGACTAACCCTCAGGATCACAACCCACCTCCCACATAGACCCCACCCAAAAGCCGCTTTTTACCCCGCCGTGGCCCACTGTGACCCAGCACAGTCAGCCCTCAAGTCTCCAGCTCCAGCTTCTCTCAGTGTGCCCATAAGTCCCACTACCTCCTCTGAGAAGACTCACACTCTGCCAAAAAAGAAAACACCTTTCTGTCTCTTCTGTGTTTACATTTCATTCCAATCCTTTGCTGGAACCCCCTGGGGTGAAGGTGTGTGTCGGTTTCCTGTGGAGAACCATTTCCAGAATATGGTGATAATGATGATCTTCCCTCTGGTTCCATAAAAAAAGAATCCTCTGGTTTAAGTTGAGGCTCTGAATGTAATGTTTCCAAAAGCCTCGCTTGCATTGCCTTCTACCTGTGACCTGTGGAACTCTTGTGTATGCCAAAGCATTGGACTAGCCCTCTAGTGCTGCTCTAGCTCTGAAAAAGGACCTGTTTGTTTGTGCACAGACTGTGAAAGGATGCTCCCTGTGCTTCAAGGCTAGAAGTGGCCAACTCACCTGTCCATTATTAGAGCCATTCAACGCCATCAGGGAGCCTGTGCTGTAAGTCTTTCCTTTTGGTCGCATTTAGCAGGTGATAGTGGCCCATGTACATTATTCCCTTGTAAGAGTGGAACACTATTCCCCTTTTTCCAGCCCAATATTGTAAGCTGAAATTACTGTCTTTGTCAAATAATGCGTTTTATATGTTTAGTGCTGTCCACAAAGCCAAATATATATACACCCTATTTTCCTCCTTTTTACGAAAGGCCCTATATCAGACAGAAAGACGTGGTACATTGCACCTTCGACAATCGGTCTGCAGCAGTCTTACAGGGTTGAATTCATTCCCATGTTGTCATAACTTCTTACAGTGCTGTACTGTATATTGATTTTTAAGCAGTCCACTGGTTGTTTCTGAAGTTCTCCTTTGAATCCATTCTGCTATTTGGAAACTTTGGGAGAGACTAACAACAAAGAAAGAGTATGAATCGGCTAAAAGACCCCGTGCTGGTTTACATATCTTCACTGTCACACAAAAACTCCATATTTGTATTTTTTTAATTTATGTTTTACACAGTTTTTTTGAGCCAATTAAGTCCCCCACTCACCAGGACTCCCCTTATCACTTGCAATGCTCCCGACATTAGGAGGGTGAGGACGAGCACATGTCTCCCATGATACATGTGAAGTCACCCCCTGCCGCTTGTCGAACTGCCGCCAATCCCCAGCTCTGATATATTAGCCAACAGGCACCTGAGCCGGCCAGCATCACAATGGGAGCAATGAAGGAAGAAAGCACTATCTACCCACCCAGAGAGAGCATGGCCAGTTGTGCTCTCTCTGGCTCCGGCTGCTGAGAATGCGTGAATCTGGTGGTTGTTCTTCACATTGTGTCAAAATCTATTGACGAACGGACCAATAGAAATCTTCCTAAACATCCACTGAAAGTTAGGATGGCTTTTTTTCCTTTTCTGTAGAGTTGCAGTTTTGGAGATATGAGGTTTTTGCATGACAGTGACAACATATTCAAGTGCATACGTAATGATCCTCAATTATGTTTTATAAACCTGCCCAGCCTCACTTTCTGCTGTTTAGGTGCTATACTGTAGTGTATAGTTCTCGTTCTTGAGATGAGGTGATGATCTTCTCGTGATCTCCTCAGCCTGGCTGCAAAGCATAGGCTTTAGCAGTGGTTTAATTCTCTTTAAAAGGCTGACTCTGACTGTAGCCTCACTAAGATGTCTGAGGCAGTTAGTGACGAAGCTTTGGACGCGCCCATATCTGTGGCGTTGTCAGTTTTAATATCATTCACACTATGCTGACCTCAGAAAATAAAGGTCTCGCAGTTTGCCTTTCCACAGACCAGGCAGGGAGTAGCAAGTGGCCAAAGAACTCAATGCTGAGTTTTTGCTCTTCTATTTTCCGAGATCTTGCTGCAGATGTTTTCCACGCCACGACTTATGACCATTTTTGAGTTCTAGCACTTTTTGAATCTGCAAGCGTACACTCTCAACAATAAAGGTGCTTCAGATGGTTCTCTGAGCGACGCCATAGAAGAACCCATCTTTGTTCCAGGTAATCATGTTTGTACTGCGGGAGATGTCTGAGCAGAGATCCTATACATCAAGTTTCTTTAGAGCTTTAAAAGGTTCTTTGCGGTCACACACCTCTTACAGTATCTCTCTGTGGTATCACTCCAAAAACCATTAGAAGCACCTTTATATTTTAAGAGCATAGATTGATTTTCAGTGCAGTGCGCTGTGTCTGCCTCTCCAGCTCTCCCTCTCTCTGCCTGCGATGGTCTGGTCTAACCCCACCTGGTACAATCCTATCAATGCTGCACTTTCCGTAGTAGGATGATACGTTCCAAAGAATGTGTGTGTGTGTGTGAGTGTGTGAGAGAGAAAAAGAGTGAGTGAGAATCTGAGAGATGTGGGAACTAACCAAGATGTGGGTGCAAATGAGGTACTCTATCATATAATAGTGAAATGTGTGTATTGTGAAATGCACTAAAACATTTGAGTCACTACAGTTTAGATACAGTATGTATCGGTTACGTGGGTACTTTCTATATTTATCATGTGAAGTGAATATGCTGTTGCTTATTGTCATTGTTTGGTGATTATTGCATCCCGGTGCCACATGATTTTTTTTTTTTTTAATTTTGCACATGACGTTATTCTCTCTCTCTCTCTCTCTCTCTCTCTCTCTCTCTCTCTCTGTGTCTGTTTTGTGTTTGTTTATTTTGATAATAATGACCTTATGCTTTTGTATCTATTTCTGTCAAACCACTTTCTCAGTGTGCAATCATATCCATTCCTTTCCAGCTGTTTTATGATTTGCACGCGGCTCTGCCCCGCAGTTTGCCTTACAGACCCATAGCTGACTGGCCCCTGTTGCTAATGTTAAGTGACTTACTATCGATTTCTATCAACAGTGGCAACAGCTATGGGGCTTCAGTAGCTTATGGCGAGGCTTTCCAGATGTTAAAGCTATTACGATTGTGGGGAAAAGCTGTAGCACATATCACTGCAGTCACTTGCACACACACTTTTGCTGTCTGAAGATTTAGGCGACGCAAGTCAGATACGTGGGAAGCCTCATTTTACAGATATCAGTAACAGACAAACTGTTGATTTAATGGCGGTGGTCTGACTTCTCTTGTGATTTGGAGTTGAAGGGCAGGAAGTTGGAACTAAAAGCATTACATATTTGAATGCAGTTGGATTCTCACCAAAAACAATCCGTGCACACTACTCTGCCAGGAAGTCTCTCTTGAATTGAAACCAAAGTTCAGCATTAATGCTTTCACACTATTCCAATGCTGCTTGTTTTTTGTAATTTTTTATGTTTTTTTTCTTTATTTTTGTTTAATATTGTACCTGTACATTCTGTAAAGCATGTATTAAAAACAAAAACTTTGTTTCATAATGTTGCATATTTAGCTGACATTTAAACAATAAAATGCAAATTCTAATGTACGAGATCAGAGGCAGCAGATTTTTGGGTGAAAGTATAAACGTTTGTACCACTTTATCTGCGCCACACAACAAAGTGCTAATGGGACTTTTTTGCCCTCAGTGTATGTGTATGTGTGTGTGTTTGTGGGTGGTGTAGTGTTTTTTATTTACTTCATTTTATTTTATTTTTTTATTTATTTATTTTTGCACAACGCAGAAACCTGGCCTTCTCAGCTTGTGATGTGGCAGTTTTTTGCAACATGATTGAATTAGGTCAACACGGTAGAAGGAAAAGTAAAGTTCTGGCGGGTTTAAAAGAGTTTAGACACATCTGAATCCCACTAAACGCTCCAACTGACAGTTTTCATTCCCGACTTGTGTGTGAAGTGCTGCGTGAGATATTTTAGGGATGGGATCAAAGCGCCTACCTCAGTCTGCTGCTAACCCGCGATGCAGCGTCATTAATAATGCATGCATAAACTCAATTCACTGTGGGTTTTATTACCCTCATCAGCCGAGAATGCACTGCGCCCTTCACGTATAGCTGGGCGGTGAATTTACACACACACACACATACACACACTTGCGCTGTGCTGAGAGCTTTAGTGCTATAAAAACTTCAAGGCACACTTTCATGTAACTAGATAACACCTTAAACGGAGATGACAAGACCAAAGGGGGTATACATTATAGTGCCTTCAGCTGTGTGTTCGGTTTGATCCGGAGTCTGAGAGTCCGGAGTTTAACCCCAAGTCAGTGCTGGCTCTCTGTCTGCCCAGAAATACAGCAAATCTGGTGGATGTCTCCTGGGGAAGTACATGCATCCTGTGGTTTCTTGGACGTTGTGGTCACATTGGTGGTCTCAGTTCATGACCTTGGATGCTGGATTCACTGGAATTAGCTGATTGTTTTGATACAGAAGACTAAAGATATAAATGACATTTTGTTATGCGCTTTGCCCAACAGCATGAGGCTGAAGTTCCACCTTAAAATAGTGCCACAGTTACATTCTGTCACCTGCATCTTTTGCAGTTTTCATTTAAGGTGGAACGGAAAATTCCAGTAAGCAGCTGGTAAATAACACCAGCCTTGTGGGAGCAGCTGTGTTTGTTTACAGTGTCAAAAATCACCATGTTATGGATTTGATGGCAGAAATGTTATCCTATAGTCATGTGACGGGGTGGTTAAATTACCTTAAGCTCAGCCGGCAAAGCAGAACATTTGTTTTAGTGAGTAATGAGGAAAAAACATGATTCCTGGAGTGTGTGCCTCTGTCTGCTGGGCATGGCTGGGGGCAGAAGTCATTAGCGCAAAGCCATGAAAATGAAAATTACCCCCTCTGTTAAATGCATGCACTCATTATTGCTACACTGTTCATTATTCATGTATTTTATTAATAATGGCATATAATTCTAAACACACATGTAGTACTATGTAGCATTTTTGCTACGTATAATAGCTTCAAAATCATTGTGATGCTCCACTGACCTGACATGGGGAAAATAGTGTTGCTATCATTGCCACTCCGGGCTTTCTACGCTGCCAACTGCACTATGTGACTTTGGTGAAGCGGGCAGGATAACGCTAAGAACTGCATACCGCTGCATACTCTCAGCTCCTCCAGAAATGCATGCCATTATTTGTGGTTGGTGTGGTGCATTTTATTTATTATTTATTACCACCACCTGCCAGTAAGCCATGACAGTAAAGATGACTTTGCTGTGCTACACCAATAAGAGTCCTTGGGTAAGATTCCTAACACTACATTGACCCACCTCTGCTCTGGATAAGAGTATCAGCTAAATGTCCTTTAGTAGTGTCTCAAAGTGCAAACTACACTTTCTGACTGTAGGGGGAGCACATGAGCAAGAAATGCCTACTTTCCATAGTGATGCTTTAAAACACACTGAGCTTAAATGAGCAGGGCAGCCTGGCAATGTCCAGCAAGTTGACGTTATCTTACACAGACTACAGGTGTCCAAAGCCCCCAGGTGGGAACATAGTAATTAGGTACCAGCCACTGCTAGTCCCCCTGTGAAAGGGTTAAAAGTCTACAAGGCCTTTACAAGAACTCAGCCACCTTGCTTGTTTCCTCAGATAACCCAGATTGTATTTACACACCGTACGTGTGAGCGGATGCCACTCTCGGGTTATTTTAGTCATGAATGTGTGAAGACTGGGGGGGGGGGGGGGGGGGGGGGGGGGTGGATCTATGCTTGGTCTTGCTTTTCTGCAGTTAAAACATGCAAAGAATTCTAGCGTCTCCCTGACTCGGGGGGGGAAACGTGTCCATTGGCTGCTGAATGAAACCACAGACATGCCATGCGAAAGCTTTAAATTCAGCTTGTCCTTACATGTCTTTAATTAAGCAGCAGATTAAACTAATTTACAAAGCACTATATGAAATCAGCAGAGGTTTGAGTGCCAGTGGAGTGCTTCATTAAATCACTGTGAGTTGGAGGATCTGTGGTCTGTTGTAAGAAAAATAGCAGCACGTACA
The DNA here is from genome assembly GCF_030463535.1 of Salminus brasiliensis. Classification (NCBI taxonomy): domain Eukaryota; kingdom Metazoa; phylum Chordata; class Actinopteri; order Characiformes; family Bryconidae; genus Salminus; species Salminus brasiliensis. The sequence goes on from NC_132884.1 coordinate 33,658,104, forward strand.
GCCTCAGACCATAAGATGGAGCTGTTGTGAGATTTATATTGGTTTGAAGGGACACGTGATGTGCTCTATATTGGCACTTAGGTTCTTGATTTTTCTCCACAGGAGCAGAAAGGTGGTGATTTGAACTACCCAATAGATTTATTCACTATTAATCCTGCGTAGGATCCATGCAGAGGCTGTACTGCATTGATCCTAAGCAAATGAAACCCCTCAAAACATCTAGCTAGGCCTGGTCTTCATTTTGAGACAGGGCTTTTTCTCATCTTCTTTTTTGGTGTATTTGATTGTTTTTAATAGAACTGTATGCATATCAATATAATAACAAATAATAAAGGTGTATAAACATGTATTAAAACGTGGAGGCTATAATAGAACCACCTTCTATAGCATGTTAAAGGGGAAATCCACTGCATTTTCAAAACTGCTGCATAAATACCCCTTCATGATGTAAACACAGTCCTTCAGAGAGGTTTGATGAGAAATGCCGTCTTCTAGAGAAATGTCCTACAGATTACGCTCTTCACAGCTGCGGTGATAGGAACCGGATGTCGGAAGAGTCTAATGTCGCAAAAATCTGCATCACAGAAAGTTATTAACATTACAGAAAATGTTGATGAGGCACTGCTGTTTATGATATTATAGAGATCCACTATTAGCGACCTCTTTCCTACTAGTGTACCATAATCAACATAAGAGAGGTCAGGGTTCAACAGCTAGTCATATCGGCTGTTTGTGTTGTAGAACATCAGTAGAAGAAACACCGTGTCTGCACATTGATCTGTGTTTAGACATCATGGCCCCTGGCTCCTGTTGTAAGGGTGGGGTTCGATATGAGGTGCTTGGATCACTCCAACTGCAAAAGGCAGCTAGCCAGCAGAGCGAAGCTGGAAAATCATCCAGCAGCCATGTTCATTTGCTGCGGCTTGTTGAAGGCTTCTTCCCGGGTGACTACACCATACACATATATATAGATTTACACTATATATTAATCTTGATATCTTGAGTGCGAGTTTGGCAGGTTGGTGCACAAGATATGAACCTACTAACCCGTCTCATACTAACAGGAAGTGATGAAGCGTTGCTATGGCAACTGCAAGCTCACCAGCTTCTTTATTCGCTTTAACACTTTTATCTACACTAGCTGGCTACATACTTACTACATACATACATCACGTGACCCCTCAAACCAATCACAAGGCAGAAGAGTTTTTTTTTTTTTTTTTTCAACAATAAACAAAAATAGACCGAAATATTTAATTAATTAATAGTTAATACGAAAATTATTTTACATAATTTCAGAATAAAAGCACACAGCCTTTCCACTCTTTCCACATCCACTCTGCGCTGAATTCCCCCAATATCCCGCAGAAGTGACGTTGTTTTACATAATTAGTTAATTGCCTGCGCGTCCCCGGCTCTCATTGGCTGCTTCCCACGCGCGCGCCTCGCCTGCACGGTCGATAGAGCGGCTCGGTGGTGCGCGAGACGGCGGCGCTCTGATCTCGAGAGAGAGAGAGAGAGAGAGAGAGAGAGAGGGGGAGAGCGCTGGACGCGGCGGCGCTGAGTTGGAGGATAATACACCGGACGGTCCTCTCCGCTGCTCTGTCGGTCCGTCCGCGTTGTTTTGGCTGGAGAGTGACGGCGGCCGGGCGCGAAGTGGAGCGCGTGCGCTCGCAGTCTGAGCTCGCCGATGCGCGCGGATGTCTCCGGAGGTAAACACGGAGCTGAGCACGGCTGGACTGCTCACCGTTTATCGCACGAGCTCGTGTTTTTAATTATTTGGGATTTGAGATTTGGATGGAGGTGATTGATTGATTGATTGATTGATTGAATTAATGAATGACTGTCAGTTATTGACACACACACACACATATATACACGCGCGCGCGCACTCGGTGTATTCGCTAGGCTACTTGATGCTTTCTAGCTCGCGGACGGGCTGAGGAAACCTGTTTTTCTCGTGCGTGCCGCCGCCGCTGCTGCTGTTGTGAACTTGGAAAATGTAAGTAAACAGTGGCCATATTTAACCATAGCACATTCCTCAGGCAGCATATGATCTGGGCTGGGAGTCTGGCTGACTGAACGGGACGCAGAAGTCAGAACTGCCAGGTTTGAGTCGCTTTCCTTCGTCGTTTCGGACTTATCTGTAAATGTGGTCCGTCGCTGGCTCCGTGTGAGGGGAAGAGCAGCGAGCAGAGACGCGAGGAGACGCGAGGAGACGCGAGGAGAGATGAGGTGAGGAGCTGCTGCTCGATGGCGTTCACGTCCTCCAAACTAACCTCTTCTGTCCACAGCCGCTAGGCTAAGCAGCTCTCGGACTCCATTACCTTCTGAAAGACCCGTCATCTGAGACTCGACCCAGACCTGAACCATGTCCAAAACGCTGAAGAGGAAGAAGCACTGGTCCACCAAAGTGCAGGAGTGCGCGGTGTCGTGGGGAGGCGTGGGGGAGTTCGGCTCGGTGGTGGAGATCCTGGGAGGCGCCGAGCATGGAGAGTTTCCCTTCCTCGGCCAGATGAACCTGGATGTTCTCGTGTGCCATGCCGGGAGGCTTCCGTACTACGGCGACGTTTTGCTGGAGGTGAACGGCACGCCCGTGAGCGGACTCACCAACCGAGACACGCACGCGGTCATCCGGCACTTCAGGGAGCCCATTCGCATTAAGACGGTCAAACCAGGTGAGGGGGGGTGGGGGGTGGGGGGTGGTTTGAGTGGGCTAACCCCTTTGGGAAGGTGGCAGGGCTGTTCTGGTGGCACGTATTGCTTATGTGGTTAAAGCACTGGGGTTTTCATTACAGGGTTGTGGGTTCGAGACCCTTGGTTGGGGCCCTTGAGCAATGCCCTTAACTCCAGGGGTGCTGAATGCAAGACTCCCTGAGCTTGGATATGTTATGGGTGTTAGTATGACAACAGAATAGCATCTATGACAACAGAATAGCATTTTCCATATATATATATATATATATATATATATATATATATATATATATATATATAAACAGGTGTGCTAGTGTGCTAGTATTACTGGATAGATGCAATGTTAACAACACAGCCCTCAGAAGGTATTTCACAAAGCAGGATTCCTTAGTTTAGCAGAAACCTGTGCCCAATGTTGAGGATGTTCTTCAGCTCATCTCTTATAGGAATGTGGGCTGTGGTTAACTGATTAAACTGACTAAACTGAGAAATTCTGTTGTTTGAAATACCCCCAGTCTCCACCACCATTGCTGTAAAAAAATAAAAATTTATTTTCATACCAGGCCACTTTGAATGACTTTATTTTTCAACGATTTTCAGAAATTCTGAATAATTGTGCCCCTTTAAAGTCATTGTAAGACTGTCAAAGGCTTGATATTTATATTCATGGTGGGATGCAATCGATAACTCACACAGGGGTCCAATACCAAAGTCAGACACATCTGATTGTCACTCTTTTGTTACAGAATAGAGTTAGAAAGCTTGTAGTTTGTTTTTTAGAGATACCTGCATTATCTAAGAGAAGAGCTCTTGGATAAGATCTCTGAAAAGGCTTGTTTTCCCGAGCTAAAAAGTTAAGCATAGCTACAGTTCATAAGTGACCCCAGGCCTTTAAACCCGGTCATTAGAATTTTAGTATTGAACAGGGTCTGTGGATCAGATCCTAGGCCTACACTACACCAACCTCACCGCTTTGTAATAACACATGCATATTGTTAATATGTCTAAGTATTACAGGCATTATCATGATAAACTAGTTCAAGTGAAGTATTGTCATATTGCCCACTTAGATGTGTATATGCCACAGTTTCAGCACGACAGCGCAATGTGGACCGGTTTGGGAGGCCTATTTAAACACCAGCTGTGCCTGCAGGTGTGGCTCTGATCGAAAAGGAGGGCTTTCCTTCCCCTCCTTGCAGTGACTTGTAAGCTAGGTAATATATCACTGGAATCTCCACTCCAGTGGTTCTCGCCCTCAGCCTCGGGGACCCCATTGGCTGCGCACCTCTGTATTCCTCCCAGCTCTGCCACAGCTGAGTCAGCACATGAAGAGGCTTGCCCAATGAGTTGAATCAGGTGTGCTGGAGCAGGTAAGGCACATGTGCATGGAGTCCCCACGGAGTGGGACTGCGAATCACTACTCTGCTCCAGGAGAGCTGAACAGAGTCCACTGCTCAGCTGCACAGACACAGGCACACAGGAGACTCGGAGGCAGCTATTTCTATCTACACAGCTACACACCGTCCCCAGTGTTTAATTAACTCTTAGTGTTCATCTGAATACTTGAACGAGGTGTAAATTCAGTACTGTAAGGGTTAATTAAGCATTGCAGTTTTTTTTTTTACTGTGAACACGCACAAGTCTGTATCCATCACTGACATTACTTTGTGCCGTATGCTAGCTTTATAATTAGGGGCTGCTTTGTGTTGCTACAGTTCTTTTCCTGACCTGCTGCTCCTGCCAGTGCAGTTTGGTACATGTGGAGCATGTCGGACCTGCTCCAGTTAACCATAGGGCTCGCCTTCGGCCCAGCGAGAGGTGTACGTTTTTGATGGTGGAAAAGAGACTTGTTACTATGGAGACATAGAAAAGAACTGTTGGTGGAAAAGTCGTATGGCTGTTGCCATGGAATGCTGCAAGAAGGGTGTTATTTCCATGGAAATGATAAATGGAATGTTGCTATGGAGAGTGGAAACTATTACTAGGAACAAAAGCCAGTTATATTAATAGAAAGGTCACCAATTTCTTTAGCAGTACCTCATCTTAAGTGTTTCTAATTGACAGGAACAAGAGTTTGAAAGTTCACTGGACTTTGTTACTTAAGCTCTGTAAGTTTCAGGAACAGAGCAGCAGTAAATTGCTGTGGCAGTCTGATGCGTGCGCTCTGTGCAACAAACTGGCAAAAAAGGAAGATGCTGCAGATGGGGAAGATTATAGTTGCGGAAACAGGGACAGCATGGGCTGGAGGTGAGAATGACTGGCAACTTCAGCAGTTTGTAGCGTACTGCCAGCTGCAGCTTGCGAAGAAAAAAGCAGATCATTTAAATCAGTCAAGTAATGATGCTAAATGTAAGCATAAACATCAACGTCAGCAATTCTATTGCTGTAATTGCAGGTTTCGTTTCTAAAATGTTGTCAGTTGTCAGCAATATTATTAGCATATCCCTGCATTAAAGGGGCCCTAAAATGCAAAACTGTATTTACATAGTTGAATAATGAAAATTCGGTTGATGGTCCTGACATTACGTGAAGCTCGAGCACTGTTGTCTCTTTATTAAAAAGAAAATCTGACATTAACAAAACAGAGCTGGAAAATGGGCCTACTCCAAAATCCCAACACGGGTTGAGCGCTGCGTGCTGTGGAGAAGCTGGGGAAGCGAGCAGGTGTATGGCTAAAAGCTAACCTAGCTGACTAGCTAACTACACTTTCTTCAGTGGTTGTATCTCTTTCAGCTAGATAACCGCACACCTCACTGTGAGGACACAGAGAGGACAGTAACACTATTCTGTAAATGATTTAAATATACATGATTAATATCTATATTTAGATATTTATATTACAAAAATACAGTTCTGGGCTATTCTATGCTATGTGCATACTACTATAGTCTGTCAGGGAGACTTTAAACCCTTCGTAAAAGGAAAATCTGTCTATTCAATTCTAAGGCAAATTAACAAATTAACAGTGTTGTAAAACTGCATCTGAGCCTTTTTTCACCTTAACTAAAGTCACATACTGACTATTTATTCATTGTACAAAAAAGGAACATAAAATACTCAATAAATGGCACCTCATATTCTGAGCTATTGAGTCAAAAATCGTATTAACACAATTTTCTACTCTAGATGTAGTTGGTCTGCCAAGACATGTTTTGTATCCAAATTTTGAATCCAGTTCTCCAAATCCAGGGGCACAGCATGACTGACAATAGAAAAATGAACTAAATCTCAGCCATTTTAGGCAACAGATGTTGTGCTGACTTCAGACTGCCTTGTAGTGTGCATGCATGTTACACAGGCATCCAGATTACATTCACAATTTCTGTTGTTTCTACTTATGAATAACTTTTAATTGCAAATGTAATCAAGTATCCATATGCCTGCATAACGTGTTTGCTCACGAAAAGGAGTTGGATGTTGTAGGAGAGTACTAGCCTGCACAGCCTTGGTGACTATTTACTTCTAGTATTCACAATTTTATATTGTTATCATGGTTTCATGGCGTTCTCTCACATAATACTCAGAATGTCTAGCCTAGCCACCAATCATTTAACAAGAAAACCTTTTACTTTGTCAAAAACACAGATTATTTTCTAGATTATACTGCAGGCACTGTTGTGTCTCAGTGTAGAAGGTGATTGGGCACTTTTACAACAGATGTACAGACGATAACATCTTTCATTTTGGCCAGAGTTTCCCTTTAACTGGGCTTTAGACAAGCGTTGAATAACAGAGCACCCGGGAGTGTGAAAGGTTCTATCAGCAGCAGCTGTGACCCACGTCCCAGGGCTGTATGTGTGTTGTGCAGTTCTGAGAGCAGCCCCACGTTGATGCTGGGCTGCAAGTCCTGCCTGTCCTACACCATCTCGCATCTGCACACAGAGAGCAGTTTTAAACTGCCTGTGAACTTCTGTCTGTCTCCTCAGAGGCTAGGATCCCACACTGAAGCCGCAGTTGTTGGATATGTACGTTTTGGGCAGGGGGGCTCCTCGCGAGCGCGTGTTGCCCGTGCCTCGGCCTCATGCGTAATTCAGCGTGCATAAATAATAGATGCGGTGAGTGGGATGCCTACACACACACAGGCAGAAAGAGAGAGTCAGGAGGATCGGCTTTTAACGGGCAATGATGTAGCAGTCCACACCATGGGCACAAACAATACTCAAGCAATGCCTCCACTAACTGCTTCATGTTTTCCTGCTATCTGTTGCATCCTTTGTAGCCTTGAAAAGAGACGCAGGCTGAATTGGCTGCGGCTGGATTTATTTATTGCTACACACGCTGCATCTGCAGCTGCCTTAGATCTTGCCTCCATTGCGTCAGAAATGCGAGATGTTACAAAATAAACATAACTGGGACTGGTTTGCCTCTCACCAGTCAGACTATCAAAGCAGGCCTTAAATCATGCAAGCTAGATCTAATCCAACTCATCAGAACATAGCCTGAACATATCATTGCTATCAGGCAAAGACCTTGTACCTCCAAAATGGTAACTTTACAGGAGAAGGAAAAAACACAATGACACAATGTAAAGGACAGCTGCCAGATTCAGATCAAGTCAAAAAGTAAAAAACATGGAGATACAAGCCTTTTGCATGACAGCAGCAATACACACACACACACATATACTCTGCAGCCTATACCTCATAGAGGGACGCAGCTGCAGGCCACATCTCAGAAAAGATGAAAATATGAAAATGAACGCTGCTATCTGGGTAGTTATTCATTGGAAAAAGGGTAGGATATCTCTCTAGTGATCGAGTGAAGAAGGTTTCCAAGGTGGGCAGTCGTGGGGGTGGAGGTCTCTATTAAAAAATCGCTCCTTAATTGCAGCCCTTGGCGTACACTGCTGCTGCTCCAGTTTAATGATTTAACAGCCAGTTCCACATCCTTGCGTTACTCCAAGACATTACTCATATATTCAGATTACAGAAAAAGGCTCAGATCAGCTAGCTCTTCACTGTCGAGTCAAGCTTTCCTGAGCGGCTCAGCAGGACTGAGGGGCGTATTCGAGTAGATCAACTGCTCTAAGGTGAAGTTGGCACTTCCTTCTCTGTTGGGGGCAAAGAGTGAGAGTTTTCAGTTCTGTCTTCATGCTCTTCAAGTGTACTTTGTGCCAGCTGCCATTGAGTTTGTCTAATTTGCTTTGAGAATGTGAGTGCAGAGATAAGCACTTTGTTTCATTTGCACTCTTGAGTGTTTGTACAGTCACGTGAAAAAATTCGGACACACCATGAACAGCTTTGTCTTTTTAATATATTTAAACACATGGAAATTTTATCTTCCTTTAAACAACATTGGCCGATATGGGTATTATAACTGAAATAAAATGTATTTCTAAAATATTTAAAAAAAAAGTAATGAATGGATTTTTTTCTTGTGAGGAAAAGGTCAGAACACCCCCACATTAATTACTAATTAAGATGCCTAAAATCAGAAATAGGTGCATCAACATTCGAAAACAAGAGCCATGTACCAATTGTAAAGTATGGAGATGGAAATGCCTGGCACGCTCTCCATTGTGGAATCCACTATGAATTCTTTATTGTATCTGTCCATAAACTGAAGCCGAAGCAAGGGTGGACCATGCAACATGACAGTGACCCAAAACATTGCAGTAAATACACCAAGAAAAGACAAAATAAAAAACAATGGAGAGCTCTGGAGTGACCAAGCTAAAGCCCAGAGCATAATCCTATGGAGATGCTGTGGGGTGATTTGCATGCAAGAAACCCATCTAACATCACACAGCTGAAAGAATTCTGGTGGATGGTTATAGGATAATAGGACAATAACAACTATTGTTGGGTGTCCTTCATTTTTCCTGCATTTATATTAATCACATATTACACTTGGTAAAGAAGCAGATATTATTTTCAGTTTTATGTGTTTAGTTATTTAACATCTCAATATTGTTCAACTGAAGACCAAATGTGCATGTGTTTAAATATATATATATAAATAACATTTTCATGGGATGTCCTAATTTATTCACATGATTCTATGTGCTGATTAAGTGGTGTAATTGACTGTAATTGCATTTCAGTCAAGCAAGTATACTGCTTCTGTGGTCAGAAACCTCCTTCTGGAGCTCTACCCTGCAGGTTTCATCTTGTAATGTTTATGAATTGTCCTTTTTAAGCAATGCAAAGTAGCGGATTTAACAATGTATCCATTTAGGAAAATGATGTCTGCACAGCTTGCTTACAAGCCTGTGTAAGCTGTTCTGGATAAAGGCATTCCCTAAAAATGAACTGCTAAAGCCTGTTTTGAAGGTTGTTTGTCTGTCTGTCTTCTAAATGTTTCAAGGTAGGGATTTTTTAAAATCACAATGATCTAAAATGATTTTGTCTATCCGTATATTGTACATATAAGTAGCATAATAGGACTGGAGCATGATTCATGTAACTATGGGTCCTGTATTGATATATTGCAGCATATGTTACCATAGTTGTGGAAGGACGATTGGATCAGAAAGTTTTGTAGTGAAAGAATAATGCTATCAATAAAGAAAGTGCTCATTCAACCTTCTTTCGTCTGGCATTGTTTGACTGCAGTGGCTTGAAGGCTGTTGGAATATTCTATCTGAGCACAGACGCGAAATACAAATCTCAGAGTGAGTATCTATTGGGCTGTGTAGTCTGGAGGATTCTTGGCATGAAGCTCTCCAGTATATTGTTATTGTTACATCTTCTTAATAAGGAGGGAAACAGGGGTTGCAGTCTCAGCACCAACTTTCACTCTTTGATATGGAAAGGCAGCCAGAGGCTTCCTTGGTAAGGGTGAGCAGCACTTTCCAAACAACAAACCTTTGATTAAAACATGCAGTGCCATGAATAAAATTCCTTCATAGCCTTTCATGTAAGGTAAATTAAATCGGTCCATATACAGAATATGAGAGTTTAGAGCGCTGTGAGGGCTAGGAGGATTATTAGGGCATGTTAAAGAGAGGTGAGACTGAGGGGTTTGCTCTACTCTTCCGTATCTGTGTAGAGGCAAAGGCATTGATTCAGTAAGGAGGAATGAATTGAATGTTTCCCTTGACTTGTCAGGGCTGGTTCAAGTCAAATGATTTAAAGATGTTCTTTATCACGTTCGTTTAGGTCTAATTGTCTGGCAGTCTTCTAATAAGATCGTGTTCATTCAATGAATAGGCAGTGGCTGAAAGAATTTGACTGCATTATGAAGAATTATCATTTGTGTTTAGGATGTGTCTTGCTACAGTTATAGTAGCTGGTCATTAGGGGTGTAAGAAAATATATTGAGGTATCACGATATGTTTTGCAATACTTTATCGATTCTCAAAAAAAAATTTCCAAAAGTTTGGTGTCAGACAGTGGTTCATTTTGTGTTGTTTTTAAATGCCGGCTACTAGATAGCAGTGTTTACTCTTCCTTCAGAACCCACTGTTCAGACTGCATAAAAAGTCTATTTTTCTTTTATTCAGATTGTATTCATATTATAGGAATAGGTAAGTTTAGAGTGGGGAGATAATAACACAGAGCTAGTTATTCAGTGTAGTTTGTTCTGACATAGGGTTGTAAAACTGCATCTGAGCGCTTTCACCTCAACAAATGTCACATACCAATTATCTATACATCAAGAAACTATCTAAAATTCTTAATAAATGCATTCTACAGCATCAATGGCTCTAAAGCAACGTCACAAAAATGTTTTAAAAAGAGTATCATGGCAAAGAGGTACATGCTGGGCATTGTAAGGCAAACAGTCCTACAAATAATCCTTTTTTTATTGAAATAGACCAGTATTTTCCATCATCCAAGATTGAATCCTGCAGAGTTTTTAAACAACTGGAGGAAGTCCCCTTTAATTCATAGGAAGAAAATCACAGTTCATTTCACAGTTGCAATACTAATCAGAAAAGTGGCGATTAGATATGTTCTTCAAATTGTTCAGCCTTTCTTTAAGATCATTTCGGGCGTATTTAGCCAACATGTCCTAGCCAACCCTAAGAGCAGGCCATGAGATGGACCTGTATAGCTGCAAACATCTCAACATCCTTCTTATCTATATGGAGAGAAACATCATACAAGTTCTCCTCAGATGCTAACATTCCATCTTTGTGAGTCAGTTGCCTGCTAACCAGTCATTCTGACAGCATGGTGGCTGCCTTGTCAAGTTGAGAGTCCGATGCTAAGCGAATATGACACTTGCATTACATTTGTATTGATGTCATTAGGGAGGGCCTGTGCACTGAAATGCATTCCAAAATTGCGTTTAGATAATGCTGTATCAGTAGGATTGAGTGGTTGACTGAGTTTGATTATCGCAGTGGGATAAGTGAAACTGTGTGAATATTCCAGATAAGTCAGGCTGAAAAGTCATTTTCCTGGATCTAGATTTCAAAATGAAGGTGTTCTGTAGCAGCTGAGGCTGTGGAAAGTCTGTTAGATGGTTCTGTGATTGACATTTCCCACTTTTAAACTGGCTGTGGTCTGAAACACTAGGGGCTTGCTTCTCGCACAGATTAAGCCTAATCTTGGATTAAATACATAGTGATTCAGCATTGAAAATCCTTTTTTAGGCTAGAACTAGGCTTAATCTGTGTCCGGAATCCTGGCTGGTGACCACATAGTGAGATCTGTAGTTAGGGGTGGACGGTGGATGTTACTTAAACACATTATTACAATAACTGAAAACTATGATAATATTGTTATATGATGTCAGAATGCACTAGTGGTGACAGATTAAGAAGAAAATGTACAATGGTTTTTATGATGATGTCAACATTCGCTGTTTTACATCCAGCTAAATAATTTTTTAATAAAATAAATAATAAAGTATGCACTTGGTCAGTGTTCATTAAAGCAGCATTATGTAGAATTTTTACCTTATACAACTGACTGTAATAGGGAGAAAAGTGTCTCTATTGTTGCTACTCTGGGTTAAGCCTGCCAGAAACTGCACTATGTAACTTTGTATGTCTTAGCTTGTAAAAGCACAAATTCCACTTTATGATTATAGGCGGAGCCCAGGAGGAAGAAATACCAATCCTTACATAATGCCGCTTTAAGTACTGACGATATCCACAATATGCTCAGAAAAGCATATAATTGATCACAATAACAACGTGTGTGATGCTAATGATAACAATATATACCACCTGTATTTGTACCTGTCTTTGTTAGACTTGGAGGACTATATCTACCATAAAATGCAGGCTGAATTAATGCAGCATAATCAGAACTGTAGTGAATGTATCTGGAACATGTTTACATGTTGTAGCTGTCAGACAAAAACTTTACAGGAGAAGGAGAAAACCTTCCTAACCATTAATGGAAGTCAATGTTAAAAGAATGTATTCCCAGTCATTTTGGATGGTTCATTCTAATGGTGTGTTTATTATGAAATTTGGACACAATGTAAGGAACAACTGCCAGATTCACATCAAATTAAGTAAAAAGGCAAAAACAAATCTGATATATTTGCAATACATTAGTTTCTTTATATGCAGAAGTGAAGTTTGTATTAGCACCAGCTACAACTAAACTCGTTCTGAGAACAAGATTTATTACATTTGATGAGACATGACCTTCTAATCATGCCCTGTTAAAGTATTATAACACTGGAAATAAAAAAATCACAGTACTCAACGATATTGATATTAGTATCCACTATTATCTAACTCACGCACCTGTCCCAGCAGCTGTGTTTATGGGCTTGGAGATTAGAGAGCGTCACCTCTAAATGACATGCTTCATGAGAGGAGGCCATTTGAATTACCCTGCTCTTAACCACCAGCTTAAAACCAAATGATGGACAGGACCAGACGGATTATGTCCTTTTATAGCATGGAGGTGATGTATGAAAGTATGAAAACCTTCATATTATGCTGCTGGGACAGTAGCCAGCTGCCACCGAAGCATCCACTGGATTTCATGTTGGGATAGACTGAGGGCCAGATGTATGTACAATGAGAAGACACAACACAAAATGTGCTCTGATGCGGTTGTGATCTGCACTGGCAGCACATCTGAACTGTAACTAATCATGTAATACCTCCACTTGCTTTTGGTGAAGAACTATCATGCTTGGAGAGTTTTCCATTAAAGCATTTAGCATTTTTTTCATGAGCATTAAGGCAAACTGCACATTTATACACATGCTAGTATGCATGTTTTATGCATAGCATGCATGCTTTTCCAAGTGGAATACATCCTATATACCAGGTCTGCTCAATCCTGGTCCTTAAGATCTACTACCCTGAAGAGTTCAGATCCAACACAGCTGACTCTAATGTTCATTTGCTCCTAAAGGCCTTCACTATCTGGATCAGGTGTGTTAGATTCAGGGTGGAGCTAAACTCTGCAGGGTGGTAGATCTCCAGGACCAGGGTTGAACAGCCCCGCTATACACTATACGCTATATATAGAGGTGCTAGAAAAGATTCTTTGAGCAATGGCATAGAAGGACCACATTTGGTTTTATAAAGAAGCATGTTTGTAGTAGAGATGTGAATGTGAAATTAATTCTTCACACTCACACATCGCTATGTTGAACATGTTCTTTATTATGGCATCGCTCAAAGATTTTTTTATAACACTTATATTTGTGTATAATTGAGTTTGAAACTTGAGGCTCAGTACATCAGTGTGAAGAGCTGGAGGGTTTAACATTACATCAGGAGAGGATGATACCGGAGGTGGTGAATGTTCTGTCCGAGTCATTGCAGATGATTGCAGATGCTTATGTGTCAGAATATAGAGGGCATGAATCATAATGAGTGGCAAGTGAGGAGTGCTGCTGATGACTGAAAGTGGGCAGGACAATCAAGCTGAGTGGCAGGCGGGCATTAGTTGGCACAAACTGTGTGCAATATTGCTGCATATGCTAAGGAAATACATGAGGAGAAAGACCTTCAGTTGCATTTAGCTGGCTAGTGCAGGGACGAAGAGGACAAAACTCTAGTAAATGTAATGGAACTGTATTTATTTATCAGCAACTTTTCTTAACTTTCAATAATAATACACCCTCCCCCCCCCCCCAACCAAGTCATTTTGGAGCATTCCTATTGGTCCATTGTTCCTGAAAATGAAACAACTGCAGATTATTATGTAAAAATGCCAAGAAACACTATTTGGAAAAAAGTATTGGGACACCTACACAGTACACTGTGCTTTTATGACATCCCATTCTAAATCCATAGGCATTAATATGAAGTGGGCCCCCCTTCGCAGCTCTAACAGCAGGTCTGGAACTCAGTTATTGAGTCAGCAGAGCGTTGGCGACTTTCTGCTCTGTGCTCCTCAGCACTCAGTGACCCTGCTCTGTAACTTTACTTGATCTGCGAGTTTGTAGAGTTGCTGTGGTTCCTAAACGCTTCCATTTTTCAATAATACCACTTACAGTTCATCATCGAATATCTCAGAAGGAGGAAATTTCACAAACTGTGTTGTTGCATCTGTGGCATCCTATTACAGAACCACACTGGAATTCAGTGAGCTCTTTAGACCCACCCATTCTTTCACTAATGTGAGTGAAGGCAGACTGCATGGCTAGGTGCTTGGCCTTATACAGCTATGGCAACGGGACTGAATTAAACACTTGAATTCAGTGATTAAGAGGGGTGTCCCAATACGTTTATCCAACTAGTGTAAATAACTTACACTATTATTAAATGTGAATCTATTATATGAAACAGAAATAAGACAATATGTCAGAATGCTTATGTGGCAGTATATAGAGGGCATGAATCACAATGAGTGGCAGGAGTGTGGGGGAGGGCTGCTGATGACTGAAAGTAGGCAGGACAATCAAGCTGAGTGGCAGGCGGGCTTTAGTGGGCACAGCCGCATGCTAAATTACTGAATATGCTAAAGAATTATATGAAGAGAAAGACCTTCAGTTCCATTTGCTGGCCAGCGCAGGGACGAAGAGGACAAAAACAGGACAGTTCAGCCCTTAGATGGAGGAAGCTGCCATGGAAGGGATGAATTGATGAAGTGCCACTGGGGAAGCGGGGACAGTTTGTTTTATGGATTGCTGAGAGGCTGGTGGCTGGATGGAGGGGGGAAAAGTCTCTCTTTCATCTCGTCGTTCTCATTTGTTTGAAATAATCTCATCACAGAGAGAGATTAACCCTCTCCAAAACCCCCAAAAAAGAGTCCGGCATCTGGAATCCACTGTCCACCAGCTCACGCGCACATCATTCACAGTATAGCTTCCTGTGTGGGATTGTTTTCCATGAGGAGAAGATTAAAAAAATTGAGGAACATACCGCAAAAAATGCAATCTCCCAAATTAGAATCGGACTAAAATTGAGCACTGAAGCTGTGTGTGTGTGTTCGTGTGTGTGTGTAAGGATGGCACTGCTCATTGTTATGGTTGGCACAGCAACAGGCACAATGCCAGGCCAATCCCTTTGGCATTTCATCTCATTCCCCCAACGCCCTGCTTACTTATGCACCGCCATGGCTGGACAACAGTTGGGCTCTCTGAACAGTTGCCATCACTGGCAAATGCCAAGCTAGGAGTGTGTTGATGTGTGTGTGTGTATGTGAGGACTTGATGCCAGTGAAGCATCAGGATGAAACAGTCCCTTCGTGCACATTCACATGAACTCGATGTGTGAGTGTGTGTTTATTTGTTATTATACTATACTATGTCTGTAAATATTATATTGCATTAGGCCATATGGCACCCTAAACATTCATACAACCAGCAGCCCTCAGACACTGTGGAAGACCTCAGTGTGCTCCAGCTCACTCAGAGTAAGTACATCACAGGCAAATCAATAAGATATCATGCTTGTCCTGACAGCGCATTAACCGCAGTGTGATTTAAAGGGACAGGCTTGCTGGAAAAAGCCTATGTGGACATTTGACACATAGACTCTCCTCTCACACAAACACTCTCCCCCTCAGACACACATACACACATGTCCACGCACACATACACGCAGAGCCTGGGGATTACTGTGCATTATGTAACCACGCCCCCCCTCCCAACACACACACACACCACCGATGCCGACATCCTCTTGGGGACATTGCTTTCTAGCTGTCTGTCATAGTCTAATCCGGATGGCTCTTGCCTTAGGCAGAGACGGAGACTGATAGCATAGCCGACACAGTAAAGCGCTACATGTTACGAGCACTGAGAACCAGACACATGGGGGTCAAACACTGTATGTTCTTATGGGATTTGATGGCCTGGGTATAGATGCTAAGCACAGGAAAGGCCTCTTACACTTCACATGCACTGTGGGAATGCGGTGAGATTTCATCCAGGATTTCCTATGCCACGCTTATCGCCCCAGCCTTAACTGCTCAATCACGCCCCCAAGGGCTGCATTCAGTCAGAACATATGTGGTACGAATGGTATTTCCCAGTTTCCGACATGATTTTACTCATATAATAAAAAAAAGTTTAATTCATTAATAATGAACTCCCACTACTTTTTGAAATATGGTACTGCCAGTTTACCCACCCATTCGTAACTCTCCCTAGCGCTGATGGTGCTCACGGTGGGAGGGGGCCTTTTCAAACTGACAGGAAGCCGACACACTTGGAGGACATTGCCGGGTCCCCAGCTCCACCACACTAGTTAACAGGAGCCTGTGCTGGCCAGTATCGCTCAAGAGTGATAAGGGGAGAAAGCGCCATCTACCCACCCGGAGAGAGCATGGCTAGTTGTGCTTTCTCTGACTCTGGCCACTGATGGCAAAACAGCATGGCTTTGAATTCAATTAAGTGATTCGTACCAATTGCTCATGGTCAACTGTGAGAAAAAAACAAATGAATGTTACAAAAAGTTCAATAAAAACATTCTAGAAATGTCCAGAAAACCTGACAAATCAAACGTTCTGAAAACGTTCTAATAACCAGAAATTGCTTATAGTTTGTGATGAAGTGAAAACTGAAATATAGATGAGTTCATCTTTTACCGCTAATGGACGTGGATAGCTCTACTTTCAATCTGTTAACCAGCTTAGCTGAAGGTTACTGCACAAGTGCATTTGGGCTGATACATACTCAGGGTGGAAAATTCAGTCAAAGGCTAATGTCTTTTCTCCTTCACGTGACTCAGTAGTTCCAGATCTTCAAGCTGGTTTAAATATTTATCAGAGACAGTCTTTAGCTTTTTCAAGCGTCATGTTTTGGCAGAATTCTCTGTCAAGTTGTCTTTTTTTGGGAGTGTGCACTTGGTTGAGAAAGATAGACTGAGAGAGGAGGGAGAGAGTGTGAGTATGTTTTTGTCCCTTTAGAGACATGTAGCACGGTTGACTGCCATTTGGAAGGAAGCGGAGATCCACTGCAACTTCCCATCCCATCCTCCACATTATGACAGGCTGATTACAATCTTTCTACAACGATGAACACAGCACTGAGTAAATGCTACAGATACCCAGTATCGGTATCAGCCTAATACCCACTGAAAAAACGCTGGATCCAGTTTTGGAAAATAACTTTTTTCAGAACGTTTTTGGACAGTTCTGAGACTGGAACATCACAGAATGGCTTGTAGTGCAACATAACATGCAGCAAATTAATTCGGTCATGTGATTTGTAGCCCAACGTTAATGTAAGAACAGTTTCACAAATAATGTGGATGGTGTAGCATAGTAGGAAATATCCCAGCCTTCCATGGCAGCTACACCAGTGTAACATGATTTAGCTGAAAGTCACTCAGATTAGGAGGAACAACTGCATATTTGTGTAAAGTCCATTAATATTACTCTACTGCATCAGTCCACATGTTCTACCCCAGCCCGTCCAAAAAAGGTGTCCTTTAGGGGTGTCCAAAAGCCTGATCTAAATATCCCGACTGTAGCGGGGGCCCAGGAGCAAAAAAAGTTCTTTGCCCTTGTTTCAGGCATTTACCTGAAATATTAGCTGTATAAAGTGGCTAGCTACTTTTGTCTTCTCATAGAGTAGTAGTGTGTTTTAGCATGTTTGTACTGATACCTTTTTATGGCCATCTTAACTGAAATTTGATAAGTTGAAGCATCTTCATGTCTAAAACTTTACGTCTTTAGTTAAGCACTGGAGCCACTTATCTAACTCTGCTAACAAACACTAGAAAGTAATAGTCATTTTAAATCTTACCCATAAATGATATCTGTTAGCATTTCTCACAATCTGATCAAACCACATCAAGGTCTTAATTGTTGCGCAAACTTGTCAAAGTGATTTGGAAACTATGACCTCATGTCACACAGTCTTGAATGTTAGGTTAGCAACAAACAACTATTTTAATGTATGTAGCTATCAGCTTTTAAATTAGCTTAAAGTTGTTTTATGTATTTGCTAACTAACAGTAAAAACAATAAAGATGAATTACATATTTAAAATTTTAATAAACTTTCCTTCTAATAATATAAAATGCCAATATCTTTTTCCTGTCAAAATTTTAATGCTAGGATGTGCAATGTAGGAGCAATAACTTACTAAACTAAACCAGTTTTCCCATTATTTTTCAGATCAGCAAAAAAGTAATTAAAGACAGTAATTTTAGCTCTCAGATTGAAAGTATTTTATGTAACTGCTACGTTTGTATTAGTGACTTTTATTTTGACACCGCCTGGCTGGAGCCACAATATTGTCTACCCTATTGTGCTTGTGATGTAAACAAGTAAGCTAATCAGCTCTTTTTCTTGAAGGGTGGGACTTTGTCCATAACAATTAAGCAGATTAGCTCTTTTTGTCAAAGGGCAGGAATGTATCCGTAAACAAACACCATGTCGAGCGTTATGAGAACTCCTATTCACGTTTCTTCCAGTGACTGGTCTCCTCATATATAACATCTCTGGGTTCTTTTCACTCCCAGCTAGCGTCCACACGCAACACCCATGCCTCACACTAATACAACTCTGCTATTCACTCACACACCAAAGTGATGTGGCTGTGGATGTTTGGCCGTGTTGTCCTGTGGCTTGGTAACAGTTTATCCACACACTCCGTTCACATGACAGACAGCTGCTCTGTCTGTATGTTTTCCCTGCGGCTCTGCGTCCAGATTGAGGAATGAAAAAAAAACAAAACAGCGGCAGTAAAACTGTATTTCACACTGTTGTGGTTAAATGTTGTTCGTCCTGAACTGTTCCTAGTTACTGCGAGAAGCACATGTGTTGACATCATTAACTAAACAACTATTAAATTAGTTTCCATCTTTGATTTTAGTTGACTAAGTCGATTAGTCATTAGGCACACGGCACACAATCATCAATCATATAAACATTAGATTAAGATCACAATTTCTGTTGTTTCTATTCATAAATACATTTTACTAATATGTACAATTTAAATCAAACACTGTGACTGTGTCTGTGGCGTCCGAGTGCCTGTTTGACGTGTGCACATAGTGTGGGGGGTCTGTATTTGGTACAACATCTATTCTAGATCTAGATATAGTTTCAGTGGGTTGAGAAGAGTCTAGGCATGTATCTATGGACACATTTGTGGGATGACTATTGACTGTTGTTTTTTTTTGTAATGTGAAAATTTGAAAACCAAAAGTCTTAGCTGTTGGATTGTATCTGTGGTCCGTGGGAAATTATTTTTGAACAGATCATTTTAACAGTAAGCAGTGTCTGAATGTAAAAATCAGAGCCGCATAATATCAGCTGATACTCATGTCAGTTCTCAAGGTTGCAGAATCAGTGTTGGTCAGAAACGTGATGTTGTGCCATTCAGGCTAAATATTAACTTAATGTTATTCTAAATAAATCTTTATATTTTTGTAACTTTTAAATACATGATCAGTAACAAGCGGCTCTGAGACTTTAACTCTGCATTGGATTCCATTGCGTTTCAGTTGAATTGAGCACTCTATTGAGCACTTGGTTGAGCACTCTGTTGAGCACTCAATAAAAAAAAACAAGACATCCTGCCCTCCTGATGTTGCAGCCAACAACTGGCACACAGCAAGGCGCTGAGACGAACAGAGGTGGTATCTCCTCTGGCAGCAGAGCATTCCATGTGACAGTTATAGTGTCAGGGCCAGAGATTAAAGAAAGAGAGAGAGAGAGAGAGAGAGAGAGAGAGAGAGAGAGGGAGGGTCACAATCTGCTGGTAGAGAGTGAACTTTCTGTCTGGTGGTTTCACTCACACACAGAAACACACATTAAGTATGTCTGGAATCTCTCCAGACAAGTCTCTGTGGCCCATGTGGGTGTGTGTGTGTGTGTGTGTGTGGGTGGGTGTGTATGTGTGTATGTGTGTATGTGTGTGTATTTGTACACGTGAGCTGGTTAAAACCAGTCCAACCTGATGAGGAAAGAAGGAGAGATATGCTTTTTCTCTGCATGCCTCATAACTAGTAGACTACTCATAACTAGGGATGCATGATAGTATTGGAATCATGTGGGTATCTGCAGTTAATTGCTTATGAGGACAGTCGTTGTCCACAGGTTAAGAGAAGTGGGCTTGGGACCCAAATGACGCCAGAATTGATACAGATACAGAACTGTCCCAGAAAGTAAAAGAAGCACGTGAACTGATGTGGTAGAGTAATATGGGTTACGCTGCATCACGCAGTTCCCGCTAGCGCTATCTTGCCCACCTCTCCAAAGTTACGCAGCGTGCTGAGCCGAAAGTAGAAACAACGCAGATGCTATTCTCCCTATATTTATTATATAGGTGCTCAGCTGTTTTTTAAGGTAAAAAAGCTACATTGAGTGCTTTAAGGACCAGAGCAATGTAAGGAATTTAGAACTGCTAATTAAATGCATTTTTAATTAATTATTACTACTACAAAAAAAAAAAAAAAAAATTATATATATATATATATATATATATATATATATATATATATATATATTACTACAGTAGTTCCTGCATTTTATAAATGCTTATGCATTGACATTGAGAGATATTTTAACACTTCCCGACCATCTCTGTCAACGTTCTGGACTACAATACCCAAAATTCCACTCACACACATAGAGAAGTCACATAAAAAAACGGGACAAATAGTGAAATACTGTACAGTGTGATACTGTATACTGTGATAGAATGTATTAAACATATGGATAAAGCAAACAAACCAAATAACCTGAAAGGTAATATATAAAAACAGGGATAATACAGAGTAATATACCTAAAATATGGAATAGCAGTATATACACTAAGTTCACATAATGTAGAAATGAAGAATGAACAATAATGTACACAGCACAGATAAAACCGTTCCATATTGTTGGAGACTGATCATTTTATAGCGTTGCAACCCTGATCATGACAGGCCTAACGCTCATCCTCACCTGAGTACTGATTTCCTACACCTGTGTTCACGTCTGGTTTTTGGAAATATACCCCTTTGTTGATCATTGCAAAGAATTGCTGATGTTTTTGTAAGCATATTGAGCATGTTCCTCCTGCTTGGTCTTTTGGAGGTTTGACCCTGTTTTTGTATTTGTATGTTTCTTTCCTCTTTGGATTTGCCCTTTGCTCTGTTTGCGGGTTGTTTTGGTGCTTCCTTTGGCCTTTCCCATGAATCTGTTTTTGCAACTCACATTGCTGACCTGGCCTGGCTTACGTACCATTCTTTTACTAAGCTTTTCTCCCTGTCTTTTACATCTGCAAGTGTCTGGGTAGTGATGGCAGTGTTACAGATACATGAAAAATACTGGATATCAGCATTGGCCTACAAGTCCCACATCCCTACTCGTAACGATAGTCCACATTAATGATTCATTCAAGTCACTGGAGCAAGATTTTGCCCTTTTTCTGATTGGATGGACATGATGGGCCAATAGGCATTTGATGAAGGCCATTTGTTCATTTTGCTGAAGTTAAATGGTCTGGCTAGTGATCAAAACACTACTTAATGGTCATTAAAGGTGAGCAAATTCTGAACCAAAGGCGCTAGGTCTGGCATTAACTCCAACACTCAGCATTAATCCAAGCAATTTATGTTTCGTTGAAGTCATTTAATCCCCGCTGCCCCACTTGTTCACATGCAGTGTAAGGATGTAAATACAGCCACACTCATAAACAAGAAAATCATGAGCAGGAGGGGACGGCGTATTTGCGTCAGAAGAAGCACTCTAATGCTTTTGTCTCCCTGGGAGAGTGACTGGTGTAGAGCAGGCAAATTACCTGTGCCACTCACTCCCCACGGCGATGAATATGATCTTCTTGACTTGAGTTTCATTTACGAACATCCCACGAGATCTCAGCTGGAGTCATTGGCATTTTGATCTCTCCTTCTGCATCTTTCTGTCTCGCTCTCCCTCACGCTTCTCTTTCTCTGTGCTCATTCAAATTTTCACCCTCTACCATCCATTACGTCTCGCTTTCATGTTGTGCTTTGAACCCCCAAAATGCATTGCCTTGTTTAATGTTGCCATCATGTGAGCTTCTGCATTATGCCACGGTGCTGCATAGTACAGAGAATATCCAGCTAGCACACTCCTGATGTGGAAACACTGTAGCACCCTTGATCTTTCTGTGATAGTTCAAGATAGGACAGGATGCTCTGTCATGCTTTTTCAGATGGAGCAAATGCCTGTGCTTTGGCAGAACACTCAGAGACCACTGATCCCGAAACTGAGGCAGAGGTGGAGTCAGAGAAAGATCATTACCCACAGCTGGAAAATATGCGCTATCATATATTATCATAATGGCACTCGAGCTGCACAATATATCATTTGTTAATGGTTATCGTTATTTTAACCTCTGCAACACTGCTTTGATGGAGGGCTGCAGTATGCAAATATCCCTCTAACTAGTCACAGGGATTTTTTACTCTACTGTGTGGCAGAAGCTCAATCATTAGGAGTGGTGTCCATATAATGTTGGCCATATACTGTATGCAGTGACTTATATGTATATATACATATGACATATAATATGACATATAAGGGGCAGCCGTGGGCTAAAGTTTAGAGAAGTGGGACTGAAAGGCCGCCAGTACAATCCCATGAACTGGAAGGAAGTAGGGGTTTGACTAAGTAGGGCTTAGGGCTAAGTAGTTCATGGCTGAGATGCCCTGAGCAGGGCACCTAATCTGATGCCCACCTTGCTGAGTGTGTGGCACCATGCTTAATGCCCTGCGTGGGCTAGAGGGGTAGAAAGCCCCCCAGAATTTAGCTGTGGAGTGGTGGAACTGTGTTTACTGGAATGTTGGTGCTTCATCTAATACTTTTGCAATTAGTGAGGGAGTTGAGGATGAGGTCGAGTGGTGATCATCCAGCATGCTGAGCTCACTAACACTTTTGTTGCTGAACGCAATCAAATCCTCACAGCAATGCTGCAAAATCTAGTAGAAAACCTTCCCTGGGCAGTAGAGACAGTTACTCCAACATATGAACTCTTTTTTTTAAACTTGATTTTGGAAGAAACAATAAATGAGCAGGTGTCCCAATAGTTTTGTCCATGTAGTATATGCAGATGGAAATTGTTGGATATTTTTATCAGCCCAGAATTTCCACATTAGTTCA
Source organism: Salminus brasiliensis (assembly GCF_030463535.1). Classification (NCBI taxonomy): domain Eukaryota; kingdom Metazoa; phylum Chordata; class Actinopteri; order Characiformes; family Bryconidae; genus Salminus; species Salminus brasiliensis. The sequence continues at coordinate 33,681,203 of NC_132884.1, forward strand.
TCTCTAGTGATGACTGCTGTGAATTTGCTCGCTCTCTGGAGGATCAGTCCAGCAGCTCAAAGCCTGGAGGTGAAAACCATCAGCTGACAGCGAGCTGCTTGTACGAGGTGCTGCTGAGTCCAGCGTATTTAATGCAAAGCTGTAGAGAAGTGTGTGAGAGGACACTGGAGACATAAAGGGCAGATAAAGCAACACTCGCTCCGGGCAGTGCACCTTGTAGCTGGGGCGGAAGAATGCAGCTTCCCCACTTCAACCCTAACCCTGGACACTTCTCTTTATAGAGGGAGGGAACGAGGGAAAGACCACCAGGGCTTGCCTCTATCTCTGTCTCTCTTTCTCTCTCTCTCTCTCTGTCTCTCTTTCCCTCCCTCTCTCCCTCTCTCCCTCTCTGTCTCTCTCTCTCTCTCTCTCTCTGTCTGCTGTATTTCTGGCCAAACTGTTTCTATTATAAGGTAGTGTTCGCATTGAGCCATCAGCCGCTGCTGCCTGATCCAAAGTGACAGACCACAGAGGCAGCTTGGCTTTCCGCTTCAAGTGCTCTCTGTCTCTCTGTCTCTCTCTCTCTCTCTCTCTCTCTCTCTCTCTCTCTCTTGCTCTCTCTCTCCCTCCCTCTCTCTGGACTGAATGGCATCCTTATTGCATCACTGAACCGGCTTTCATGTCCGAGAATATACAGGATTCCTCAGTTCCTTTACTCCTGTGTATATGTGTGTGTGTGTGTGTTTGCACGCGTGACTTATAATATATACAGCTTCAGCAGATCCCACTCAGAGTCAAAAGGTCTCCTTGTTGGGTGATGTGTGTGCGAGTGTTGCTATGGGTAACATGCCCCAGGGTGAAGCAGAGGCAGAGGAGAGTAGTGCTGAAAAGATGGGAGACACTTTTTTCTGTGTGTGTGTGTGTGTGTGTGTGTGTGTGTATACACATGAGCATGTATAATGATGCACTCTGTTCCATTACTGATAATGTGTTTAGAGATGCATTAGGCTTGGGTACTATGTCATTTTCAACATGACTGCCTATCACATCAGAAATATCTCCATACACTTCACCACCATGCCGCTGCCTTTACAGGATACTCCTCTCCTGCTGACCTTCAGCACACAAAGTCCTGCTCATCCGTTTTGCTGACAGTGAAGGTCAGTAGTAACATCTGTACAACAGGGCAACCTCATCCATGAGGTTTTAACTCATGGATGACTGTAAATACGTATATTATTTTGAACAATAGCAGCTGTCATGACTCAAGCACTTGAAAAAAAGAAAAACAGCCAGATATTCCATTGACAAAATGTGTAGAGTTTCCCCATCAGAAAGGTCAAGAGAAAAGAGAGAGGAGAATTAGAAGATTACCAGGGCTCAGGGGTGAAGCAGGGCCTTTTGGTGTCTGTGGATCTTCGAATATTAAAGACAAATAGTTGACATCCCTGCGGAAAGCTTCAGGATCTTGTTCACCCCCATCACAGGAATAAACAAAGAATAAAGAACTGACCCTGAGAACTGACCATGCTAGCAATGTGATTTTAGATTGTAAGAAAAAAAGGAAATATTTTTGGTATACTATGATGTTTTAGAAACATCTCTTGGTGTCATGGTATCTGATGAGCTTTTTTTAATTACACCTCTTCTGTTTGGTGCTAGTACACTATAAAAAAGCTTGTTTTGATTGGACAGTTTGTTGTGACGTCTTTCTCAAAATGACACTAAACTATGCAGAATATTGCAAGTAGGGCTCACACTATTGATGACATTTGTAATCGAGTTATCCACCAATCATTTTGTGGACTTATTGACCACTAATCTTCAACCCTCTTCTTAGAGAGCAACGTTCCTGCAGGTTTTAACCCCAAACCAAACCTGACACACTCACATTTAGCCAAGTCAAGCTTTTCTGAAGTAGGGTGAATCCAAAGTCCGTGGAAAGGAAGATCTCTAGGAGCAGAGTTGAAGACCACTGGTCTAGACATTGTTCAGCAGAGCCTCTTGGTCCATCAGCACTTTTACTGCATATACAGGAAACATTTTAACATTAAAACATTTTACTTAACTGTCCTGTTGTGTTCATGTCCTGGCAACTAATTTTATGTTTTTTAATCAATCCAATTGATTGATTAAAAAGTTGATTAAAGTTCACCTAATGTTGTGTTGAACCTTTAATCAAATGAAGTCCTTGTGAACAAAATAACGTTCACTGCTGCTGGTCAAAATTGGCCGTTATGATTTTATGATTAAGCCCAAAATTGCTGTTGAAAACTTAAACATATTAAAACATTAAAAATCAACAACAGTAGAAACTAGAAAAGGGAAATTTCCTGGAAAAAAAAAACAGTGTTGGTTGGTTGGGAGTCACACATTCATTCCTTAGACCAAGAACACCAAGCACATACAAAAGTACTAAAATACTTAAAACTAAACCCACAATTGAAAGTCATGGAAGCTTGTGATATCCAAATAAAATGAACTACATTCATTAAAAAAGTTTTTTGTCAGATTTTAGTCAGATTTGACTGGATCACAGTAGGAGGGCTAAGCAAATGTACTGGCAAACTAGCAAATAGCACATGTTTACCATCTTCACATAAATGCAGTTTTTTGTCATTAAATTCTGCCTAAACTACAAATGAATACTGTGCCACTGATATCAAGTTGCACAAGTTGGACACTAGCGTGTGTGAGTGTGTGATGAGTATTTGAGTGTTTTTATATAAAGGTATTAGCTGAAGTCATGTTAACAGTATTAACAGAGTCACCTGGGAGGAGTTGTTGTCATTGTTGTGTTATGTCACAAACTAACGCCAGTATGACGCCAGTGCATTTGCTAGAACTGGCTTGACCTGTCCCTTCATGTGTGTGTTTTGTGAGCGTTTGTAGTTCCAGCTGTGTGATCCTGAAGAACCTGTACAGACTGTAAAGCTCAAGGGATTGTTCTGAGATGCCGCTCTGTCAGGTTTATGGAGAACCAGTCAGGTTCTTCTGCTATGTTGAAGACTTCATCAGGAAATTTCACTTTTAGTTGGATTTCAGAGCAGAAATGTCTCGAAAGTTTGTTCAGCTCTTTGATGTTTGTGCTTTCAAGGATATTTTTTAATGGGCTCCCCACATTCCTTATGTACAAGCATTGAAACCGGCAGCAGAGTTACGAAGCCTCTGCATGCGTAGACAGTTTTTACTGCCAAGAGAGTGTATATTTAACTCTTAGCATTTAATAAATCATCAATACACGCATATTACAGAGGATTCATTGCCGTAGCCCAGTTTTCCATAAAGTTACACATTTATCAGAGCTTCTGCCCCCGCCACACACTCTTGAAGTATGGATTTTATTAGATGCTGTGAACACTCTTGCAATTTCAGCAGTGTTCAAAGCTCTGCGGCCTGTCTTCTCCATCGACACCGAGGACGTACTGTAAAGTTCACGTCACATAAGATCTCATGTCTTTGAGGGTTTGAGCTCGGCTTTGCTCGTTTGAAGCTCTCTGGGCTTTTTTCCGCTCTCGTTCTTTTCCGGGCTGAGAGATATCTTCACACTCTCTCTCTCTGTCTCTCTCGCTCTCTCACACACAGGTCATACTGAAATATTGCCTTTGTAGTAGTTTGGTGTAGAGACGACTCCTTATTTTGTAGGTTTCTTCAGTGTCCCTCTTTCAAGCCTGCGCACATTCTTTCCACAGGCAAATTCACACACACACACGACACACACTTTGATGCCACTGTTGAGTGCTTGTTCTCTGATCCATACCCACTCTGGCTTTATACGGCGAAAGAGAGAGAGAGATCTTGATTTATAGTTTTTTAACACTGAGTGTCTCTCCCCACCGCTGTCCACCCCTGCAAACTTCCTCAGAATAGAATTGATCTGTTTACAGCTTTATTGACAGAAACCTAGCAGCTTAATTTGGTCCGTTCTCTGGGGAACCTGCTGAGAGACCAGCCTCACTGAAACCCAACCTTTCTAAAGGGGCAAGAGTTTTGAGTGGATCCGAGACCTATTTTATGTGAATTCCTTAGGACTGACTTCCCAGACAAACAGTTTTGCCCGTGGTATGGACCCACTTTGTGCCTGCTTCCTGCAGATCATGTGTGAAACACCATAATTGCAAGGTAAGAGCACATGAATGCCACCACGATGTTGTGATTACATCTATTACATAACTAATCATTTGAATCTGGAAGTTGTTCTTTACATTGGATCCAAATTTCTGGTCCATGATAATTGGACCAGTAGAAAGATTACAAATAGACCAGTACAGGATCACAAATCCTCTGTAAATCCTCTGTAAAATCTTTGTACATTGACTTCCACTGAACGCTGATATGGCTGATACACTGACGCTATAGATGATAGTGATTTTTTTTTTAAAAATGTTTGCCTTGTGATTCAATCTTTGTATTTTTATCATTAATACAGTCACATAATGTGGGTAAAATCTGCTAGTCTGCTAATTATTACTGCAATAAAGTCACTGTTTTTAATATGTGCATGATTTGACATTCTACACTCTCTCATTTTGAATAAGCTATTTAACTCAGAAAGATCGCTCGGCACTGTTGCATTAACGTTTCCATAAAACATGTTCAGTTGCAAATTGAAAAAAACTATACGGAGTGAATTTTCTTTATGCTTTAACAGGACGGTAAACTTAGCTAGATGCTAAACTACTTAGTTAATGTTAACTCCACTAACTACTCTAACTGATGCCAGCAAGATACTAGCTAGATATAAACAACGCAAGCTGATATTAGCTACAGTAGATGTTAGCTGCTCTAGCTGATGTTAGCTAAATGTTAACTACTTTAGATTTCTGCCAGATGCTAGGTAATATTAAATACACCATAAATACTCTAGCTGATGTAAACAAGATGTTAGTTACTCTAGCTGATGTTAGCTAAATGTTAACTACTCAAGCTAAGCTAGATGCTAAATGACTATATTAGGTAGGTAATATTAAAAACATTATAACTACTTTAGCTGATGTAAACAACATAATAGCTACTCTAGCTAATGTTAGATAGATGTTAACTACTCAAGCTGAGCTACAGCAGAGGTTTGCTACTCTAGCTTGGTGGTAACTAGATGCAGACTAACATGTTGGCACATCTTCTACCAATATATTGAGATTTCCTTTACTTAACCGCATAACCATTTGTTAACTTTTATGGATATTTGAATATCAAAATTAGGAATACACATCCCTCTACCACACTCTAACACAGAAAAATAGAAACAGAGAACCGTGGGCGAATCTGGCTTAATATTGCCGATACCTGATCCTTTAAAATAAGCCTGGATTGACCTTGATCCTGGAGATCATGAACAAAAACATTAGTGAGCATAATGTACCGCATCTGCTCTTCATTTAATAGAAAAAACAGGATGGCATTGCCAGAATGTCCACTGTTTTCACCAAACCTACTTAAACACTTAGCATATTGTACTCCCAAATTCCTTGAATACTTTCAGGTAGGGTTTTCTGAGGATTTTCCGAGAAGAACTAAACGTAAACACTTCAACTAGCCTAGACTACTTCTCTACACTCAGGTAGAGAAGTATCCATCATCGGACCCCAACAAAGGACACTGGCCTTTGGAACCAGAGTGGTTGTTTGTGTCATGAGGAGTCCGAGGAGCGTGGGAAGAGTGTCGGATGGATTAACACAAAGTTCTGTCAAGCTCAGAGCAAAGTAATCGAGCTGACGCGTTCTCCCTCGCCATGGCAATTATGTTTGCAAGTCACACAATCTGCGTCCAGCTCGTTTGGCTGCGTGATTGCTGTGCAGTGAAGCTTGTTTTAAAGTTAGCCACTGACGCATGTGCTGCGGGGATTAAACCCGGAACAACGGAACAGATTTAGAGCAGCATCAGGCTTTAGTCTTAAGCGATGTCTGCGCACTGTTGCGACTCTTACTCCTGTGGAATATTGCCACCAAAACAACATAAAATATTCCTGAGTCAACGGATACAATGTAGCTTGTAGCAGGTTAACCCCCCCCCCCTTTTGGATGTGGAGCTCCAGATGTGGTGTGTGTGTGTGGGTGCGTGTGTTTTGCCTCTGATGTATTTTTAGCCATTTTGAATTATGAATGCCTGAGAGCAAGCCAGTTCTACTCTCTACAGAATACCACCCCCCTCACCTGCGCACAGGCAAGCACACATGCAAGCTACACATGTGTGTGAGGATGAGAGTGTTAGTCGCGGGTGGGTAGGAGAGAAGGGGTGTTCCAGGAGAAAAAAATTAAAATATATAAATGAAATAAATTTATATAAACATAAAAAATACAGTACTCTGGTATATGGTATTATAGGCAGGTGAAACCAGCCTATAGTGAAAGTAGCGTGGAAGGTTCCACATTCACATGGCTTCCATGCCACCTCATCCTGTTTTTGTTTTTTTTTACTGAAGTTCAGGTTGCCCACAGGGTCACCAACTAAATAAATTAACATCTAACACCAAATGTCTAAATGACAGTGCTGAAACCTAGATGGACTCGTGTCTGTCTGACACTATTAATATCACCACTATTAACTTTCTGTTGTATCTGCTTTGGTAATTTTTATCATTAATGTTTAAACAGTCTGGCCAGAGGAGGATGGGTCCCCCTTGTGAGTCTTGGTTCCTCCCAAGGTTTCTTCCTCCAGCTCTGAGGGATTTTTTCCTTGCCACTGTCGCCGTTGGCTTGCTCACGGGGGTCTTTGACCCTTCATGTTATTTCTTCTTTCTTCTCTGTCTCTGTCCTTTATTAAGTACTAATTATGTAAAGCTGCTTTGTGACGACAACAGTTGTAAAAAGCGCTATACAAATAAATTTGACTTGACTTGACTTGACTGTTTTGATAGTTGAATAATCTATCGATTATAGAAACGATTACTCGATTATTCGGATTATGAATCACTCACTTATCAATTACATTTTATGTGGCTCTCAACTTTTAAATGTGGCTTGTTTTATAGGTTGGTTTATATAGTCGTCATTAGTCTCGTCACTTATAACGCCATTCATTTCTCCTGTTTACATTCAGCCTGGGTTCATATGAGACTGCGAGCTCTACTCTCGGCTCCCACACCAAAGTGATGGTGCCTCAGATATGTGTCTGTTCTGCCTTCTTGCTCCGTACTGATTTACTCCATGCGCTCTGTTCACGTGACGGACAGCTGCTCAGTCTGCTTGTTTCCGCTGCAGCTCTGCGTCCAGACTGAGGTAGCTAGCTAATTATTATTACTGTGAAAAGTACCAGCGGCAGTAAGACTGTACTCCACCCTGGTATTGTTGAACTTTGGCGATTAATATGTGCTGCCTGTTCATTGCAAACTGTTCCTAGTCAACACGAGAAACACGAGCGATGGCGTCACCAACTAATCGATTATTACATTCGTTGGCAACTTATTTAACTAGCTCTAGGTCTGACAACTGCAAATGGTAAACTGCTGAGAGAGAAGCTGGTCAGCATTAGCTTTGTAAGCGGGATGACATTTTGACGAGAAGGACTCGTCTAGGAGGGACACTAGGAAGGACACTAGATTGGGTGTCTAGTGTTGGTTGTGTGAATTTCCCCACTGCGGGACTAATAAAGGATTATCTCTTATCTTATCTTGGTTGTGCTGAAAGCTAAAATTGAAGTTTTTTCTTTCCTCCATCATTTGGCATCTCTAGTCCACTTGCTAAACTATCCTTTGCTTAGCCACTGAGTACAGCTGCCATGATTTAAATGCTATGCTAATCGGTAAGTAACATAAGTGATGACAATAATAATGTGTTTGAGCAAGTGAAGTCAAGGCATTTAAAGGACAAAGCCTCATATCTAAGAGCAGTGGTGGCTCAGCGGGTAGAGCACCGGGTTATTGATAACAGGGTTGTAGGCCCTTCACCCTTTCTGCTCCTCGGGCGCTGGAGTTGGCTGCCCACCGCTCTGGGTGTGTGTGTGTGTGTGTGTGTGTACTTACTGCCCCTAGTTCACTAGTGTGTGTTCACTACCCACACAGATGGGTTAAATGCAGAGGACACATTTCGCTGTACATAGTACAGTGACAAATTTCAGTGAATGGTCTTTTGAGTAACTTAACAGCCAATATTGAACATATTTTGGTCGTCACCATGGTCACCACCCATCTTGAAAAGTTTTCCCCCTCCCATATACTAATATGCCACAAACAGGAAGTTAATATCACCAACCATTCCCATTTTATTTAGGTGTATCCATATAAATGGCCCACCCTGTAGAATGACTCAAAGCAGTTTGCTAAACTTGTTGCTTCCATGAGTTGTTTGTTTTTCCACCTGTTTTCAGCGAGTGGTATCACCAATCCGTGAGCTCCCACAGCGCCTCCATCCTGTGGCCCTCTTAAATGACCAGGTTTGAAAGAGCATGTACTAGATAGACACAGAACAGAACTTTGACCCATCAGACATGCCGTCATTTTCAAACACCGTTCTCGTTTGGAGAGACCGCCAACATTTATAAATACTGAGCTCTACCGTATTACCACTATACCGCCCAACCCCACCGTTATCTTTGAACTGCCTATCACTGCCTCTATCTGCATAACCCCACATCTGTCTCTTCCCCTTATAACCCCATCAGGCTCCACCACCCACATCCTACTTTTACTCTCATTCTACACACACACACACACACACACACACACACACACACAATGCCTGTTTTAATAAAAGATTCAGCCTCACGCTACCTACAAGACCTGAGGGCCTTAATCTCTGTATGTGTGTGAAAGTGTTTGTGTGTGTGTGTGTGTGTGTGTGTGTGTGTGTGTGCATTTTGCTGTGGTGTAAATGGGATGAAGTCAGTGTTTGTCTGTTAGAGGCAGATAGTGATACTCTGACCTTCACCACTATGTATCACCTGAAGAGAGAAGAGTCATAACACCCTAAATACACATGCATACATTTCCCTAAATACACTCACTCACTCACACACACTCTCTGTCTCTCTTTTTCTCCCTCACAACACTTTCTGTCTGGTATATTTCTGTGTGTGTGTGTGTGTGTTGGTGTCTGCAGGGTTCTAACACCTTGTCTCTATGAATGTCTAAGTCTGCATTAATCCGCTTCTGAGCTGTGGATTTCAGATGCACAGTTGGTGCACCTCGCCTCCCATCAAACCCAGCAATGCCTGTGCAGTGGTGGGTCTGAAGGAGTCTGTTTTGGGCTGTGTTTTGGGACAGTTCTTGAGGTTTGCTGTGTGGTGATATGACTCTGGGTGTGAGTGGGATAGGTGGGAGTGGAATTTCTGAGCTCTTTTTAACATGAAGACAAAGAGGAAAATCACCAGCTATGTTCCGCATGCAAGAATTGCAGTGTTTCTATAGGATTTGTGTCCCATAAGGCTTTACTGACATATAAAAAAACATGGGTTTAATTATAGAAGTCTTATCAACACTAGTCCTTCGAACTGAGTCTTTATTGCAGAAAACACGGACAGCGCAACACCTCTCAAAAGCGACCAGAGGTCTAGATGCCTCCACTGATTGGCTTCAGTATGATGTGTCGCTCCGCTTGCTCATCCCCCATATATTTTCATGACAAAACCGTCAATTTGTTTATTTCATTTTCAACTGTTTTCACATCTCCAGAGTAATTCAATCAGTTTGCCCTAATGCTAATACTGGCACATGTTTTATTTCCACCCAGAAATTTTTAAATGTATTCTGCTATATCGTAAGAAGGCGGGGAACTTGAAAATGATGTGATTGTGAATGAATGAATGTGATACTGGACATTACACTTACTGGACAAACCGCTCTGCTTCTGTGCTGTAAGCTCAATGAAGGCAGTCTGAGAAGCGCATGCTCTGGGAGAAGGAGGCAGCTCTACCAAACGAGTAGGCGAGCCTGGCTTCACCTCTGATCTCTACTGTGCAGACTTTGATAACATGGTGGACATTTTTGGCCTAATTTCTAGAGAAAGGGAGGGAATGGAGCCACAGCGTCCATGTTTTCATTGGTCTTAGCGTTTATAAGCAAGCTTTCAGTCAGCCAGGCTTACATTTACATTTATGGCATTTAGCAGACGCTCTTATCCAAGTGCTTTGCTATTTACCCAAGAAAAACCTCAGCTAGTTAGAATAGACTAATAATTCAAAAGATACCTCTAAGCTTAGACATTACTAAACACAGACAATAAGGTGACCATAGTACTCTCGGAAGAGGTGGGTCTTCAGTCTGCGCTTGAAGACAGCGAGCGACTCGACCGTTCGGACACCCAGGGGAAGCTCGTTCCACCACGTTGGTGCCAGGACAGAAAAAAGCCTGGACGTGGATTTTTTTGAGGAATGGCTGGTTGAGCCGAGCCATACTTGAAGCTCGGCTTTTGACCATTGCCATTAATTACGGAGGGGCTGGTCCGTTCTTGGCTTTGTAGGCCAGTGTCAGGGTTTTGAATCTGATGAGGGCAGCAGCTACAGGAAGCCAGTGAAGAGAACGCAGCAGTGGAGTGACATGGCTGAATTTAGGGACATTGAAGACGACCCGTGCCGCTGCATTCTGGATGAGTTGCAGGGGCCTGATGGTGCGCAGAGGGAGACCAGCCAGAAGAGAGTTGCAGTAGTCAAGTCTGGAAGTGACAAGAGACTGAACAAGCACCTGGGTGGCCTCTCTAGGGCGGAAGGGTCGAATTCTCCGGATGTTGTACAGAAGAAATCTGCAGGACCGAGTTACGTTTGCAACATGACTTGAGAACGATAACTGATCATCCATGACTACACCAAGGCTTCGAGCTTCTGTAGAAGGAGTGACCAGTGAGTTCTCAAAGGTGATGGCAAGATCGTTTTTTGGTCCAGCAGTTCCCGGGATGTACAGCAGCTCCGTCTTGCTGGGGTCGAGGCATGCTGAGATGCGGGCAGAAACCTGTGTGTCAGACGGTGGGAAAGAGAGCATGAGTTGAGTGTCATCGGCGTAACAGTGGTAAGAGAATCCATGTGAGGATATCACTTTACCAAGAGAGCTAGAGTAGAGTGAGAAAAGAAGAGGACCAAGAACTGAGCCGTGTGGAACGCCAGTGGAGAGACTACAAGGAGCAGACGTGTCCCCCTGCCATGTTACCTGGTATGAGTGTCCCTGCAGGTATGATGCAAACCATTGCCATGCAGAGCCGGTAATTCCAAGGCTGGCAAGGATAGACAGGAGGATCTTGTGGTCCACTGTGTCAAAAGCTGCGGAGAGGTCAAGAAGGATCAGAACTGATGACAGTTTGGCAGCTTTAGCTGCATGGAGCTTCTCTGTAACTGCAATGAGAGCAGTTTCAGTAGAGTGTGCAGCTTTGAAGCCAGACTGGTTAGGGTCCTGTAGATTGTTCTGAGTGAGAAAGAGAGACAGTTGGTTGTAGACAGAACGTTCGAGAATCTTTGAGAGGAAAGAGAGAAGAGAGATAGGTCTGTAGTTGCCGATTTCCAAGTTGTCCAAAGTTGGTTTCTTTAGGATGGGCACGACTCTGGCAGACTTGAAGGCCGATGGTACATGACCTGACAACAAAGAGCTGTTTATGACAAATGAGATGAAAGGAAGGAGGTTTGGAGCGATTGTTTGGAACAGAGGGGATGGAACAGGGTCTAGTGGACAGGTGGTGGGATTATTGGAGGTGAGAAGATCTAGAAGGTCATCTGTGGAAAGAGGAGAGAAGCAGGTCAGAGAAGAGGGAGAAGGAGGGCTGTGCCTAGAGAGGAGGGTAGAGGCAGGGGGGAAAGATCGGCGGACCTTGTCAACCTTTTCTTCAAAGAAGGAGACCAAATCTTCTGCAGACAGGGTAGTGGGAGGTGGGGGAGTAGGAGGGTTGAGGAGAGAGGAGAAGATGGTGAAGAGTTTGCGTGGGTCAGATGCAGATGCTTCCAGTTTCCCCCTGTAGTAAGATGCTTTAGCGGCAGCAACTTCCGTTCTAAACCTGGAGAGAAGAGACTGATAAGAGTGGAGGTCGGAGTCGTGTTGTGACTTCCGCCACTTCCTTTCAGCCAGTCTTAGCTCTCTACGGTTGTTGCAGAGAACATCTGACAGCCACGGGAAAGGTGGAGAAGAATTTGCTGACCTAGGGGAGAAAGGGTAGAGAAGGTCGACAGAGGTGGAGATAGATGAAAGGAGAGTGTCTGTTGCAGTTTCAAGTGGGAGAGAGGAAAAAGATTCAGGAGGAGGAAGAGTGGTCAGAACAGTTGAGGCAAGAGCTGAGGGGGAAACAGAGCGAAGATTGCGGTGAAGAGTGGAAGAGCTTGCAGAAGTAGTGGTTGAAGGAGCAGAGAGGGGGAGTGAGAAGGAGAGAAAGTGGTGATCAGAGAAGTTCAAAGGAGTCACAGCCACATCCAGAGCAGGGACAGGTCTGCTGAAGATCAGGTCCAGAGTGTTCCCTGCTCTGTGTGTTGGTACAGACTGGTTGAACGCGAGATCAAAAGAGGATAGGAATGGGAGAAGGCATGATGACTGGAGTTTCTCTGATGGAAGGTTGAATGTAAGGTTGAAGGCTTGGAATTGAGGTGGGCAATATGATGATATTTTATGGAAAGCATGAATAATTTTGTTATTGTGATACAAGAGAGCATATTTCATTACAGATAGTGTAATTAGTGCTGTTCTGTTTAGATAAAGTGCAGCAAATTTCTAGTACAAAGCACTGTACTCAGTATGGGAGAGTATCTGAATAGCAGTTTTAAAGAATCTGTGTCTACTAATACATTCTGCCTGCATTTCAAAATATTGAGATAAATATTGAATTGAGATGAATCCTGAAATGTTTACCATATTGTACCATTTGGAAATTATATGACATGAATGAAAATGGATGCCACCCAACCCTAACTAAGTCAGATTTATATGAGCAAGTGTGTGGTGAGGCTGGCTATGAGCTGGTGTGTGTCATGTTGGTGTGTTTAAGGTCACTGATACTTAGGACCAGATGGCATTCAAAGAAGACTTCTTCGAATGTTCAGCTCTTGGCATGCCAATTCCTTATAGCAGAGAGAGAGAGAGAGAGAGAGAGAGAGAGAGTGAGAGAGAGAGAGAGAGAGAGAGAGAGAGAGAGAGAGAGAGAGACTCTAGATTTCTTGTGTTTTCAGAAAGGTAGAGCTCTTTTCTGAATGTTTAGAAAGATGTCGCCCTCTCTTTCTCTCTTTCTCTCCCTTCTTTTTCTGTCTCACTGCATCAGTTTATCTGTCTGCCTCTACCCCTCCCCCCCACCTCCCCCACTCAGTCACACACACTGATACAACATAAACAACATAAGTACAGCTCAGTCGTTCCTCACAGATGGTCAGCAGGCACTCTAGGAAAATAGTTAAAATTAGCTCAGAGAGAGAGAGAGAGAGAGAGAGAGAGAGAGAGAGAGAGAGAGAGAGAGAGTGAAGTGGGAATGACAGAAAAAAGACAGGAAAATAGGACTCAGATAGAATGACGGAGAGGCTCTATAACCTCGCACTTCCGCTGCATACAATGAGGAGGAGGTCAGTGCTGGGTGAAAGGACAAACTGCTCTGAGTGCTGAAGGTGAAAGCTGTATTCAGCTTACAGAGCCCTGCAGACTCCGAGTGCTTAACCCTGACAAAGTCACAGTTCTCACCACTGATACTAAAGCAGGCTGTAATTCACTGTTTATTATCCCTCAACTGTAGCTCGTCCAAACCCACATGAATTCTGTTTGAGCATGTTATTCTAAACTTTTAACCAGTGAAATTAAATATATTACAATTACGAATTAAAATGTGTTTGGGGAGTTACTTGCATGTAACATGTTTGTATACATTTTTAGACATTAATATGAATGCATTGGAAATACGTCAGACCTGTTGACATAGAATAATAATTTAATGGAAGTTTTATTCTTTTTTTTATTTGTCACGTAATAAAAGCATTGCTCACCTCGTATGTTCACTTTTTCAATTTTAAACTCAATTTGAATCTGGCAGTTGTTCTTTACATTGTGTCAATTTTATGATGAATGGATCAAGTCAAGTCAAGTCAAGTGGGTTTTATTGTCATTTCCACTATATACAGAGTACACAGTGAAACGAAACAACGTTCCTCCGGGACCATGGTGCAACATAGACACAGTGCATACAGAACACAATGTGCAACACAGTGCAAGTGTGGACAGACAACACAACACAGTACAGACAGAGAATAATAAATAATTAGGGGTAGTGGTGTAAATGTCCATGATGGAGGGGAGAGAGACTCCGATGATCCTCTCAGCTGTCCTCACAATGCGTTGGAGGGTCTTGCGGTCAGAGACTGTGCAGGTCCCAAACCAGGCAGTGATGCAGCTGCTCAGGATGCTCTCTATGGTCCCTCTATAGAAGAGGGTGAGGATGGGTGGAGGGAGACGTGCCTTTCTCAGCTTCCGGAGGAAGTAGAGACGCTGCTGGGCTTTCTTGGCTGTAGAGCTGGTGTTCAGGGACCAGGTAAGGTTCTCCGCTAAGTGGACACCAAGGAACTTGATGATTTTAACAATCTCCATAGAGGACCCATTGATGCTGAGTGGAGAGTAGAATCAATAGAAATCAATAGAATAGAATCAATCAAATCAATAGATCAATAGAAATGCTCTAAAATTACTTGGAATTACTTTAACTGTACCTTTAACCTTTTAATTGACTTCCATTGAAATTTTTGGGTTTTCCTTCTCCTGTAAAGTTACCATTTTGGAGATGCAAGGTTTTTGTGTAATAGTATCCAGTTAATTAAAGAGATAAACCATGAGATCGTTAATAGATTGATATTATACTGTAATTATTTTTTAAAATATCAAAATCAAATGTTTAGATTTCACTAAAATGTAAAACCAATATTTAATGCATGATGCATAATTTAACATATTTGTTATTATACATGCATATTACAAGATAACACACAGTTTTCCATATATCTTCAATTGTAGACAATGTTCGTTTAGTCGACACTGGGCTACTGCACTAAAGCTCTTTGTAAAGCATTTGATTAGTGCTTTTACTGTGTTTCCTAAATAAGAGTTATCTAAATGTTCTAAAGTTATCTAAAAATCCAGGTCCCAATTCGTACATGTTTATGTCGGGGAGGGTGATATTTCAAAAACACACATTTTTCTCACATTTTCTAAGCTGTAAAGGACAAATAAAAACACTTTATGGACTAAAGTATTGGGACACCTGCTCATTCTTCCAAAATCAAGGTTCTTAAATAAAGAGCTTATCCTGCTTTTGTTGGTAACTGAGTAACTATCTCTAATTCCCAAAGAAAGGCATCTTTGTACTAAATTACTGTGAGAATTTGATTGCATTTAGCTACAAGAGCATTAGTGAGGTCAGGATGTTGGATGATCAGCACCCCACCTAATCCCCAACTCCCCAACTCATTCCAAAGGTATTGGATGAAGCACCAATCTTCATTCCAGAGAATACAGTTCCACTGCTTTACAGCTCAACGCTTAGGGGGCTTTATAGCCATCTAGCCCACACCTGGCATTAGCCATGGTGCCAATAGGTTCATGTTCATGCTCCTAATAGTCATATTCTATTGGCAATACCTCTCTACAGGGATTAGGGAAGCTGTGTGTGTGCATCTTAAAGTAGCTGAATACATTCATTCGGAAAGGTGTCCACAAACATTTGGACATGTAGTGTATAACATATTGTGCAGTGCTAAATTCAAGTGAAACTGAATAATTATGCTCTTGTTTTAATAAAGCACCCCGGTGTTCAGTGTCTTCAATGTGCTGACTGTATCCACAGTATGCTCAGAAAAGCAAACTGTGACAGGAAAGCGACATTAATCACGATAATGATCACATATTGCTCATCCCTGTTGTTATGTACCTGCCTTAGTATCAGTATTGGTAGCAGTAAATATGGTGCTATATTTGGAGGATAAATTGATCTAAATGGGAGATACGCTAATGTAAAGAATGCAAAACCATTCTCTCATAGCATTTCATAGCCAGTAATTCTGGAGCACACTGTAGGTAGATGCACAGATACATTCAGATCTATGGCCCTGCTATGTCTTTAATGATGGTGTAGGTTTGGGACAGAACTTCTTATAGAAAGAACTAATAATGGCGAGAGTTCTGTTCTCAACATCTCCTTATTTACTGCTTCTTAACGGAGCAGCTTGTGATTTATTTGAAGATTGAGCTTGAGTCCAACTCTGCGGTCCTCACAGCTGCCATATGGACTGGGAGTGTTTTAATAGCGCTAATTGAGGTGTTGGAAAGAGCAAGTAGTTCTAAATCAGTTTGATTTCTTTGCGCAGGGGGTTAACCTCAGATGCACCTCTTTCAAAGCCTGCACTCTCCCTGACTTCTAATAGGCAAATATCCTTACACGCAAACTCCTACTCCTCGTTTTATTCTCATCCCTATATCCTGCTTCACTCCTTCTTTAAGGCTCAAGTTCTTGGTCTTCCAAAAAGAAAAAAGTAATGCGCAGAGTGGGCTTATGCTAAAAACATCTCATGTTCTAATGTCCCTTAACATTTCTTTATACTTTGATCAAGATGTTTCACCACCAAGTTGCTCCAAACCGTCAAGTTCCTTCAGGCTATGCTTTCATCAGTCAGGAAACCGACTGACCCGTGCACAGCAGCCTCAAAAACAAGCAGGCCAGCTCTACGCTTGATTAACGCTTTAATGCCAGGGTTTTTAATAAGATATGCTCTCCTCTTATAATAACAGGATGTATCAAATCAAAATTGTGCCACAAACGACCATTTTGAGCATGCAAACATATAGACAACAATGCATAGACAGCATTTGGCACTTCAGCACTTTTATCATTATCATAAATGTAATGAATAATATGCAATGGGTCTGAATTGTGCTCGGAACGACTGCACACTTATTTAGAAACTGTTGCAATGCATCCAACAATAGCGGCAGCATGGAGCTTCTTTTGTGCAGTAATCTGTACACATTGGTCCAGTTCGGATATAGCGTTCATGCCCAGCTTAAAGAGAGTGTTTGCTATTTGAATGACATGCAGTGCGTCACTGCGTAACACTGCAAAACCATATTTGCATAAAATCCTTTGATATTACTCTGCTGCCTACTCTGCTGTCCACGTGCTTCTTTACCTTTCATTGACTGTTCTGTGTCTCTCAGCTTGTCCAGAAATGCATGTGTAAAGTGTGGCCTTTAGGGGTGTTCCAGTTCCATCAATTAATAAGAACAACCTGTTCAATTCCCTGAGATAAAGAGAGACTGGAAATGATTGTGTACAATTGTAATACTGTTTCGGTTGCTTAGTAGATGTGTAGTAGTAGTGTGTGGGTCACATAGCTCCAGGGGTCTGTTGTTGTGGGTGCGATTCTTCCTCTGGTCACTCTCTGTGTTTGGTGTGTTCTCCCTGTGTCTGTTTGTGGGTTTTACCCCAGATGCTTGGGTTTTCTCTCACCTCTCAGAAACACACATGGTAGGTGAATTGGCCATGCTTAGTTGCCCCAAGGTGAGTGAATGAGTGTGTGTGTCTGTGTGTGTGTAGTGCCCTATACTTGTGCCCTGTCCAAGGGGTATTTCTGCTTTGCAAACAATGACACCAGGTAGGCTCTGAACCCACCCCGACCCTGACCATAAAGGAGCTGATAAGAAGAAGAAGAATGAATGAATGCCAGGATATGTGCCCTTTAAGGAAAGAAGCTCTCATGTGTGAGGGATGTTCTAGTCCAGACCATTGCAGTAGCATTTCTTCAAAACAAATCTATTGGAAAATATATGCAAATAAAAATGAGTGCAGAATGTTCTGGAAGGAGCCTCTGTTCACATGGGCAGTGAGACCTCTGCATGGCAGATCCTCATTGTTCTTCCTGTATGAGAACGTTATGCAATCATTAAAACTCATCCACGCCTTTGCCTACAGGCAGCAGAGGACCCCTTCATGTCTTGCGTGTTAGCTGCAGTTCCCCCCCCGCAGTAGTGATGATGTGAGCTCAGGTAGATTATTGATTGAATGTTTAATGTAGCAATGCAGCCTTCAGAATCACAGCTGGGCCTCGCGTAAACGAGCACGAAAATTCACTTCGGTCTCCCCAGGATGAGGTCACACAGTGGGGGTCATACGGTCATGATTATCTCATGCTAGTCAGACTGCACCGTGTGCACCCAGTGACCAGGTCCTCCTTTTCCGTCTGTCTGTCTCTCTCTCTCTCTCGCTCAGTCTCTCTCTATGAAGAAATCAATCATTGCTCAGTTCCCCAAACACAGTAATCAACGTGGGAAGCAGGCTTCTCCTTGGCCGCAAGATCTCATTGGCAGTAGTCGGGTGTTACTGCTGAGATGATTGAGCGACGAGACGAGTTATTCTTCCTGAATGGCCTGAATAAAGAAGGGGGGAGGAGATGACAGCAAGACGAGAATGAGCAGGGGGTCCACACAGGCCTGATTAGAGCTTTGCTGTCTTCTCGGTGTGTCTTCCGCTTCCTGGAACTGTGCGAGTGTGCGTGCCCTCTGCACAGCTGAGGTGGTTGGCCAGTCTCAGGGGTTTCACCTCCTGCAGCCCTTGTAGCCCCCTGCAGATAAACGACAGCATGGGGCTGGAGAAGAAACAGCGGGGGCGTGTTGCTTCCCTGGGTGCATCCTTGCAAATGCCCTCTAAAGCTTTGGTTGACATTTGATGTGTTGTGTACTGTAGCTTTCATAAAGATGCATGCTGTCTGAAGCTGATATTCATATCTACTCCAAGTTTGGATTCAATTCCTCAATAATATAAAGCAAATCTTTCAGTATGCATTTGTGAATATGACATGATGCTAGTATCCTGCAACTTAAAGGAGCATTCGTAAAGGCTCAAGAAACTCAGTGGTTAGAGCACTGGGCTATTGATGACAGCATTGTGGGTTTCGATACCCAGGCTCAGCAAGCTGCCCACTGCTCTGGAGTCTTATGTTTACTGTCACTGTGTGTGTTTGCTCTCTAGCGTGTTTGTGTGTGTTCACTGCATGGATGGGTTAAAGGTGGAAGCCAATTTCCGGTTGTCTTAGAATTTTAATGTAATCATGCTGCACAATGCATATTCTTTTTTGGCCAGAGAGGGCATCACACTCTTGTGTCTGAGGGCCGTGATGGTGTTAGCATTTCACCCTGATATGTGGTGCTGCCTCACTCGACACTTGGCTACATGATAGTGAAATTATAAACCTTGATTTGTAATGATTTACTGATGTGAGAATGGTCTTCCATGACTTCGTTTGTCACCATCTATGTTTAGCTGGTTAGCCTCATTAGCTGCAGTTACAATTAGACCAGTATTACATACATTTAGAAGGAGGTTCCCCAAAGCTTTACTTTACTCAGCTCTCAGGTGATATTCATTATTATAAATCTGTCACTCCAACAATTCAGTGTATTACACATATTTACCGCATTTACATGCCTGTCAAAGAGGAACCTAATTCTGAAAGCTAATTCTGCATCCCACTTCACCCTCCTTTGCATGCAATAATTATCTCAGTTTTGGAAAAGCACTTCCAGTGTTTCATCACATGAGTTATAATATCACCTAATAATAAAGACCTATGACAACCAGGTAGAAAATTCAGGTCCAGTAAGTAAAACTGCCTGGGCAGCTCCGCTGCTGGTTTGAGCTAATTAGAGCTTTTCTCCTTATGGACCTGAATTTCCACCACCGCCAATAACACACTGATAATTACCTTCTTTTTGGCTGCAGCATCACTAAGAATCGAACTTAGACCAGGGGTGAGAAACTCTGGATTCCTACACAGTTTGGTGTCTTTCTGGCTGAAACACACCTGATTTAACTCAAATTTAAAGATCAGGTTTGGTTGTTGTGTCAGAGCAGAGAAAACAAAGCAAACTGTGCTGGACTCCAGCCTGCAGTTTGCCACCCCTGTCATAGGCAATTATGTCAATGGGGAGCCCAATTTGAGATCATTTAAGATAACTATATGACTGGAATACAGATAGACGTGAGAATCTGAACACCATCATGATTAAAATATCAAACACATGTACAGCCGATCTAAATCTAACATTTAGCTTAAGAATAACACACATAAAAACTTTTATTATGAAAAATGCATGCCCAGTGTTACAGTATTTGTCAGCTGTTGAAGTTTCAGACATCAGACAGGAAAGCAGAGTTTTACTAAAACTGCTATCGTGCAAAATGAAAATGTTAAATATAAACAAATACAACACTGTCAATTATCTAAACTTTAGCCACAGCAGTATCACAATTGGCCATACGTGTTCAGACCAGTTGGGGCTTAAAAGGAAGCTAAAAATAAGGTTCAGACTGATGATTTCAGACTAATCTAATACATTACCAAAATAGCTGATTCAGGGTGGGCACGCTGTGGAAGCTCTGAAAACAGGTGAGGGAAAAGCAGGCCCACCGTAGTTGCGAGTTTAGCAACACCTTGACTTCGATTAAAAGGGGGAGCAAGCAAACCTGGATGAACCAGTCAACTAAATGTGCCTGAAAACAGTCTAAAAGAGCATTCTCCTGACTTTGTGCTCTCAGGTATGTACTAAAAGTGTGTGATTTGATGGTCTGTGTTGTGGTGTGTGGATAAGGTAGCTAGCAAGCCTAGCTGGCTGGTTATAGGTCCAAACATGGCAGAACCGGCTGCATTTCACCTTTCTGTTACTCCCAACACCAGTCGCTCGACTTCGCTCTCTTCAACATGAGCTTTTATCATCAGTACTCGTGTTTGTTAGTCAAGAGCAGTTGCACTGAGCGGTCTAATACTCTGACCCAGCTAAGCAGAGGCTAGCTTAGGGAGTGGGCTACAGAACCAACACCAAAACAAAAAAAGGAGCTTATGCTGCTTCCTGCCTTCAGTAATACCGTTTTCTTTGGGACGAAACATGTAAAACATGTAAAACATGCATTTGGAAGTTTTTTATGTTATTAAAAGTTAAGTTGTAATGGAATAAAATACGTTATGCCCTAGAAGAACTTTTTTTGGTGCCATAGAGGAATATTTTGTAAAAGAAACATGTAGGTTTATGGTTTAAAGATTTGGATTTTAAGGTTCTTTGCCAATTTGGAAGGTTCTTCATACTGGCATCTCTTATACAAAATGGTCTCTTTATGGAACCACATAGTGGTACCTCATCACTTAAAGAACTCTTTGTGGCACCCTTTGTTTTTTAAAGAGTGTATGTCTGAGTAGAACTGGGCAATATGATGATATTTTATCGTATCATGATAACAATATGCTTTTATAAGCATATGGAGGAGACCGTTAGTGCCTAATAAACACTGATCAGCTGCAGGTTTCATTACAGACAGTGTGATTAGACTGGTTTAATTAGATAAAGAGCAGCAGATAATGAATATAAATCACTGTATTCAGTACGGGAGAGGATCTGAACAGTAGTTTATAGGAATCTTTCACTACTGGTGTTTTAGTGTGAGATTTACATGTATTGTAACAATATTGTATATCATAAAAAAAGTCTTTAAATATTGTGGTATAGTGTTCTTATCATTTGGCCCAGCCCTATGTCTGAGTGACTGTATGTTTGAAGTCATTTCTCGTACAGGGTTGTGGTATTGCTCTGGCCTAGCTGATGTTTGTGCTTTTCTGAGTGAGTGTGATGGATTTGTTGTGATGCAGTAATGGTGTTGTTTGGCTTAATGTGTTTCCACATGTCACTGTGGGTTGTCGGGCTATCAGACTATCCTGTCATCATTTCTCTGTCTCTCTCTCTCTCTCTCTCTCTCTCTCTCTCTCTCTCTCTCTCTCTCTCTCTTTCTCTCTCTCTCTGTATCTCTTTCTTGTTTTCTCTGCCCCCAGTCTCCCCTCCAGACAAACAGGATCTGGCTTTTTGTGCGTAACCTTGGCCGAGTTAAGAGGCTTTACCAACTCCCCCTACATACACAAACAGCGAGTGCTCCTCATGACAGGACTGTCCGTTTTTGTTGTGTAGGTCGACTTCTTCTCCCATAATCACTTAAGACACCCAAAAGTGGTCTTAGTCTTGCAAGCACACAACAGAGTAATTGGTCTCATCTCCCAAGGGGGTAGATTTGCCAGTAGCTCGCTCGTAATCGTATTACTTTCGCAGAGCGCAATAAAGAGGCCGAGAGACGTCCCCTGTTTGTTATAGGATCCCGTGCTTCTGAGGACAGTGGGAGTCATCGCGAGGAAGTGGTTGCGTGTGCAACATTTTTGTTGACTTTAATGATAGTCATTTTTTTTGCATGCATGTGGATGTACAGCGTATTTAAGGCATGGGGATTTCTAAATGAGGCATTGTGGGCTTTTTAAGATGTTTTTGTTCCTTTTTATTATTATTCTTACATTTTTTTTTACATCGTTACTCTCACTTTTACTTGCAGTTTTACAGAGCACTTATTAGCCTACATGCCTGTGCTCTTTATCTATCTATATGCTGGAAACATTGATTGCCACGTATGCTATTATTGCACTCTTTTAATTGCTTGCTTTAATAAAGCTTTGATTAGATCAGGGAAGCTTGTTACTTCTTAATTAGTTTCATTAAAAAGTATCACAGCTCTTACAAAGTTTGATTCTGCCCTTTGCTGGGCGTTTATTCTGCTGATTAGTGTTCGTATGGACCTGACAATGATATGTGAGGTTAGCTGAGTCAGCAACACAGAAAGAAATGTTGGTTTATAGAGTAATTGTGTCCAAAAGACCTCAGAGCCACTTAAAAAATCACACATACTGGAATGATTGAATCATTTTTGAAGGTTTTGGGGGTTGCAAGTCAGACCTAACTTCAAAATAAGCTGCTGTTGGCTGACGTGCTGTTCCCTGGTTTCCCACTGTGGCACATGTGGTCAGTTATTTTCCGTCCTAAGATGAATGCAGCAAGGGTTTCATTTTGAGGGAAGGGAATTCTTTGGTTTTTGATGCAGCAAATATTGTGTGAATGAGTCATGCCCAGAGCTCTTCTCGGTGGGAGCTTCTACAGACAGGCAGCATTTGTAAATCTCTAAATCCTCTTTGTTTTGTTTTTTTGTTTGTTTGTTTGTTTGTTTGTTTGTTTGTTCTGGGTACCTGTTCTGGGTACCTTTCTTACATATTTTATCTCTCAGTTTAATGAAACATTGAGGCAACTAATCAAAAACAGAAACTTAAAGGGTTCTGGAATGAAAAACTGGGTTTTCTTTGGCATAGTTGAATTTGTAGAGTTTGGTACACAAAATTGACAAACCATGAACCTCAAACACTGCTTTGTCCTCCTTAACCAGAAAGGGCTCTAATGCGCTAACACTGTGGACTGGGGGAGCCGCAATTCAGGTCGAGTCTGAGAGCCCACAATTGAACGCTCTCTCTCTGAGTGGGCAGATGGCGCTCTCTCTCTCTCTCTCTCTCCTTGGCTGCCCGGCGATGTTTGAAAAGTGTTTTACCTTACCCTCCTGTGTCGTGAGCATTGCTAGTGCTAGGGGGAGCTACGAACAGGTGGGTTTATTGGCAAGTCCAAATTGGGAGAAAAGCTCAAACTCATAATACCACATAATAAAGCGAAAGCTGAATTAGCAAACAGATCTACACTAGGGTAAAAGATACTGCCAGCCAACTGGCCTTTACCATCTCTTCTCTCTGACTTCGCCTTTCTTAAAAACCAACTGCAGTGCTGTAAACTAGAGAGAAGAAAACAGAGCTCAATTGAGGTAAAATAACAGGGTTGTAAAATTACAATCAAGCATTTTTCACCCCAACCGAAGTCACATACTTTCTACTTTTTTGATGTACTCATTGTTTGGCCCCTTTGAAAGTGTTTTTTATTTACTGGGTTTAATTTAGTTGAGTTCAAATTCCTGAATGCTACTTTTCTGGGTGCCAGAATATTTTTTACCTTTTAGAACCAAACAGACTTACAGATCCCTGTTATGAATTCCTAACAGATTGAGGTAAATGGTTTATTTATATATTTATAGCTATTTTGTCATGAACATTTTGTCATGAAACCAAGAACCAATGACAGTTATTATCATCATGGCATACCCCTGTAACATTAGCCAAAGGCTGAACACGGCCACACACCCATATATGATTTCTCAACTCACTCCTTTCCCTTTTTTGAAAGACTGAAGCACACTGAGAAATACTACACTGACGGACGGCGTTTAAACAAAGGCAGACATCCAGATCCATTCATTTGTTTTGACATTAGTTTTGACTTTTGAATGACTGAAGACTCTGCATGTGTCCCCCGTCTCCCGTTTAGCCCACACAGAGCCGAGAGACACGCAAACAGACACAGCAGGCTAGATAATCAGTTGATCTGATTCCTATCTAAATGAAACACTAAAACTCGTGGTGGAACTGTGGTGGAATTTGGAGCTCTAAGTTACTGTACTGGAATATGAGTGTGTCTCTATTTGGTAAAACTGTGGAACTGACTATTAAAAGATAAGTTACTAAAGATTTGTATCATAAACATTTATGACTCATTCATAACATCTCATCAGACTAGAGCTGGGCAATATGATGATATTTTATCGTATTGTGATACATTTTGTTATCATGATAACAATATGCGTTTCTAAGACTGTTAGTGCTTAACAAACACTGATCAGCTGCAGGTTTCATTACAGACAGTGTAATTAGACTGGTTTATATATGTTGAATAAAAATCGCTCTATTAAGTACGGGACAGTAGTTTATAAGAATCTGTTGCTACTCATGTTTTTAGTCTGTGATTACTTGCATTGTGCTAAATATCCTTACGTCGTATTTTTAGCTTATCGCCCAGCTCTACATCAGACTCTGCAGCTTGGGTACAACAAGTGAGTAAAAGTGGAACCTCAAAACCTGGAATATTGTGATTAGAAATTAAATAAATTAAACAAGTGAACGGACACACTTTAAACGTTGTCTAAGTATAAAAGTATGCAAAATAAATATGAACATACATTTGAGCTACTCTTACAGTGTACACATAAATACACCATATGGCCAAATGCTTGTGGACACCTCTTCTAATGAGCGCATTCAGCTACTTTAGGTTGCACCAATTGCTGACACAGATGTGCAAGTGCACACACACAGCTTGTCTAGTCCCGGGAGAGGAGTGTTGCCAATAGAACAGAACCTATTGGCACCATGTCTAATGCCAGACGTGGCTGGAGGGGTATAAATCCCCCCAGCATAATGCCAAAGTAACTACCTTCCTTGATAGCTTAACTGATGCAAACCTACGTGTTTGGACGCTGTGTTTTGGACCACAAGCCCAGTGTTGTTGCCTTGGCAATGATTGCAAGAATTAAGGAGGCGAAGCTTTTGAACATGCACTGAAGGGAGGGGTGTGTTTATTTTGCCATTAAAAAGTCGTTCTCCAGAATCATATCCAGCACCTTTAATAGTCATAGTTCCCCTCTGGCTATCACAATGTTAAGACCTGAAACTAATCGGCCTGTAAAACCCGTAGTTATGGGTGGAAGCACCGATGTTTGGGAGCACCAATGAGTATGTTTGTGTATGTGTGTGTAACTGAATTAACTTTAGCGCTGTAGCAGATTTATTGTTGTTTAACAATTGCCTGTTTTTAATAGCCTACGCATACGCCAGCTCGGGAGTGTAGCAGTTTAAGCTGAAAAATGTGGCGTTATGCAGCAAATTTAGACTCCAGCCTCCCCCATTCCAACTCTGCATTTCTCTCTCTCTCTCCTGTAAACAAGCATAGAATAATGACATAGCACTAATTGGCAAATGCATTATCGCTCTCCACCCCCCTGCCTGAATTGCCCTTGTGATGCCCTGCTCCTGTTTTAGCGCAATCAGAGACTGCAAAGAAATATCTCCCCTGCTCTCACGCAGCGAGAGTTGGGTCATTAAGGCACGTCAGAAGCCCTTTAACATGCATGTTGCCGCGGCATTGTAATCAGATCAGTGTGCTAACGTACTCCGACACCTCGCCCAAAACGCAATGGCACACTCACCGAGTGCTATCACTCGCTAATGTGACAGCTCTCCTCGCCTCCTTCCACATCCATTTCATCTGTCCCTCATCCCTTGTTGCTTCTCCTCACCAATAAGCGCCTGTCACTGCGAATATGAGCACGGTCCAACGCGTGTAATCATACACCAATTACTGTGCTTGGAAGCGTTAGCTAGAGCCCAGTGCCATCGATTTAGCATGCTAAGCGTTCCTCGCTTGCTCCAGTGTTCTCACATAGGGGCCATCTGCTGGTGTTGTTGTAAGGGTCGGTCTGTGTTTGTGTGATGTGGGCTGCACACATAACAATAAAAACAAGGAACGGACCATAATCAAAGATACGCTGCAGTCTTGGAGATGTGCTGCCGTGGTTTCCAGGCTACCCATTGAGCTTCAAAATGGTCCTCTCCCACTCTGACTGAGACACAGCTGTCCTGTACTTGCGTGCCATAGCACAAAAGTAGACATAAGATGGTGCAATTGCTACAGTACTCTTGGAAAGCGCTTTTGACTGTCCTCCAGGCCTCCATCCTCTGCCCACCAGTGACCACACATGTGTGGGCTCTGACTTAGCCTTTCACTTGATCACATTGATCCACATGAGAAAGTGCTCATTTATTGTGTGCGTGGGAGTCTTGGTTTCTGCTCCTTCAGGTAAAGTACATTTATTTTCAGAAAGGATGAGAGCATGGCTATGGGTTTGGATTCACACAGTACGATTAGTTTCAGGTCTTAACATGGTCATAGCCAGAGGGGAACTGTGACTATTAAGCCTAGCCCCTCAGTTGCTGCCGCTCTTTTCCATTTTTAACAGCCAACTAAAATCTGTGACAAATCGATCATATCTAGTACACCCAGAAGTGAAGGTTTTTTGAAACTGACCCCACCACTTTATATGTTAAAGCCTGATCAGCTGATTCCTCTGCCAGAACATAATTATGCTGGCTGTTAGTTTGGTGCATTAGGTCTTCAGTTCTATTCCTGAAGTCCTAATCATTGGGGAGATCTCTTGTTTGTATCTACCCGGGTAACTAAACACAGACTGCACTAGACCAGGAGTGGGCAACGGGGGCCGGATTCTAATTAACAGATGAGTTGAATCAGTTGTGCTTGAGCAAGAAAAGGACCCTCCAGGACTAGAATTGCCCACCCCTGGACTAGACTGTTTCTTAAGAAAAGTAATCTTTTAGGTGGCAACTAAAGCTTAATGGAATGAGGCTAGTGCTGTAATACAGTGCACAGGCCAACCCACAGCCCAAACTGAACCAGAACTGAACCAGAACCAACTTCATGCTTTGATTATACAGTCATGTGTTTACTCCATATGTGGTCACAGTACACAGTGTACCTTTCACAAGTGTTACAACTAAGCTCTCTACCTCTCGACACCACTTTAGGGCTGCAGCAGAGAACGGGCAGATTAGCCTTGATAAACGTTGTGTTTAAAATCTTCCCCAGCCCTAGCCAAACCTGACTCAATAATGTTGGGATTATATTGCAGAAAACTGATTTTTAATAAAACAACTTATTTTTATTACTTATTAACAAATTTTCTGGGCAGGTGCTGCATTTTGTGCTTTGTGTAACAAAGTTAGCTATATCTCAAGTGAGGGCACCTGAAGGTAACACTGAACCTTTCCAGACCTTTCCACTGGTCTGACCAATAGTAATGCAGATGTGTTTCTGTCCAGCCAATAAGAACCAGACAGCATCTGACAAGCCAGTGGAAAAGACTTACATTCAGCGATTCTATTAAAAGAAATGAGCCCTATATAAGAAATAACATAATATTTTTTGGCACAATATTGAAGGATCTTTTATAAGTAGTATGTTTTTTTAATCTTAATCCTAGTATCACCATAATATAAATGTATTATATGGACATTTATAGTTCTGGCCTTTTAGTTAGAATCAGGAGCTGGTGATTGTTGTATCTATGTCTTTACTGTGGTTTTAGTTTGACATCCTCCACTCTCGCATATATATAGAGATATGAACCCAAAATCCAGTAAATGGGAAATGATTATTGGCCTCAAACATGTGGGGAAGGTGTGAACAAATAATATGGCTAGACCGTTACTACCATTGTTTTGGGCAGTTTGGATAGCTGGTGTTAGGCTGGAACAGACAACAATGCAGAAGCTAAGCCCGGGTATGGAAGCTCGGATTTCGTGCTTGTAGTATTGGGGAGACAGAGACAGATATTAGTGGTGACCTTCTCTAAGGGGCGTCCCCCTCTACTGAAGGCTAAGGCACCCTTTTTTGACGCCGTTTCCTGTGCAGTCCACGTAGGCCAGCTGTTTGCAGTTGTGAAGCTCTGCCTTCCTGCCAGCGATGTCTACAACATTTCCGTTGAAGCGGCCTCCCTGGCCACTGTGTAACCACTTGGTGAGCATGCTTTATTAATACATGCACATAAGGCTTCAGAGTGTTACCTTTTAAAAGACACCACGATTATGACTATGCTCCAAATGGTTTAAGAAGGACAAGCTTTTCAATAAGAGAGAGGTATGGTTAAGTACAAGCGTTAGGAATTACCAACATGTATTTTCAAATTCCCAGAATCATTAGACCTTCTCTGAAGGCTTGGAAGGACCTGAGGGTCCGCCTCTGGTTTTGGCAGAGGAATAGATTTGATGTTTTAAATGTTGCTGCATCAGAGATACTTTCTTAATATCACTTAATGAAGAAGTGTTTGTTCAACCAAAAAAAACCCTTCATCATTGTAACTGGTAATTATAATGTGAAATACTGTGATACCATCAAACTGCCATATTTTCTAAAATACTTATTATAGCATGCAACAAATCTTGTACCGATACAAACCTACTGTTAACCATCGACATGCCTGTGCTGTACAGCTTGTTGCATCAGTATTGGAATTTGTCTGATATTTAGTGGCTATAAAGAGACACATTTGTGGTTCTGCGAACGATCACTCTGCCCATAGAACATGAGCTGATTTATATGGAACAGAATGTTTGCTTTCATTGAAATGTGAGTAATCGGATCTATCGTTGCAAATATCGATTTCTAAATGTAATGAATCCGAAGGAATGGTCAGTAATGCTGGCATTTATTCTTGGCCCTGATATCAGTTTTCCGCATTCTCTTCAAGCGATGAATACAGCAGTTATTAGGGAATTGTTCTATAGCTGAAACACAGCTAGTTTTCCAGAGGGTGAGGTTGAATGACTCCTTTCTGACAGTTGCCACGGCGAATGAAGGAAGACAAAGACATGGGAAATGTCACCTCAGCAAGCGCAAGTCGACTTCCTTTATATCTTCCTTTTTGAGCTCTGTCCTTTGGGAATCTCTCCGGCGGCACACAGAACTGCTCCGTGCTGGCATCCTGTGACCTTGACCAAATTGCAGAGCTCTCTCATCCTTGTCTCCCTCATTTCTCGTCCCTCCTTCCTGTAATAGGGGTTCATTGTATCACAGCTATTACCTGGTTATTGTTTGGTATTGGGGAGTGTAATCTTTCAGGCCTGGGTGGCCTGCTTTTGCATAATGTGGAGGTGGAATGTGGGGACGGCTTGATGAAACCCGCTGTCAAAGAGATAATGAAATGTTGGACACCGCTCACGAATAACACAGACAGTAGAATGAGTTGGTGAAAATGTGAAGCTGTAACTGATGGAGGGCCAGTCTGAGAGGACTGTGTGTGAGTGTGAGTGTGTGTGTGTGTGTTTTGTCATGGATTATTAGATGTTTTATTAGTGAAATATGACTGCGCCAAATGGGATGAGAGAAGAAACACATAAATTACTGCTGTGTAGTAATACATTGTAGATATGTGCTTCATAATCTCTGATAGCTCTCTTCTGCAACTCATTCAGTCATTTCAGTCTCTTCAGTCATTTCCACCTCTGTCTGATCACAGTTATCTCATCAGAAAGGTTGGCGGGTATAACAATTAAAAAACACCCTTTTGCACTATATGTCAATTTTCAATGTCGTAATGTTGTAATAAGGCTAATGTGGCGGCCGAGTAAAGCAGATTGTGTTGTTGGTGGTCATTACTTGACGAGTAGTCCCATTTCTGTCTGCCAGCGAGTTCTGCAGTGATGTCAGAATTTGACTGTGGAGCACATTTGATTGGTAGATTGCCCCATATGTGGAAGAAGACTTGACACACTGCAGTAAGTCACAGCTAATCACTTGTCATCTTCAAGTGTGAGTAGAAATTGGTTTCATGGTGTTAGGCAATGTTTAGGGCTGCAACAAGTATTTGATTAAAGTCAAGAACCCTCATTTTTACAATAAACCACTCTTTACCACTTTTCTGAAACCACACAGCTCTATGAACTGCTTTGCTTGTCAGTCTAACCGTTAAAAGATTATCTACAGATGCTTAAGTTTAAACAAGCTATCTGCTGATTCAACTAGCTCTCAGTAGGCCTTAGGTGAGGTTTAGGATTGGATTTCGGGTTGAATTTAGTTAGACATAGATTTAGGGTTAGACACAATGGAATCAATTAGCCTACATTTAGATTATATAGCCATACATCACAGTTGAGCGTGAATAACCTTGATTATCTGGTTACAATGGCACCTGTCAATGGGTGAGATATACATATTAGGCAGCAAGTAAACAGCCGGTTCTCAAAGGAGATGTGTTAAAAGAAAAATGAGTGAGCATAGGGACCTGTGCCACTTTGACAAGGGCCAAATCGTGATGGCTAGACGACGGGTCAGACTGGGAAAACCCTACAAGAGATGGTTAGGAGATGCCTAACCATCTGTTGTAGGGTTTTCCCAGTATGCAGAGGTCTGTACCTACCAAAAGTGGTCCAAGAAAAGTTCATTGATGCTCATGGAGGCACCACCTCACAATTTACAAGATTTAAAGGATCTGTTTGAACTGCCTCAGCTAATTGTTCTGAGCTGCCAGATCCACCAGATTTGCATGTTTTGACACTTTCTATAATAATATATAATAATAAAGTTTTTTGTCATTATCAAGTAATATTTTTGATAGATTTCATGAAAAAGGATTTACAAAAAAAGTAAATATAATTTAAAATATGAATATTATTAATAACACTATATTAAGTACACTATATGTTGAGTATTTGTGGACATCCTTTCTAATGAATGCATTCAGGTGCTTCATTACTGACACATATGTGCAAATGCACACACACAGCTTGTCTTGTCCCTGTAGAGAAATATTGCCAGTACAATAGGACCTTTTAAAATAGGTCTCATAAACATGAACCTATTGGCACCATGCCTAATTCCAGGCGTGTGATTAAAGCCCCCCAGCACTGAGCTGTGGAGCAGTGTTACTGTGTTCTGTGGAATGATGATTGGTGCTCCAACCAATACTTTTGGGATGAGTTGAGGATAAGGTGGGGTGGTGCTCATCTAACATACTGACCTCACTAACACTCTTGTCTCTGAATTCAGTCAAATCTTAATGGCAGTGCTCCAAAATCCTTTCCTGGACAGTAGAGACAGTTACTTCAACAAGAGCAGGAGAAACTCTTTTTTAATACTCTTAATTTCAGAAGAAACAATGAATGAGCAGGTCTTACAGTCTACACTAGTCCATATAATGTATCACGTGGCTGCAGCCATAATAATCTCATGGTATTAAAATTGTAGAAAAATATCCACAGCTGTATCAGACAGGAGTATCAACAACAAGAAAACAGGCTTTTAACATTTCGTTTTTTTAGCATTTTCCATATAAACTAACAGCATCTTTCTGAGTACTCTTACTCAGCAGAGGATCATGCATTGTTTAAGTCAAACTACCCTGAAATAATGGGACATTATGCAGCATTTTCGCTGTATCATCCATGCTTTCAGATCTGAGTGCTGCTTTACTGGCTTGTCAGTGTCCATTTTTTCCTGCATTAGATTTTCATTATCACTCTGTACACACACACACACACACACATCCACCTTACACACCTTGTAAGGTGCAAGTTAATTAAGTTTATGCTTTCGCTGGCATAAAACCTGCATGCTGGTGGAGTAGTTTTTACAGGCACAGGTCTGATTTATATGCTCTCCTCAAGGACAGTCTGTCTCCATTGCTCCAGTAGACGAAGAGACGCCAAGACTTCATCCATCACATTCACACTTTGGTGGCCGTTATGTCAAATACACAGGTGACAGGAGTCAAAACTACTGATCCACCCACATACAGAGTCCTAAAATGTCAGTTATGAAGCTGGACTAGAGTTGAGCAACTTGGCACAAATTGTTAAAGACATTTTCATGATACACAATGTTTTTTTACGATAATTCGATCAGCAGAAAAATGCACTAATAGTGCCAGATTTTAAAAAGTGCCATCAATAGTTTATCACAGATGTAGCTACACTACATACAGTACAGCCCCAAAACAGGACTAATCATGGTCTTTAGAATAAAACAAGTGCCAGGCTTTTGGGTTCTCCCCTCGTCCCTATCCATTCTCATGTCACATGATCACAGCCAACCAATCCTAAACAATTCCAAAGATCCTCTTTATTGTTGCTTTTTGGATTGCATTTGATTGTGGTTGCCTGCTTTGTTTGTTGCTTTGATCTGCTTGTTTCTGACTACTCTCTATTGCCCATATCCTATAATCTAGCCTGGCTTTGATGCTTCTCCTGTTGTTATTCCTTGTTAAAAAAAAAACATTTTACGTCTGTAAGCATCTGTATAGTTTCATTAACATTACAACAAGCAATAGAACATTTTGATGAAATCCAGAAGATGATATTGTGTATCACAAAAACAACATTTTCCATGGTAATAATATAATATTGTCATATTGCCATTCTATAGATGTTAGGTATGTATAAGGATATAGTAAATATGTAAAAGGTCTGCATACACAGCAAATTTGGTTTATGTATATTATGTGTATAGTATCCATAAATTCTACTATATAATATACTATATATTGTTGCTGTTACTTGAAAACCTTCTCCAAATTGGCAAAAGGAGAAACCTTGGGGTGGGTATCTCTAGGCACCTCACGATTAGATTTTTGATTATGATTCCATGATTCTTATGAGGGCTATGATGGGATGATGAAACTGTTGTCAATCACATTGATGCATCTTTTTTCTATGCAGGATTTATTTTTTAAAAGTGCAATGAAGTGCATAATTAGTTTACTTCCAATATCTTTTATTAATAAGACAAACAGAAGCGAGTCTACAGAAAGGTTCTGCAGTGGGGCTGCAGTGGAAAACCGCTTTGACACAGTGGGCAACTTGAGCGCTCGCTGAGAGGCCTGGTTTAGTGTGTGGGCATAGCATTTTACATTTCAGCAGCAACAGCCATGTTGGAGCGTTAGCAGTAACTACAGCTAAGTCTTTCTTAGTGATCGGTTGTTCTTCTGCTACACTCTTTAACAGATCAGCCATTTAAAATCTCTTCGAGACGGGATGCTGTGTGGCTCTCGTTCACTGCTTTGGTTTTGGAGCACATGATGCGCTAGCTGGCACTCATCGGGGACCAAATACACAGTAACAGTGACCTGCCAATTTTCTTCAGTGATTCCATAATTTGGGGTATGGTCTGATTGTAGTGTGGGGGATCACTGTGTCAGTAAAATCTCTTCGAGACAAGATGCTGCTGTATCTCGGCTCCAGAGTGCACAACATAGCGCACTTTGATGGTCCAGTTGTAATTGCTGCCAACCAGAGCCAAGTGCTTCCATATGCAACTTTAAAGCAGAGTGAGCTTTAGTTATATTGTATATATTTTGTGTGACAGTGACTATATATCCATATATCTTTATATATGATATTTATATATAATGACACATGTTTAACAAAACTGGAGAGAAGGGTGTGAAGAGGGTGCTAGGACAAGGGTTATGTGACATCACAGCAGGGAAGCAGTAATCAAATATGGTCATGTCAAGTGGGACACAGTAACCTGGTGCTATTGGATATTGTGGTCTCTCTGCTACCGCACAGAAGGGATGTCATAGAAGGAAATTCCTTCTCAAATGAACCCTCGAAGTTCTCAATTTTCTGTTCTCAAGGAGAGTCCTCTGAGACAGGAAAGACGCTTTTATTTCCTCTATAATTACAGCGCTGCTACTGTCATATTCAGCCATTTAGTAGCAGCTGCATTCACACCAGAGTTGGGCAGAATACTAGTAATAAAGAAGTGTTGACTGAATATAGAAAACACTGTCCTAAATGTGTTCAGGAACATATTCCATTGCAATACACACAGCAATAACATTTTAAATACATTTGTAAAGACACCTGGAGATAACTCTTCTTATGTTTTCTGGATTCGTGACATTATCAGCCAGTACTGGTTGGCTGTTTTCTTGATGTAATTTTTATAATCGTTTGAATGATGCTCCTTTTTCGGCCCCATCGCCTGATTTAGTCCACTGCTGCTCATTACAAGCGGTGGTGACAACAGTGGCTTTGTGGTTAGAGCGGAGAGTTATTGATTACAGGGTTGTTGGTTCGATACACGGGTTCGCTAAGCAGCCACTTTTGGGCCCTTGAGTAAGGCCCTTAACCCTGCATCACTGCCCCTACGCTCTGACCTCAGCTTTCCAAGCTGGGATATGTGAAGAGAAGAGTTTTGTTGTACTGTAAAACTGATGAAAAAATAATGACAATAATGGCGCCCTCTTCTAATCCCCTGAGCAGGACTGCATGTAGTATTTATTGTTTATTATTTGTTCATGAGTTTGGCATGACGGAGAGGGAGGGTCATCCTGCCCAATTACAAGTAAGCAAGTAAGTTTTTTTTTAAATATATTTTTATTTATTTTAGTGGATAAATATTAAAAGTTAAGTATGTATATAATGTGAATGCATCTTTTGGTAAAGTGTTACAGAGACATAATTGTCTTATTCTACATTATTTAATCATTTAATCATTTATATGACATTACAACCCAAACCTGATGAGGGCTGCATGGCTGAAGAGAGTATCTAGGTGTTTCACATGACTAAAAACTTTTTCAAGCATTCTTCTGAGTGCAGGTTTTCAGTATTAGTGTAGCAGCCTTTATAAAAATGCTGATGTCACGATGCTAACCTGCGGTCGACTGTTGTCTACTTCGAACTGGGTTTGCTTTTCATTACACTGTGAGAGAACGCCCTGTGCTCACATTTGGAAATGGTTACAAAAACTTAATTTCTCTGCCTGATCAGAAATGTGTGGGTGATTTTGAGACCACGTCGTTGCCATGACAACATGGAGGAAAAAAAAAAAAAACCTTTGGTAGAAATTTTCTGATTTTAGGCATTTTTATTCCTGATGCAGATCGGGTTTTGAGTCTGTGTGTGAGCAAGAGTCATGGAGAGTCTGTTGTTTGAACTGCACAAAGAGAAACCCTTTCATGTTAAAAAAGGTGCTTCAGCCTTGCACTGCATTTAGGTCTGTGTTGGTCGCTACACTGGCTTTTGATGAATCTGCAATTCAACACTGTGAGGTTAGCACCGCCTGCTGTGCTGGCATGCTCATGAAAGTACTTTAGGGCCATTTTTGGACTATGCTGTGCTACACCACTACATTGCACTACATTGGCCCTCGTCTGTAGTATGAGTTACCTTGTGAGCCGCTCTGGATAAGAGCGTCAGATAAATGTACATGTAAATGACTCTAGCCCCTGTTGCCCACCCTGCATCCCTGTTGTAAACGCACTGTTGTCCCAACAATGAGAACGTGGACCACACTGTGGCAGGTTAAGCCATAGTCAGTTGAAATACTGTATGTTATTCCAAATGCATAATCATATTAGAGATATTACTTGTAGGTTTAGAAAAATGTGGGCTTGAACATACCAGGATTTGAGCTGGCGTTTTTGCCATGGATGATGAATTCACCAAGACACTTCTTTTCTTTGATGCTAAAAGCCTGGGCGTTTGTGAATGCAGCTTTGCCTGTAGCAGGTGTGTGTGGTGTTATCTCAGTTTGATTCTCGTGAGGGGTACCTGTTTCTCATCCTTTATTAAGGAGAGACATTTATCCGTGTACGTCAGCCTTTGATGTACTTTTCCCCCAACGCCTCACTACTGCAAATGAGATTCATCTGAGATGCCGAACAAGACAAATCAATTCAATAAGGTCTTGTCACTCACACGCCTCGTCCTTTGAGATGCCTTCCATCATACGCTCTCACCCGCTCGCGCTCCCTCTCGCTTTCAATCTCCCCTGAGTTATGAAGTGCAGATTTTATTTTTATTTGAGGGATTTGAAACCTCCAGTTATCTCTGTCTCTCCTCACCGTTGGGGCTTATTCTTTATTCAAAGCTTCCGTCTTAATCACATGCAGCTCTCTATAGGAGGAGCGATAACTATCTCCTCTGGCACTGAGCGGGAGAGCGAGTGAGTGCACACGAGAGAGTGCACGAGAGAGCGTGTGAGAGAGCGAGAGAGAATTTTGGGAGTCGTGCCAGTTTGCCAGCAAGCTGATTGGCGCTCGCAGTGGGTAAACGGCACTTGATCAGTTAGCGGGCATCCGTCCTTTTGTGGCAAGTGCGTGTATGTGTGTGAGGCTGATCAGGGCAGGATATGAATGTTGCACTGTAGGCCTGGCACTGATTGGCACAGCTGGCATCTAATAAAACAGCAAACTGTCTCCACACTGCCATGCATTTATGTATAATCATTTCTAACAGCTTCTGAGCAAAAAAAGTTTTTGTCCCACCCTCTAACTATGATGACACAGTGCTACCAGTGCTGGGCAGTAAAGGCTAGCATCTGCGACCCTTCGAGTCATATGATGCCAACTGTGTCTAATTGATCTGCTGCTATGCAGCATTATTGCTAAACACACTTGGAGGAGAACACCAACTGCCAGTTCTGTTACGGCGGCTTATAGATGCCCACATTAGCTAGAGTGATGGTGAAATGGGAGGGTGAGGATCCAGAAGGAACCAGGCTAATTATGCTTTTGGGGACTCCTGAACACGGATGGCTGTGGCATCACCGGACATCAAACCAAGCCATTCTATGACCTTTTATGATGTTGCCATGTTGCTCAAAGCAGTGCACGGTGTCCTGCTCAAGACTCTGGATTTTAAATGCCGGCTCTGGTATGGTTTCATGCTGTCAGTTCCAGTTGATAAGAGAGACTCCATAACCACCATACTGGTGAGCCAGAAGTGCAGGCAAGCAGGCTGCAGTTCATGCTTGGCTAAAGGCTAACCCCAAGCGACCGGCTGTTCCTTTCATATTAATATTACTCTCTTATGTCTTTCGTCTTTGATATCAAACTGGACTTCCTCACATTCAACTGACCACACAGCGGGAGGTGATCTAGGGAGTGCTGCATTTTCACTGAAACATCACTGACTCAGCCATTCGGCTAAACAGACTAATCCGAAGTGTCTTACATCACTCTTTTTTAGCGGTAGCAGAGCAGAATGAACAGTGCGTTCAAAACCCATATAGTGAAATCATAGCACATCCACAATATTATAGAAAAATGATTTCCTTACATTATGTAAGTAATCCATAAAAATACCACAAATATGAACACACTTCACTTTAAAGTCACTGTAAAAAGATTTACTGTAAGATGTGAGATCTAGAGAACATCCACTGCAGAGAACATTGGAAACCCCAGCAGTGTTTTTTTCTTAAACTTTTTGTTCTTCTGAACCAAACTGATGCACTACTTTTTCAGGTCACTAAAAACTGAAGTTTGGGGGGAACTTTCTTTTGAACTTGGTGTGTCTGACATGGCTGATGATCAGCAGTTTCTGGGCTCCTTAATACTTTATTACATAATGCCACCAAACGCACAAACTGTTGAGCTAATCTTTATCAGGTAAAGCAGTTTAAATAGAAATGCAGAGTTTTAGTAGCATCAGCCGGCCTCCTTAAAAGTATTTGGAGTGATGTGTTTGATTATTTTGTTAATTCTGTACTTTTCACCCAGAGTAAAACAGCGTTTACGTGAGCAATTAAGATCTGTGTCTGCGGCAAGAAAATGTTATTATCACCAAATATATATATATACACATATATAAAGAAAGAGAGCAAGATGTGTGTGTTTTTTGTCTTTTGCAAATCAGATTTTGAAGATAAGTGGGCTTGGTTTGAAAGAGTATTGTGCTAAATCTTACATTTTTTAAATCATAATGGTCCAATTGATAATTCATTAAGGAAACACCTTAATTGTAACCCTAGATGTGTGTCTAGAACTGGTAACTAACTCGTGGCCAAATGGTTGGTGAGGTCAGTCAAGTTGTATTATAGGATATAACGTATACCTATCAAATGTTCATTTAAAAAATAGGCCAAAACAATAGATTTTAGCCCAGAATGTTACATGTACATACACACATAGTCTACTTTACGTCAGAATGTATTGAAAGCACTGAGTAATTGTACCCATATTTTGTGACTGCACTATCTATGAAATCACAAAAATCAGATTGGTTTCAGATGATCAGGGCAAAACTGTTGGTTGGATTGGGACAAAACAGCTGGATCTGCACATCACATACACACCTTAGGAACAGTTTCAACCACCCACTATCAATGGACCCTTAAAGAAGAATGTCTGAAGGTCATCACGTCCTGTGTGTGCATTATGTATGTGGTGTGTATGGCTTCCTTTGTATGTGCATTACTCTGTCAGTGACTGAATGCATGTGTCTTGCTTGTGTGATTGGATGTGAATGTGTATTGGTATGTGTTATGCACACACATGCATGTGTGATTATATGTATGCGTGGATTTCCAAGCGCGAGTATGCGCATGAGCGTGTGGCTGGCTGAGATTGAGAGTAATGGGGTGTGTGATTTAAGCACTGCTGTAATTAAACTGCGTTTTTGACTTTAATTAGATGTGCTGCTGATAGTATGGGCTAGTGGAATGGCATAGGGCTTAATCAGTTAAGTGGATGAGTAAGTACAGAGTTGGGGAAGGGAGGGGTGGGGCAAAGGCACAGCAGCAGGGTGTTAATTGAAACTGTCCTCAGTCTGTGATCTAAGACCAGTTTAAGGAAGGAGTTGTCTGAGCTTGTGCGAGAGTGGAGGTTTGCATTGAGCAAAAGGACAAAGCTTCCAGACAGGCAACTGGGATGGATGGGGCTCAACCTGTAGCCTTTTTTTTATTATTCTAGGCAAGGTCAAAGACCCAGCTCATAGATTTCAGCTCACTAGGGCTAAACTAAAGATCATGACTGCAATTGTATAACCTATCAATCGACTATTATTCCTTTAATTGTTTAATCTGAACATGTTGCTTTCTACAATGTTCTTGTCATTGCTCTGTTTGACAATCTGACAATCAGATGGAACAGTTGAAGCCCTAAACCCTACATGCTTGTTGGAGCCCTTCAGTATGACTGCGTGCATCATGTTGTCACAGGCCGAAGAAGTCTGCGTTTCTGAGATGCTGAGTCACTGAAGGCTGCCCTGTTTTTTAAGATACTTCAAATGTGGCTGAGAAATGCAGATGATGTATCCATCCAAACCTTCACTCACCCCCTACGGAAAATTTTAAATGCAGTGTTTTTAAACATATGAATTTAAGCCGTGATGTGTCGGTCTGAGGCGACAGCCTCCTAAGACCGTGACAAAAGTGTATGACTGAACACTGAGGAGGATCCTTTTGTACAAGCGCTAGAAAGCTCTCACCTACCTCTGCTGCAGCCTTCACTAGCCTTCAGACACAGACACATTTACCCATTTACACAGTGACACATTTCAGGTGAAAAAGACATAGTAAGATTATTAACACACATTACATTTACAGTTTGTCCTCAGTTTAGTCATTTTTAATTCCCACCCACTAGCTAGAGCTTCCCCTATTAGGAGCCTATTAAGAGTTCACGGTCTACAGTAATTTAATGTGAATCCAACCAATCCAAGAAAAGTTGGGATTACTGGATTCTGGAAATTGTAGTGGATTTAGGAGTACCGCTGTGGTAACAGCAGGTTTGTTGGCCCTCTGGCGAGGTGTGTTGCATCCCACACGGTCGGTTAGGTGTTGCCGTTGTGTTTCTGTCATCGTGGCTCCCCACTCATTCTTGTGGGAATCTGCTGCTACGTGGCAACTCAGCTTCTGCCCCACGGCGCCAGCTTGCGGACACTGGAATAGTATCCCCACCCCCACCACCCAGCATGCACAGCCCAGTTCTGTCCCATCAGTTTATCAGAGCCACAGGAGAAGGTCAGGTTGTTTAAAGCAAGGTCGACTGGGGCGCTGCTGCAGCTCTGGAGTATTAAAGCGGGGCTTTAACTGCACTGAGGTATTCACCTGCCTGCTCCAGAATCCTTTACTGTTTACTAATGCGGATATTTGAACCAGAGCGGCTCTGATTCGCCAGGTGGTTTGTCCATACATGCATTACGATGGCTGAGCGCACACTGAGTAATTTACCACAACAGCCAGTCTCCTCACGAAGCTCAGCTGGAAGTCGACTGGGCAAGCTTGCGCATGCAAAGCAATCCATAAGTTCCCATAAGTTCCCCGAACTGCGAATCTCTGGAGGTAGAGCTACATCTGTTCCCCTTTGTAGGCTTCTATTTTATCGCCTGTCCCTCATAACCGCTCCCGTATGCTACATTTGGTGCGACTGCCCATTTGGCATATAGAGCGCTATTTAGGATGTCAGCAGATGCCTGCGTGTCAAGGTGGGAGCTATTCCGATTTCATCCACCGTCTGGCGCGGCTAATAGCGTCTCATGGGAGAGGGGTTAGAGAGGGGAGCAAAGACAGACAGGCAGGCAGGCAGGATGTTCATCTGTATTTTCTGAGTACTATTTAGGGACAGTGTTCAGGGAAGGGTTGTTTATGAAGAAGACCGCTTAGGAAGGAAGCTCTGGAATAGCGAACAGGGCGGCTGCGTGGAGGAGCAGTAGTAGGAGTGGGTGGTAAACAGGACTTTGATGTCAGAGTGGCACCCACAGGCACTGGCACCTCAGTTTGGGGAGGCGAGAGAAGGAGAGAATGGGTGTAGAGGGGGGTATAATAGAAGGTGCGTAATGGATTGCTATTAAGGCAGTGTAAAATGAGATGTCAGTAAGTTATTCCAGCAGAGGGAGTTTCCTCACACACTTATACAGCACAAGAGTAAGAGAGAAAGAAAGAGTAAGAGAGAGGGAGAGACAGAGAAGCAGAACCAGCGTTGGGGGTGTTTACTGCTCTCTGCTATAGAGTGCAGTGTAAAGTAGGTCAGGTATCCTCAGCTTTAATGGATTCACACTGAACTTCTATCTCTGAGGCGCAGAACCGTAGAGCCTTTGCCGCCAAAGAATAGCAGCACCTGTTAGGCGGGGAGTACAACACCTCGAAGCTCCCGCACACACACACACACTGCAGTATGAGCACGAGGTTGCGTGTGTCCTTGGAACATGGATGCTGCTTGTTGACACATGGTCAGTGAATAGAGTGAATCGTATATCACTGCCATTGGTATAACAGGTAGCTGCTACCTGCTGTAAACATTTACATTTACAAAGTGCTTCACTGTTTACTCAAGAATAACCTTAGCTAGTTTAAATACACTAAAATGCAAAGATACATCTAAGCTAAGACACTATTAAATACATGGAGTCATATGGAAAACGTAGAAAGTTCTCCTATATGGTCAGTATAGCTGATATAATGGACAGTGAGTGTAGAAATAAGGAGATGGTATTAATGTTATGGCCAATGCCTGTATATACAGTATATATACATGTTGTGCATATGTGTGACTGGGGTTGTATAAAGACAAGTGTGTGGTGTGTGTGTGTGTGTTTGGGGCACATGTATTATTCTTGTATGCCCTTTTGCTGCAGGCATTGAAACAAAGACCGTTAGAATCTAATAGCTCCTATGATTACTAAATGATCCATTTAATAAATAATATACCATAACCTAAATTTGCATGTTTGTGTTTACAACAGAGACAGATCTTTTACACCACATAATCTTATTTTTAGCAGCAGCATCCTAATATGTAAACAGTATAGGAGCAGCTAGAGAGAAAAATTGGGCCACTCGCTGGAAAAGTGGAGCCATTTTGGAGGAGATGGTTTAATTCCCTGGGCAATCCCATCAGCAGTTGTGTGCAGAGGATTACTACACACATACACACCTACGTCCACACTCACACACATGCATGTACGCGCACCAGTGGTCAAGGTCCTGAGAGAGTAGATGGATTTATGTAGCAGCAGACTAAATGGAGTGCAGTATAGATCCTCCACTGTACAGCCACTGTGTCTCTTATACCTCCTGCCACACTATAACATAAAGGTCAATAGCAGCATCCCATTACAGTAATGTAAACATCAGACGAATATGATGAGTGCATATTTCCTTAAACTCCGTAATTCAAGAAGGTCTGTTTGCTCGGTACAAACACGTTTCAGCACAACATTCCATACCCATAACCGATTGCAGCAAATTACGAAACTAAAAGCAGGCATAGCTTGTACAGGCATCTCCATGGCCAGCATGCACACTTACTGACTAAATGTTTGTGGACACCCCCTCTGGTGAATGCATTCAGCTACTTGCACCCATTGCTGAGACAGATGTGGAAATGAAAAAAACAAAACAAAACACATGAACCTATTGGCACCGTGCCTAATGCCAGGTGTGGGCTAGAGAGGTATAAAGCCCCCCACCCCTACCCCAGCGTTATGCGGTGGAGCAGTGGAACTGTGTTCTCTGGAATGATGATGGTGCTCCATCCAATACTTTTGGGACGAGTTAGGGATGGGGTGGGGTGGTGGTCATCCAACAGCCTGACCTCACTAAGACTTTGGTTGCTAAATGCAATCAAATCCTCATAGCAATTCTCCTCCATAATCTAGTAGAACGCCTTCCCTGAAGAAGCCTGGTTTCATATTTGCTTGCTTCATTCAACGATGTTTGAGGAAAAGTGCAGCGCTTTCGTAAATGTATGTGGACAAAAATTATATTTTACACTTGGTTTGAGTGATCCAATCATAATCCTCCTACAGTGCAGCCTGGGTGTGTTTATACCTAGTGTTACCAGGTTGACCAAAGGAGCAGTATCAGAAATATAGTGGGCCTACTAGACAAACCAGGCTATATAACAGGACCTGGCCAAAACTCCAGCGCACGTAACTTGCCTCTACAATATCCACACCAAACCTAACTGGGGCTCTATGTGCTACCCCCTAAAAAGGCTCAGCCCTGCCTCTAGGCCAATCCAACTATAGTTACTTACCACCGAAGTCAATATTCAAAACAGAAATACACAGTGTGAAGCTTAAAGAAACAGTTTACATAGCAGCAATACATGGCAGGAAGCCATAACAGGACAACACTATAATAACCCCCTGCCCCACTTCTCGTAAAGGTGGGAAACCCCTCTGGAACTGGGCTGGATGGTACTGTTTCCTTTGTTTGTGAGCTTCTTAAATCTGCTGCAAGTGAGCATTTTATTGCTTAGATTTTAAATAGAACTCGAATAAATGCTAAACTAAGTAACTTGCAGTGACTGGGGTGTTATTTATCAGGGCAAGTAAAATACTAATAAGATTAAGATAACATAACAATTGCCAGGTACTGCTAACAGGGAGAGCATTTAGTAGAAGTGATGTTTTTGCCAGCAGATCTGTACACTGCCTTGCTTATTTACAGTTTTTTTGAGCCAAGGAGATCCACGATGCCTGACATTTGCGCTTACATGCTGACAGTTGAAATTCACTGTTGCATGTTAATGAAAGGTTAATGAAAGGTAAAAACAGCCCCTTAGACAGGGCTGAGTATCAGCTTCAGATGCAACAGATGCAGCCACAGATTACCTGTCTCTTAATGACTTTCTCTGTTAACCCCAGTTTACATATTTAAACTATTAGCAATTAATTTTGCTCACGTGTTTGTATGAACATGCCAGCCCTGTATAGGATGGCAGTACCTCATAACGAGAGACATCAAAACACCACCAAGTAAGAAAACATCCCACATTACACACATCCCACATTCCTATGTTGGGTCTTGTGCAAGTCAACTGAAGAGACCAAACACACACATGAGCACACGGGCCAACACATTAATGACCCCCTACACTGCATTATTACATCAGCGGCTTCACCTCCGG
Source organism: Salminus brasiliensis (assembly GCF_030463535.1). Taxonomy (NCBI): domain Eukaryota; kingdom Metazoa; phylum Chordata; class Actinopteri; order Characiformes; family Bryconidae; genus Salminus; species Salminus brasiliensis. Next base: position 33,725,047 of record NC_132884.1, read on the forward strand.
TGGTCACTCCTGAAATTGACCTTCACTTTTTAACTAGCAACTGGAAAAGCTGGTGTTAGACTCGCCCCTTACGGTAAGTAGGCGGGGTTTATTGACACCTCGCTTAACTTAACTTAATATTGGAGGCATGTCTCGTGTTGCATAGCCAGCTAATACTTACAGAGCTAACTTTAAAGGAGAAGTCAATCACAATCACATTCAATCCATTTGACGCAGTGGCGGATTTGTATCGGTATGACGGAGGTGACCCGGGGTGACCCACTACTTCCTATGTTGGGTCCTGTGCAAAATCAGTTAGATACTGATAACACCTGGATACAATAAGGAGAAGGATGTAAACGGGGAGGAGATGCAGAACATGTGGGCGAGCACACTGCTACCCCTTCCCATCTCCTAGTCCTGACAGGACTCCCATGTCACCCATACCGAAATCCGCCACTGCGTCAAATGTATGCAAATGGATCGAATGTGATTGTGATTGACTTCTCCTTTAAAGTTAGCTCTGTAAGTATTAGCTGGCTATGCAACACGAGACATGCCTCCAATATTAAGTTAAGTTAAGCGAGGTGTCAATAAACCCCGCCTACTTACCGTAAGGGGCGAGTCTAACACCAGCTCCTCCAGTTGCTAGTTAAAAGGCGAAGGTCCATTGCAGGAGTGACCATCGGAGGTGAAGCTGCTGATGTAATAATGCAGTGTAGGGGGTCATTAATGTGTCGGCCCGTGTGCTCATGTGTGTGTTTGGTCTGATGGAGATGTTAAGTGATGCGGTTGGTGGTGTGGGGGTGGTTGGGGGGTGGGGGGGATTGAGGAGTTTCATAATGTCATGGATGGCCAGGGGCCAAAGGGTGCCCTGTATAACTACAGCAATACGCCTCCACACACTCTCACTCACAAACACACACACACACAGCGGCAACCAGAACCATTGCTAAGCTCCTGTTGTGTGTCCAATTCCAGCTAAAAATCTAGTCTCTTCAATTTCAATGGTTATCAGCTTGAGAGAGTAGAAAATGTACACTACATGGCCAAAGGTTTGCGGACACCAGTAGTTCCAATGGTTCTTCCAATACATCAGATACTGATGTTGGATGATTGCTTCTGAATAACACACACCAAAGGTACTGGGTGCAAGTGCATCACTCTAGAGAATGCAATTCCCTTGCTGGGAGGCTTTATAGCCTTCTACACCACAGTTAGCCTTGGGAATAGTGACATAAGCTGTGTCAGCAAAGGGTGCTTTTCTTAAAAGAAGGGTTCCTTAAGGGTTCTGTGGTGGGGGCATTTTTATATAGATCCATCAGAATTCATGAAATCACCTTTTCAAAGAAAGGTACTGTTCTATATTATATAGAGCTTTTTTACTCATTATTGTAGCTGATGTAGTTAAATCCACTCATTAGGAGTGTCCACAAATTTTTGGACACAATACTTTTAACAAATTGGTGGGATGGCATGGGAAGTAATGACAAGCATTTTTGGCCTCTGTCTTTCTGTTTCTCACATACACACAGGTTTAAGTGCAGTCATCCAGTCACGCTGGAGGACCTTATCGGGGGCTGTTTAAAGGTCGCGTCCCCTCATACATATTCTACTCCCTCCACACACTCACTTTTTGTGCTGCTTTCTTTTTCCTTGTGCAGGAGAACTTCACATCTCCTTTCCTCATTAAGTGTTTGTGTGTGGGTGTGGAGGTGTGTGTGTGTGCAACATATAGGACCGTTGACCATGTTTATCTGGATAACCCACACAAAGCTGCAGGCATCTCCCTAATGAGCCGCTAATTAATGACAGATACAGATTTTTACCCTCAGAAATTTAGAAGGTGTGAGAGTGCTGCAGTTTAGGTGCTCCAGCAGTGTAACTTTTAGTACACCCCCCTTCCTCTCTCTCTTCATTAAGCTTGCGTTCCCTGCATCGCTCCGCTCTAATCTCATGTATAATGTATAGCACAGAAGAGGAGTCTCCCTGGAGCCAGCGCCAGGCCTAGTAAGAACAGGTCTGGTCCTTTGATGTAGGCCAGTGATTAGGCTTCCCCATCAGGCACACACAAGCACACACACACACACACACACACACACTAGGATCCAGAATTTAAGCTCGACTTTGACCCTCATTAGAGAACTAGAGGAGACAAGAGATCTAAGAGCAGGCTGTTGTAGTGTGTGTGTGTGTGTCTATAGGGAGTGCAGGCATGGAGAGAAGAAGCAGGAGAGAGAGAGCAGAGCACGCAGTGGGATTGAACAGCTGAAAGGGGCGGACAAGGAGTCTCTAATACTTTACTGTGTGCCACGTCTCTGCAGAATATAAAGTCACATGACTGTAGTTCATTCTGTTTGTTGTGTGAATAACCACAGCCATGTAAGTGTATATGTTTATTTATTTGTTTGTTTGTTTATTTTTTAATTAATTTTTTTGACATCTGATCCAGGCACTTTAATGTTGTGTTTTTTTTTTTGGATAAATGGGTCTGTTTAGGTAAGATATACTAGACTGTCTATTTATATTAAAGTACACTTACTTCCTGTTTAGTTGTTCATGTTCCTATGACGTATTATTGTATTATTGACGAAGTATTGTGATATGTTTTTCAATACTGTATCGATTCTCAAAAGCGTGTTGTCGATTTTTAGTTAATAGTTAAGATAGTTGTCGATGTACAAATTGGTGTCAGACAGACAAGTGTAAGATCTCCTCATTTCTTATACAGCTTTCTTCTCCATCTCAGAGATCTTTTAGTCTGCCAGGGCAGAAGGAGATCTCATGCTTTTCTTATTTGTGTCCAGAATCCATCACAGTTGAGCGCTGATGCTGATCTCCTCTCCTTCTAAGGGGGAGGATAGAAGAAAGACTTCAGAAACCAGTGAAGCAATATTGAGATCTGTGTGTATATATATATATACACACTTATTTACTTATTTATTAATTTTTTTAAGCATTTTCTGAAAATATAAACACTATTTCTATTTCTTTGCATAATTTAACATATTGGAAGGAAACATGGCATACATTTTTTTTAAGATGGATGCAATAGTGCAATTCATGCAGTTTGTCCAGCGATGACCAGACTTATGCATTAAATTGTGTGTGCTCTCCTTTTTGTCAGGGACACTAGGGGAACTGAGGGAACTGAGGAATGTGTTGTGTAGTGAAACTCAGTACTGTAGTTTTGCATCTAGTTTCTTCAGAAGAACCTCATTCAGATTCAGATGTAATTTACAAAAACTGGTAAAGGGCATTGCCTGGGCTCCTTGTTTTCCACTGACAAAAATAGCTATTAGTCTTCCCTCCTTTGGCATTTAAAAAATATTATTTTCAGATTGCTGGAGCATTGAACACTCTGTGTTTGTGACTTTTAAATGCAGTTCAGATCGTTCAGAAAGTGAGCTTGTTTGAGCAGAAACACTAAAACCTAACATGACCCATTAGGACAGGGCTGTGGAGCTCCAGTCCTAGAAGCCCCCTGCATTACATCCTTAGGTGACCTTCAGCACACTCGATTCAGTTTATGAAGGTCTTGATAATCATGTGTGAAGGGTTTGATACTGTGTTAAATCAGATGTGCTACAGCAGGAGAATCTGTGGCGGGCCCTGGAGTTCGGCCGGAAGCACATACGGTTCTTCACCAGTACTCATAGGACACTTCACCAGATGTTCTGAGGAAGTGATGCTCATTGCAGATCCTGGAGAAATCTTTCACTCCATAGCTTAGTGTTTTTCGTGCTCCCACACACCTGTTTCAGCTGATCAGTGCTCTGATAATTATCTGATGAGTTGGAACAGGTGTGATCGAGCCGAGAAAACACTAAACACTGAAGATTTACCCTCCTGCAGGGTTTAGTTCTCACCCTTATCCAACACACCTGCCTCTGATATTCAGAACCCCCAAAGTTCTTTGATTAGCTGGAGCGTGTGTTAGATTCGGCTCAGAGACTTCTGGGCTGTAAACCACAAGAGCATTGTTGGATACCTCGCAGGACTAAAAAATTACTTTTCTTTTATATTTTCTTATGAAAAATGTTATATGCCACATTGTACATGTGGTTCACCACCTTCTTTAGAAAGGGTGTTTGTTATTACTTACTAGAGATGGCTGATCCACTCAGCCATACCATTGAAAAATAATCTACATGAAATAATTTAAATATGGGATGTTTGTCTGAACATTTTAGAGCACATTTATTTAATGTGACACTAATGTGACACAGATTCCCCTGCAATTGTACTTTAGCCCACGCCACATTTCATGTTTTTTCTTAGTATGTTGATCAAATAATTAGTAGTAATGCTTTAGAGTGTAGATGATGTGGTTTATTTACACTTACAAAATCTACAACACATTTGAAACAGGGGAGCCCAAACCTTTGCATAACACTCTATCTTAATGGATCAGGTTCTGGCTACTGTCAAGCCCAATCCAGGTCTAATGCTTTGTTTGTACCACTGTATTCTAGCAGACTGCCATTGACCAAGTGCCATTGACGTACACTATTCCAAGGCTGCAGCAGTGAGGACATCTATACATCTATATATAGTCTATACATCTATATATAGTCTATATACAACTATTTTACAGTGAAACATGAAAATTGAATGCAACATCAGTGCCAGGGGTTTTGGACCCAATTAAAAATATTATAATGGGCAGTGTTTACAGTGCTCTGCTACACGTATTTAACAGCCAATTTCAGATCAAATTCAAACAAAACAGTGTTTTTATGAGCCTGCATTAAAACCATTGTAGCTGGCCTAGTGATGTGTTAAGGCTTACTTAGTGGTTGTTTTCCTGCTATGCTAAAGCTGCACTCTCAAGGACACAGAATGTAATGGGTTTTATTTTTCGTGGATTAGCCAGTTTGAAGCTTTTCAGGTATTAAATAACTTTACCTAACAGAAATGAATTTGGCCAGATTCTGCTGGCATAGCAAGCTTATCACAAGCACCACACGTCCTATACTTACACGACCACTGTGGATAATACATCACTACCTTCTAATTCTCTAATGGCTGCATTGATCAGCCAAACCCGTGAGGGTTTTTTAATGAGCACAGAGGACAACACACAAGTTTCGAGAGCTCAGGAGTGCATGTCACTTTAATTATCCAGTGTCCAGCTGTTTTAACTGCTGTAACTGTTTTCCTGATAGAGCTCACAATCTCTGTAGGCATTACTTTGCTGTAAGACACACATGCATGCACACTCACACACTCACACACACACACACACATGGACGTGCAGCCTTTCTTGTTTATACGCAGTGATTAACATTTAGCCAGTAAACACTATTTCTAATCTCTCTTTTCCCATCTCCGCCCCCCATCTCCCTCTCTCTCAGTCAGAGAGCCATACACACTTACCCCTGTGATTATTTTGGGAATTGAGGTCCTGTTGGCAGAAGAAGGGAGATTATGGAGGTGCATTGAAATGCAGATGGTGGTCCAGTGATAGGGGTTGGATGATAAGGTCTTGTAAACACAACACTTAGATTTTTATCTGCTGGATTGCCTATTGTGAAATTTGGGCTTCATTCAGACATGTAATGACAAGCCTCCGTGAACCCTGACACACACTCGAGTGTGTGTATGTGTGTGCCTGTTGCCCTTGAGCCTGAGATTGGCACCATAATGACGCCCTCCAGCGTTGGAGGCTTGAGACATCAGGAGTTCCCCATCTGTCTGTCAGTGTCACAAAACACACTCTCACAATATTAGGGAGGCACAAAGATGTAGACAGTGTGCTGGTATTAGAATTAGAAACGCACATCATGGTCACAACACAGTCACAACACATTAGATTTCAGCCTCTGCATTTATCCCATCCGTGGCAATAAACCCACACATTAGTTTGGGGTGAGAATACAGACCCAGAGCAGTATGCAGCCACCTCTGCACCTGAAAAACTATTTGAGAGCATCTCAGCTGTGAATGTTGAGGAAAGAAGAAATGCTGGTCCTTCACAGCCCGCTTGTCTTACCTTAAGGCCAAAGATGATTGGCCTTTGCCCACCTCCTGATGGTGTAGGAGATTGAACTAGCAACCTTCCGCTACCAAACCTGTTTCTTTAACCTTAAGGCCATAGCTGATCAGCCTCTCTCTGCTTTTTGACAGACTTGGGGTTTGAACAAGCGACTTCCCAGCCCTAAGACCATGACGGATTGGCCTCTCTTTACTCGCTTCCTGACAGTCTAGGGGATTGAACCGTCCACTTTCTGGTGCCAAGCCTACTCGTGTAACCTTACGGCCACGGCTGATTGGCTTCTCCCGGCTTCCTGGCAGTCCAGGGGATTGAGCTAGTGACCTTCTGGTCCCAAGCCCATTGCTGATTGGCCTGGACTGGAAACTGGATTTAAGATCCAGATGTGAAGTAGAGACCAGTAGATCTTCAGATAGCAGCAAGTGTGAGAAGTGAGCTTATGAGCGGAAGGTCGCTAGCTTGATCCCCTTGAGCAAAGGTCTTTAAATCTGGACCATGAATCCAGTTTCCAGTCCTGGGTTTTGTTCTCACTGGAAGTTAAGGGAACAGTTGATGTAATTGATTGTGGACTGCATCCCAAGACAGCTTCTCTAATTCTTGGACCACAGCTTCCACCGGCCTCAGCCGATAGTTTGTTTAAAGAAAAGAAAATATTCGACATCAGGCAGATTTTCAGATTTGGCCAATATTTTAAGCTATTTATATTTATTTATATTTATATTTAATGATGTGTTTACTGAACACCAGAAGATCAGAATGCATAGACGATGTTGGACTGCTGAGCTAAACTGTATGTATAACCCTACAGGAATGAAATGTTGTAGTTCTGTAATGCTAATCCAAGTGGACTGAATCCCAATTCTGTGTTTTATGATTGTTTATGTATCGACCTTAATATCAGCCTCTGCAGTTTCCAGTCTGTGAGAGTACCCTAGCTTTCCAATCATCACTCATTGATTTTGCTTGAATCTGTGCCGCACCACAAATCGTGCCTACAAATTTCATTTTCTCAGTTCTCCAGTAAGCTACTTACACTGTGCAGTTGTTGTCTAAGCTGGTGAGGAATGATAAGTGGACAACTTCTCTGCCTTTATCCTCTGTTTCTCCTTGTGCCAGGGATCCCTCCCCACTCTGCATTTTTAATAGGTAGTCCATTGCATGTGTTTATTTGAGGACGATCAATAATAGTGAATCTTGCATTTGTTTTGAACAATATATATATTTATTAACCCTTGAGTGCTGAAGCATAAACAGCTTTTTTGCCTTTTGAGAGACCCCCCTCCTTTAACACTTTGCTGCCTCAGGTGGGGTTCACAGCGTAATGTTTTTTGTTGCTGACCAATGCACCGATTTCAGATTGTCTTCAAAGGGGAGAAACGTGTCTTGCATGCTGTTGTTGCACATTGGTTGCCTCACGTTTTAAAGCTCAGTTCCAAGCGGTCAAGGAGCTGATGTGAGCATGTTTTTCTGTGCTGACCAATCAGATCAGAGGTAAGGGGGGCTTTTAGGCCTTCAGATTGCTATATTGAGAGAGGTGTTTTGTGGCTGCAGTCACTTTTTTTCCTAAGTAGCACTTTCTGCTTAATGGTAAGGGTGTAACAGTGCATGTATTCGTTACAAACCATCACGGTATGAATGTCAGGTACAGACAAAGCCTCCATGTGGTGGGCGAAATGCAAGTTCCATCCAGAAACCTTAAGCCATTAGCAAGGAATGTTCAGAATCCCATGATTTTTGGCTTTGGTAGATCTTTTCTTTGCTAGAACTATTATTCACATATCCAGCTAAACCTACAACAATATTGAGAAATCACATTATTAATGGAGAAGTATAGATGAATCAACAATAATCAATAAGCCATCTCCGCAGCCTTTGAATATATCACCAGTAAGACATTCGGTGAGACAGGGTTAATAGCATAAGAATTGTGTTCTCCTAAAGGCAGGCCATGGCTTCAGTAGACAGGGCTTTGGTGTTTTGCCCAAAAGCATGCACTGAGTGCTTTGGGATGTGGTTTGAACTTGCAGCCCACCACTGGGAGGCAGCTGTACAACTCTTCTTACCGGCAGCCTCGATGCTAAAGCTTGCCTGGAGCCAAAAGCTCCTCCCGACTTTCCTTTCATAGCCTTCAGCGATTCCTTACGCCTTTTCCCTGAGCGTGTGAAGAGAGGGATCAGAGCAGAGCAGCACAGAGGAGGAGGAGGAGGAGGGCTGAGGAGGCAGCGAGGGAGCACAGAAGGACTTTTACTCTGTCAGCGTCACCGTGAGGAGACTGATAAAAAGAAAGGCAAACAAAAGGAAACACTTATGGCTGATTAACTGAGAGCAGACCTAGGCAAAGGTGTGTATGTGTACATGTGTGTAAGTAGAATATAGACAGACTGAGGTGACAGTGATGAAAAAGATGTATTGGAGATAAGGGGAAAGGACAGATGGTTTATATGGAGTTGGTCCACCTTAGCGGCTCTAACAGTCTCCACTCTTGAGAGAAGGATTTTCCAGTCTGTGGACATTTTTGCCTGTTCATCCCAAATGGCATCTGTGGGGTTAGACACTAATGTTGGATGAGAGCACCTGGCTCACAACCTCTGTTCTAGTTCATTGCAAAGGTGGTTGATGGGGTTGAGGTCAGGGCTTCGTGCAGGCCAGTCAAGCTGTTGTACCAGACATAAGTGTGATTCGTCACTCCAAAGAACATGTTTCCACTGCAGTCCAGTGGCAGTGTGCTTTACGCCACTCTATTCAGCGCTTGGAATTGTGCTTGGTGTTGAAAGGCTTGCATGCAGCTGCAATGTAAACGTTAAAAATATTTATATACTTTTTTCATACCGTCTTTTACAGTTTCAAAATAGCAAAAAAGGAAAAGGCCTGAAGCACAGCCCAAGCATCCTGCATGATCAGTTCTTAGTAACACCCCCTATTAGCAAGTCTCACAGCTTGTAAACACTTTTTGTAGCCAGCTTTCAAAAGTCTTTCAGTTTTTGTTTCGGGGGATTTTCACACTTTCATCCTTTCAGAAGGCTTCCAGTTCTGTGACATTCTTGGGCCGTCTTGTTTCACTGCTCATTTGAGGTCTACTGATAGATTTGAGATGTTCAGGATGTCAGGTTGGGGGATTGTAAAAGCCATGGCAATCCCATGAAATTGTGTGGTGAGAATTCAGGAACTGTTTTTTTATGATTACATGTCCGTGAAGGTCATATTTGCGCAAGTGTCGCTGTACAGTAGAACAGTGCACCATCACGCCAGAGTCTGCTAATCCTTCTGGAGGTCTTTTGCAGTCAGACAGGGATTATTGGGGGTTTGGTTTGCCTTCAGCACAGTCCTGAAGGAAGTTCTTTTGGAATTATTTCTCTTCCAGACCTCCATCCTTGACCTCCAGGATTCATGTTAACTCTCATTTCTTAATTACATTACAAACATGCTGGCTTAAAATGTTTACACCAATAACCAATAATTTAATTGTAATATATATAATATTATGTTCAAATTATATTTTTGGCGCTCTATGCAATATAAGTGATGATAATTGTTTTTTCACAGGTTTGATATAATAGAATTATAGGTTATTAAAAACTGGCCTTTTGGAAAGGTTCCCCAGAGTGGACATTTTCAACTAAATTCGAAGCACCTGGTTTATAAATCAGTTATTCTATCATTCATTCACTCACATACTCACTCAGGCACGGTTAGCAGGCTGAAGGTTTCAACAAGGGAGAGCTATTAGCATTTTAATTGCCTTTGGTGCTTCATATCAGTAACACTGTGTATCTTTATTGGTGTAAACAGGTAAACTGTATCTTTTGAGCATTAGGACTATGGGGTAGGACAGAGTAGGATTTATGTTTGACAGAGCAAGACAAGACAAGACAACCATATTCACCATTAGTGTTGGACATAGATGGAATTTGGCCTCCACCCTTAATGCATCTATGCAGTAAACACACAAACACATACACACTAGTAAACAAACACACACAGTGGAGAGTTGGTGGGGAGCCATCGCTGCGGCACCCGAGGAGCAAGGAAAGTAAAGGCCCTTGCTCAAGGCATAAAACATTAAGTATGATGTTAAATAACAAATGGTAATTATTGACAAACTACTAATAATCGATTCATTAAACCATAGATAATTCATTGTAAAAAGTAATCATTAGTTGCAGCTGTAATGTAATTGGTCAGTATTTTTTAAAGTACTGATGAGGCTCAGGAAATCTCACTGTTATGTAATTAATCGTGATAATGAAGTCACATCGTCACCTTGTCCACCATTAGAAATTGTTTTCCATTTCCATAGCCCCACGTTCTCCTAGGCTTGAACCCATTCAAAGCTAACCCATAGCCTTTCTCAGTCCCCCAAGCCACTCAAACCTCCACAGGGCTCACGTTCCACCGCTAATGTTCTTCCCCTGCTCTCCATGCATCTGCTTCTCAAGATAAAATGAAACACTCAAGCTTGTGAGTAAGGACCTCCCTCTCCCTTAGAGTGCTCCATTTTCCCAGCTCTGTCATCCACAGCTTTTACTCCATAGGTCTTGTCTATTCATTTGTGAATGTTTGGTCAGAACTGCACTGGCCTTCTGCGGAAAGCACATGTAGATCAGGACACACAGGAGATAGACTATCTTGCCAAAAGTATTCACTCACCTGTCTTTGAAGCATATAAACTTCAGTGACATCTCATTCTTAATCCATAGGGTTTAATATGATGTCGGACCACCCTTTGCAGCTATAACAGCTTCAACTCTTCTGGAAAGACTTTCCACAAGGTTTAGGATTGTGTTTATTTTTGACCATTCTTCCAAAAGCGCATTTGTGAGGTCACTGATGTTGGAGGAGAAGGCATGCCCAGCTATTCCCGCACAGTTGGGAGCATGAAATTGACCAGAATTTTTTGGTATGCTGAAGCATTAAGAGTTCTTTTCACTGGAACTAAGGCCAAACCCAACTCTTGAAAAAACAGCCTCACACTATAATCCCTCCTACACCTGTGACCATGGAATTGTCCATTGGCCTCTAAATTCAGTGATTTGGATGGGTGAGTGAATACCTTTTGGCAATATAGTATATATCTGCCTGAGAGGAGCACATTAAGTGGCGATTGGTCATCGCAGTACCATCTTTGCCCCCAGGATTTATTACCTAGTTATTATGTTACTCTTTTGCCGCTGTGTCAAATGTAGACTCACATGCATTAGGGCAGCATGATATGGATAAAATTATTTGGGTAAAATTTAATTTCCTGGTTTCATTTTTCAAAACACTATAGACTATTATAAGAATTGACCTTAATGCTCACAGCCTCACAGTTGTATAAATTAGTTCGAAGTAGGGCTGGAGTGACTTAATTAGGGAAATATGCTGATTTGTATAACGTTGCAAAGGTAGCCGAACTAAATAAAAAAAAGGCTGTGTCCCGAAGCACATGTTACCACACTAAATAAAAATTGTGCACCACCTTAAGAAGCCTGGTCATTAATATAGTATGCAAAGTATTAAAGACAGCAGGATAACAGCACCGTAATTACTGTGTCTTCATTGCCCCATACTAAAAGTAATTTCTGCACCCCTGCTGTTATAGTAACGTAGTGTTGCGCAATGCTAACATTATTATATTATATACATTGTTATTTGGCCTGTAAATAATGCCTGTGAATTATTGTCATTGCACTACATTGATTCAAACATACAATTACCATTGATGATCTTAATTACATATTACTCCAGTGATTAAATAATTCCAAATTATAACCATTTTAAGTTTGAAATATAATAATGCCCTGAAGTGCATACTATGTGCTTTTTAAGGGATGATTAAAGAAAATATGTCTCTCCTGAGTTGTGAAATGCAATGCCTTAATAGTCATAATTGCAGTTCATAGGTACTTTCAACTTTATCTTTTCTAAGTATCAGCCTCTACTCTTTTAGCTTTTAGTAGTGTTGTTTTAAAAGATATACGCCTCAGCAACGTGCTCAGCAAACCCCACTATACAGGCAATGAACAAAAATACAAAAATATAGAGAGAAATATATATTTGTTTCATTTTTCACTGTTTACATTATTTTAATCAAGCACACACACCCTTTTTTTAGAATAATCTATACATTAGTCGTTAGACTAACCGACTAGCCCCTCGTTAGGAGGCTGCCATATTATTATTGCTCAGGCCAATATTGTGATTACAATTAATAAACTGTAACATCTGACCCTGGCTTTGTCTGTTGTCCATCCTTTGTCTCTCTCCCTCCTGTCATCCTATCCCATTGTCTACTCTCATGCCCCGCCTTCTCATTAGTGTCCCCACCTGTGTTTAGTCCTGTTCCAGGTGTTTGTGTATAAGTAGTCCGTGTGTTTCAGTGTTCCTGTTTAGTTTGCCTGAGAAAGGTGTTAAACAGGGCTAGACAATTGGGGCTGGAGTGCAGCACGGTCTGCTGATTTCCCTGCTCAGACCTACTGAACCTGGCAATTAACAGGCGACTTAAATCAGGTGTGCTTGACCAGGCAAGGCACAGAACTGTGCAGGAATTCGGCCCTCCTGAATTGTAACAATGAAGCTATTTTTTGTTTTTTTAATCTACAGTTATTATTGAATGTAAAATGACTAATGTGACCAGTGCTTCGAAACACTCCTCAAACAGTACTACACTGGTCCTATCACCATCCTCGCTTAGCTCGAGGTGCGCGAACAACTTCTATTTCTGAACTCTTTGGCCAGGCCCTGTCAGTGTCTCCACATCTACTCCAGTCATGCAGCTGACTGATCAACAGAGCTACAGTTGGCAGTTGAGTGCAAACCTCTGCAGTCCGGCTCAGCAAGTCACTCTACTCTCCCTTCCCTTCTGACTTTAATCCTGTTTGGGCTCAATTCAGGAAAGAGGATTACGCTGTAGAGCAGTATGAATTTCGTCAAAGTTCGCTTACACTTGATTAAATTAACTATTGTCCTCTAAAAAAAAAAGTCATGGCAGGTCCTCTTCACCCCTCTGCGGGCTGTTTGTCAGAGTAAATAGAAGCTTCTGGGGGTGTAATTAAAGTTTAATTGATTCAAACCACCAGGGGGACTTTTGGCTCTTTTCGTCTGAGGAGAGTTAAAGAGTCAGCAGAGGCTTGAAGGAGACTTGTTTTACTGGTTAAACTTTTGGATTTGTCCTTAAATTGCCTGTAACTTTCTTGGTAAACAAGATATTTGCTTCTACGTTTAATATTTGCTTAAATTGCCTGAGGTAAGTCAGAACAGAAATAGCATTAAAGTAAATTTGTGATATTTCATATTCTTAAAAAAAATATATGAAAATCCTCTTTTGTTTAGTGCATTTTCCAGTGTTTCCGTAGATTGATGGTGCTAAAGATGCTCTCGGACGTCTGTGAATGAGGCTTGTGTCAGCAGTAGTTTGCCACAGATGGACAGATGGTGATTGGCGGAGGGCTGTGTCTGTCAAGCGTGAAGGACAGGCATGGCCAATGAGGCTTTACAAATAAAGGATTCAGTTTAACCTTGAAGCAATTTAGATGAACAGTGCTCTTTTCACCCCGCCTTGCCATTCAAATTCTCTTGCCTCTGCAGTAGTTTTGCATTATCTTAATTCTCATCTCCCCCGGCTCCCTCCTGTGAGTCTAATGGAAAAGAATAATCCTTTGCGGGTTTACTTGCTCTACTTGAATACTAAAAGCAAAACATGAACCAACACTTATTGTGTGTGCGTGTGTGTATATATATGTAGCACAAACAGGTAAGTGTAAGGATCTGAGAGACTTTGACAAGGGCAATCTTGTGATGCCTAGACCACTGGGTCAGAACATCTCCAAAAGCGCAAGTCTTGTGGGATGTTCTGGTATGCAATGGTTAGAACTTACCAAAAATGCTTTAAGGAAGGACAACTGGTAAATTAGCACTCAAGCTTCTTTGATGCACGATCGGATTGAAGGCTAGCCTGTCTGGTTCAGCTCCACAGAAGAGCTGCTGTGGCACAAATTCCTGAAAAAGTTCATGCTGGTTAGAACACCTATTTATGAGGCTACATAGAGCTCATGCTGAACCCTGTCCATCATCAGAAGGGCCTGCAATAGGCAATAGTTCCTGCAATGTGAGCATCAGAACTAGTCCCTGGACCAGTGGAAGACCATGAGCTGGTCTGATGAATCATATTTTCTTATACATCATATGGATGGCTGGGTGCATGTGCATTGATTTCCTGGGGAAAAGATGGCACCAGAATGCACTATAGGAGAAAGGCAAGCAGTCAGCAGCAGATTGGTGCTCCAGGCAGTGTTCTGTTGTTTGGGCTCTTGTTACTTTGGCACTGGAAAATTTGTATGGGAATGGTTTGAGGAACATGACTTCAGGATGTTAACATAGACTCCAAGTAATTATCTCTGTACTGTCCAGGGAAGGCTTTCTACTAGATTTCGGAGCATTGCTGTGAAGGTTTAATTGCATTCAGCAACAAGAGTGTTGGTGAGGTCAGGATGTTGTATGATGACCACCCACCTCTTCCCCAACTCCACTACTCATCCCAGATGTATTGGTTGGGGCCCGACCATCATTTCAGAGAACACAGTTCCACTGCTCCACAGCTCAATGCTGGGGGGCTTTATGTCCCTCTAATTCACGCTTGGCATTAAGCATGATGCCAATAGGTTCATGTTTTATCTATTATCTCTAATTATTTATCTGTTATCTCTACAGGAATGTGCATTTGGATTGAACTTAAAGTAGCTGATTGCATTTATTGGAGGGTGGGAGGGGTGTCCACAAACATTTGGACATTTAGTGTAGGAGTTTCTACTACTAGAGTTTAATATTTTAAAGATGAAATCTGAAAATAAAATGAGCTGATATTATTGGTTATCAGATTTCGTAGGCCGTTAATTATCATAACAGTCTGTCCCAGACAGATGCAGCACATATAGTACAGAAGTGCACTTTATACACTGTCAGAAGGTCATATGATCGCTAGAAGCCAGTTCGAAAACCTGACAGTGCAGTAGGAAAAGGATTCAGCCTGCAAAGTTAACATTCATAGCCTCATGTGAGACATTTACTGAGCAAACCTCTCTGCCCGAATGCCTCTCAGGTTAGACAGCTATGGAGCGCACACCTTCTGAAGAGGTCACTTATGTAACATGTCAAAGCTACAAACTTTTATTCTTCTGCAAATTCCTGTCAGCCCTCTTCACCTGAAGGCACCCTTTGTTCGGGCAGGCTGCCATCCGAATCAAGTTCAAGTGGGGCATGATAAATTTGCATTTTGGATGAACCCGAGCATGTTCAGAACGGGCAGCTGGAATGGAGTTCCCTTGTAGTTGAAACAAAAAGCACGGCTTCATGCTGCAGTGTGCCTTCACTACTCCAATTTACTGCTTTACATGACGGTAGACTGCATGTCCTACTAATAGTGCTCACCTGTCTGACTCTGCCTTCCTTTCTGACTTCACTGAACTACGTTTCATACTAAAAATCACATTTATGAAACCCTGTGTTTCTTGCCAGGATCTTAGTTTTCATGCTCTTCTGAAAATGAACTTACACTATATGCCGTTATGTGCGCCATAACCAAAAGTGTGTAGACACTGACTCAGTGTTCCTTTCATAATCGGAGGTATATCGGCGGCTAAAGCATGCATTTATTGATTATAAGTACGTTTAAAGTGCTTATGGCACTACGACGGGTCACAGCTATCATAGATTAGGACTGTAACAATAACAAATAATGGGTCCTCTTGGTGTGCTGTCTGCACGGTGCTTGGTTAGCTAGCTGAAAAGATCATAGCCAGTCGGCTAGGTTACCTTTCAGTGTTTTTTATTAGATGCTCCAGAGGCATTGGTACGCCGTTTAACCACAATGATGCCTTCTCTGGTCGCCTAGCATTAGCTTTTAGCCTTTTTAACCTTGTTTTCATATTCTCCTGCTTTACACTAGATATTCAAACATTGCTGGGAGAATGTAACTGCATTCCACTGCTCCACAGCTCAATGCTGGAGAATTATATACCCCTCCAGCTGACACTTGGCATTGAACATATAGTGTAGTATAGTGTAGCTCCCAGACTTTACTGTATTGTTGTTGTTGTTCATTCTTTCAACAACAACAACATAATAATAATACTGGTCCTAAGGTAAACACCCGATCATCCTATCTTTTTTTTTTTTAATTAAGGATGTTAATTGTAAGGTATTGGATGGCGCTTCATCTCTCCAGAGCACACAGTCTGACGCTGGGGGTCTTTAAACATTAGGTTAATGTGCGGCTGCTCCAGAATGTCCCATTCTGTTGGCAGTGCCTTTCTGTAGGATGTTTGTGCGCATCTAACCTCTTGTGTCAGAAATAATGGGACCTGTGAATCTGCTGCATTCAAATGTATGAAACTTTTTGACAGGTAGTGTATGTTGTAGTTTACATGGACAGGAACCTGCTAGGCCCATAATAAAACGTACATAAGACATCCCTAGAAAGTGGCAGTAAAATGGTCAAACTATGCATCCATCTATGCCTGTTTCTGCATCATCCAGCTCACTGGGCTTATCCCATGCCAGACAGAGGGGCAGCCTACTGTAGTAAAAGCTGTCTAAAGAGTTACAGTGTAGTTCTTGTATGCATAATGTATGGACTGAGTCAGTCTATTGATTCCACTCACACAGGACCATTCATCCTTTTAGTCGTGGCATAAAATAGCTGAATCATGACTACAGCTCTTAAACTGTTGACCTCATTTATCTTGATATAAAACATGAAATTTGTTTTTAAAAACGTAATATGTGAAGGGTATCCCCTCCCCACTCCCCTGTATCTCACACAGCCAAGGGGAAGCTCTTTGTTCAGTCAGCAGTGAAATGTGGCTCGTCAGGGTGGTGAACTGCCATTTGCCAGGGTGGACAAATGGAGGGCCTTTTTACCATGGGACTGGGAGGTCACCCAACCGACAGAGTGGGACAGTCATGAACTTCGGCTGGGGTCTTTTGAAGGTTTGTAATATATAGACAGTTTCTGCTCAGTTCCAGGACCTTTTTGGGTCTTCTAATCTAATGTGGACAATAGTTTGTAATGACAGCATATGTGACGCAGAGTTACATCATAAAAAAGACATTCTAAGACCAATTAAACTCTAAAAAGAAAACTGCACAAACTACATGATTGAATGTATGGTTTTCATTTAGATCCATTTTCGCAGACAAAACGTAAATATAAAATAAATTAATTAATATCTTAAATAAATACCCCACTGCGCTGCTGAATGTTATTCTGAAGTTCTAGCTTAAGCCTATAGTTTTGCACTTAATGTGTAAACCTTTATTTACAGATTTTAAGAATTTTAAATGCTGAGTTTAATTGTTTAGAGTAATCAACAAATCAACAAAATAAAGATAAACTGATAGAAAAATAGTTGTTAGTGGCAGCCCTAATAGCAACATTATAGTAAAGCCTTAGCAAAGACTACTTAGCAACACCATAGCAACCACCTAGCAACCCTATAGCAATCATGTAGCAACACCATAGTAACCACCGGAAATAGCATAGCAACTACTTAGAAAAAATATTTTCACCCTTGTGACCATGTAGTAACAGGCCAGCAATTGTCTGGAGATGGGAAGCACTTAAGCTGTGCAACCTCTCTGTGTTTTTTGTTTGTTTGTTTGTTTGTTTGTTTGTTTTTTAGGAAATGCACTTTTATATTTTATCTGGCTTCAGTGTTGCCCTTTTCCATTAATCTGTCAATGGCAGTTGTTGCACTGAATCAATCACTGCTGTTGTGCTCTATTGGATTAGAAACTGTCTGTAAGTGCTCGAAGAATGACCGATGGACCTTATCATCTCTATATTGTTGGCATATATTCAGATCCCTTGGAAAACTCACTTGGTGTTTGCTAAACTAGCTCTGTAGTTTTGGTCATTCAGCTGGTGTATCAGATGCTTTGATAGAATTTAGATATACTATAGTCACAGTTGCTCTCTGTGGTTTGATTGGAGTGGTTTATTATAAGAACCATGTACATCATCTTCAGGACTGCGCAGGTGAACGATACAATAGGATATTGAAGATGCTGACAAGTAACCTAAGGCCAAACCTTTGATGATGCAATTGTCACTCAAGGATTACTCATACAATGGATTGTCACAGGACGCTAATAATCTTTATGCCAGTGGAGAGCTGCCTTCAACTATAACACTAGCAAATACCTAACAACTACTTAGCAACACCATAGTAACCACCAACGATACCATGGCAACCACTAATCAAATCCATAGCCTATTGGTCTCCAACTCTTCTCTTGGAGAGCTGTCTTCCTACAGGTTTTATTTCCAACCCAGATTTTACACACCTGATTCAGCCAATCCAGAACTTCTGAAAGCAGCGGTTAGTTGCATTAAGTGGGGTGGATTAACGTTGGATCCAAAGTTTCTGGGTTTGTCCAAATACTACAGACAAAAGTATTATGAAATTCTAATTTAAAAAATTATTATCAAAAAAAGAGTTCATCCTGCTTTTGTTGGAGTAACTCTCTCTACTGTGCAGGAAAGGCTTTCTACTAGATTTTGGAGGAGCATTGCTGTGAGGACTTAATTGTGTTCAACTACAAGAGCATTAGTGAAGTCAGGATGTTAGATGATCACCACACCACCTCATTCCCAAAAGTATTGGATGAAGCACCATCATTTCAGAGAACACAGTTCTGCTGCTCCACAGCTCAATGCTGATTTATACCCCTCTAGCTCACGCCTGGCATTAGGCATGGAGCCAAAAGGCTCATGATTATCTCCTTTAAAGAGTCCTATTCTATTGGCAATACTTCTCTACAGAATCTGTGTCAGCACTGGGTGCATTCTTTAGAAGGGGTGTCCACAGACATTTGGACATAAAGTGTAGCTCTCTAGGAGCAGGGCTGGAGACTGCTGCTTGATGCTTTTCTTAATGATCATCTCTGCTGTGAGTTTCCCAGATTCTGACACACTGTCTGAGGAAAGCTATAAGCATTTTCCATACAGAATAAATGCACTGATGAGTTCCTCACAGTTTCCCCACAGCTCCTGAAGTTGCATTACTGAGCAGCTCTGGTACAATAACAGAAAACTGTATAACGATGTAATGTTTTAGATGTGAAGCACCTTGTGAACCTGGCTTGGAGCTCATTCACTAACTCTCTTAATGGGTAGAAACCGTACTCTTCAGTCCTCACACCTCACTGTTCCAACTGCATAAAACGTCATGTTTTCTTTTGCTGAGATTTTATGTAATATAATGGTGTGTTTATGTATATTTATGTATGCATAATATATTGTCAGCATTGTCAGCGCAATTGTGCAAGTTATTATAGATGAATTAAGTTATTAAGTATACTGTAAGAGATTGGAACATGGGGAAATGCACAATATTCTCATTTCCCATTACGTATTTATCAGAGGCATTGTTAATACAAATGTTGGAGCACTGACGTCTGTTAAAATTAGGTTAAAATTCATATCTATAAAAAAAGACAAAAAAATATTGTTTAATGATTTAAACATTGCAGTGTCAGGTTTTCCTAATATCGTGCAGCCCTATGTCATACTATGACAGTTTTCCTAAAGTTTCATTTAAAAAATTGCAAAATATCGCTCACAGTATCGCAGTATATTGAATCGTAACCCCTGTATTGTTTATGTGTTAGAATGCACGCTTACTTCATTTACTTAGGCTTCACTAAATGGAAAACCCTTGTTTGTTTGTTTGTTTATTTTTCATATAAAACATTCAATTATACCAAGTGCAGACACTTCCTTTGCTTAAAGAGACTGCAGTAGATAACATCTCTCTATCACTCTCCCTGTCTCTCTGCCTCTCTCAGGCTTGGCTCAGCTCATTACTGCCCATGTAGGTTCAGCATATGGATCAAACGCTTGTCACTCCTCTTCTTTGTTATTCTCTTCCTTGTTCTTCTTCTGTTTTGAATTCTGCCAATGAAAGCTATCCTGTGTTAGCTATCCCTCATCTCTCTCCCACGCCACATATTGCTAGCATAGTGTGGGGATGAGGGGGGCAGCATTTGTGTGTATGCATGTGCACTTGTGATCACACATTTGGCAGCGTGGTTTGAAATGATTGCATCATACCTGATGATGACTTTTCTACACCTTGGTTTCAATTTATTCCTGATTGCTTTCTCATTTTCATCCCTTCCCTCCTCCATAATTCAGAAATCATGAGCCTGCTCGCGCTGAGGTACACAACTTCACTTTTACAGGGACAGAACTGAGAACAGAGCTGGGATTCAAATACAAGCTCAAAACGGAAGAACAAAGAACAGTACAAAACCCATTCTCACATCGTTTTTGTTTTCAGTGGTATCTTATCATTATTTCCTTATAGCAACATTATGAACACAATGTGGGCAAAGGTATTGGGACACCTGCTCATTCAGTTCATCTTTCTTTTGTTGGGACAGTGTTATCTGTCCAGGAACTACTTTTTGCAAGAGCATTAGTGAGGTCAGGATGTTGGATGATTACCACCCCACCTTATCCCCAACTCCCCAACTCATCCCAAAAGTACTGGATGGAGCAACATCCATCATTCCAGAGAACACAGTTCCACAGCTCCACAGCTCAATGCTGGGGGGCTTTATACCCCTCCAGCTATCTGCTCCAGAGATTCCTATTCTGTTGGCTTCTCTACAGGGAGTAGACAAACGGCGTACCTGTGCGTGCATTTGCACATCTGTGTAAGCAATGGGTGCAACTTAAAGTAGTTCAATCCATTCATTAGAAGGGGTGTCCATATACATTTGGACATATAGTATAGCAGTTTTAACTGAAAATAACAGCTTCAGAATCAGTTTGATGGTACACTGACTGTAATAAGGAGAAAAGCGTCTCTGTGATTGCCCCTCTGGCCTGGAATGCTGCTACTATGTAACTCTGGTGGAGCTGCAGGAAACTTCCTGTGAGATCGATGTTGACGGTTCTGTATCTCTCAGCTTGTCAACAAAAGCATGCGTACCATGAGAGGGAGCACAAAGCACTTGTCTTTATGGCAGTGGATTAACAATGAATTACATTCAACAACAACAACATTTCAACACACACACTCCTTGTACACGTTATTTAAAACAAGTGATTTGTAGGGATGCACCGGAAATATTTTGGCCAAAAATACCAACAAAAAGCCCTACTGAGTGAATAAAATGTATCCGATCAGTGACATGACTCGATCAGATCACAACCATTAAAGAGTGAGACGCTTTTTGTGTATGTAGCAATCATGTCCACTGTTACCCGATAATGGTCGTTTGCAGACATTTAATTTATGCAATGGGAAAAAATGGACTGGTAGGAGGTCCTGAGTGGTCCAGAGAAATAATGACCAGAGGATCACTAGTTCAAATCCCAGGGCCCTTAGAGAGCACAATTGACCTTGTTCTCTCCAGGGTGAGTAGATGGTGCTTCTACCCCCACATCCCTACAGTGCAGTGCTGGTCGACGCGTCAGAGCTGGGTACACTGCGCTTTCCTCTGAGCGTGCTGGTTGCCTGGTGATGTTGCATCAGCGGCAGTTTGGAAAAAGAGGCGATGGCTGTTCTGTGCACACTTCAGAGGGGGCGTGTGTCAGCCTTCACCCTCCCAATGTCGGAAGCATTGCATATGGTAGGGAAAGAATATGTGTGGGTTGGGTAATTGGTGATGCAAATTGGGGAGAAACAATCAAGGCCAACAAGTTTAGTGCATTTCTAGCGATTTGTCCAATTAAAGTTACTGTATGCTGATAAATAACACTTTTACTGTTCTGAACCTGACTATTGAAATCCTGAAATTTGTATGTAGCGGTGGGCGGTGACCTCCTGAATGTTGGTGCTCCCCTTGGTTGCCACAGCAAAGGAAGAAGCAGTGTGGAGTGAAGACTAAGAGGGACTGATGTGATATAATGTGATCTAAATTTGAGGTCATATCGCCCTCCTCCACCTCCTCTACCTTAGTTCCCCACTTTTCCCCTCTCCGTAGGCGTCCCATGTTTGAAGTGACTAAAGCTTTATTGTGCCTGTCCTCAGGACAAAGCAGCGGCAGTAATGATGTTATTGTGTCACACTGTGTACACATACGATTGTGATTCACTTGTGTCGCGACAATGTTTTGTCAAACACAACTGCGGTGCATTCATGCAGGAGATGAATAAGTCCTTTTGCCTCTGTTTAGAAAGAGCCTCTAGGAATACTGAAACACAGGAGGCACAAAGCCACGGAATGATATAAAGAGGGAGCGCCTGCGTGGAGGGAATATTGAATGACACATTTCATTGCTTCTCCTTTTTAATCCATTCTTCTGACACTCCCTCTCTCTCTCACCCTATCTCTCTCTCTCTCTCTCTCCACCTCCACCACCATTATTATTATAGCCCTCTGCCCCTATGAGATTTAGAGTCAATCAGAACTTCTTATCAGTGTGATATAAAGTCAATCACTGACTCCCTGGAAATCCCAGAGTGAGGATGAAAAAGATATGGGAATGGTGGCCATTGGTCAGTTTTGTCCCATATTGCTAAGCTACATTAAAGGGGGGGGGGGGGCTGACATACACATACAGTTGATATCTGTCACCTTGTCTAACGTGTTCTTGGCATTTAGACACTGTATTTGTCTCCTTTACCTCCAACATGAGTTCAGACATCCACACTGAGCAGCATATGGTGTGTTTATATATATATATATATATATATATATATATATATATATATATACAGTATATATATCATTTTTAAATCTCATTCCAGTTGCGTACTACACATGTATACTATGCTACAAGATAAATATTATATATTAATCTTAACAGTGTGTGTACTAACCCCTTTTCTACTAACAGGAAGTGAAGAAGCGTTGCTATGTCAACATACATCTCTGCAAGTTCTCCTTGCCACTGCACTTGCATTGTTAACCACCATTTTTCTTTTTGCAGACTTCAGTTGCTCCTTCCTTTCCATTTCGCTTTGCATTGTGGGGTAATAGTGTTCATCGAAATTATACGTAATGATATTTGAGTAGACGTATCTATATTACATACTATATCCTCTAAAGCTAGTTAGTGTTAATAGTACTGGTTAGTATTATTCATACACAAGTGGGAGGCACTCTATATAAAAGAAGCTGCTCCATGCTGTCGTTATTGTTGGATGCTCTATGCTAGTATTTGAGCAAGCCCAGGAGCAAGAAAAGAACAGTTCTTGCATAATGCTACAAAATGCTTTAATGTCATAAATGTAAGGACCTCTTTTGATTTTCCAAATGATCCATTTTTAAATGTGATGTGTGAGTTTACACAACATTTTTTCATTCCTTGACTTGATGTCCAACTTCTTTACCAGTTTAAAGGTTCTTCACACTCGCATATGGTTCTTTGTGAAACCAAGCATTGGTCTTATATAGAATTGCTGGAGAAGCCCTTTGTAGCATCTTTATTTTAAAAATAAATTGTGCTATTATAGATGAGAGTAGATTAAAAGACAGGAAAAGCCTCAGTGTTGTCTGATAAATGCTTTGTAATATTTAGTAAAATTAGCTTGTCAAAGAGGCTGTGAGAAAATAAAGCCTTGCCTAAATATGTGTGTCTGTGGCAGACAGAGTAACCTCTCACTTGGTACAGGTTCACTAAATAGCCCGGCTCGAATCCCTTTCTCCTTCTCTGATCTTTTTTTTTTTTCACAGAGAAGTATTTCAGTGGCGTTGCCCTCCTCTGTGGCTGCTAGCAGACGTAACTGTTGTCAGCCTGTCAGATGTGATCTTACTAGTGATTTGAGCTGAACTACCATTGCTCATACAAATCACTTTATACAGTTAACATTATCACATGGTTCTGACTTGTTATATCTAGTATTTAAATGACATCTAGCTCTTTTATTCAGTCGTATGCTCCTCCTTCTGATGGCAATTACTGAAGGAAAAATTGAGACATTCTGCTATTTAATAAAAGGTTGAGATTTATCCATGGGAAACCTTCTACAAACATAATACACCTTTTCTCAGGATGCTTCTTTTTAAACCGTAGAGGTCTAAGTATGGTAAGAATACTATTATTATGAATATTTTTGGTATGAAATCATTTGTAGGAAACTGATTCTAATAGCCGACAAAGCTGTAGAACATCAAGTAGGCTTGAGACGATTGACGTTAGTATCAGAAGAGTTGGACGTTTTAAATGTAAATGAAATGCTCCGCTCACAGCTTTGAGATGAACAAAAAGGAAAGCACTTGTCTCATCATCTCTGCTGACTTTTCATTTATTATCAGTGCCGATAAGCTGTCTGGCTTCACAACAGTCTAAAGCAGCACATGGCCGTGCTAAACGAATAAGCCTTCCTCACTTCCCCTGTGAACCCAAGGGCTTAATTAACTGATCACTGACCATCAGAGCTGGTCAAATCTAAATGAAAATGTCATATAGCTGATCATAACAACAATTTCAGGCACATTACAGTAGCTGGTGGGCTAACACTGTAACTATAAAAACTATATATTAGAAGTCAGCAAGTTTCTGAGCAGAAACATGATCAACTGTTGCTTAAAAAAACATCAATAATTAATTTGCTATAACTTATATCAACCATAACCATAAATCTCTCATGTGCTCTCTCTCTCTTTCTCTACCTCCCTCATTATTATACTCAGATGTAAGTTGCATCTGTCGAGGGGTGAAGGCAGCAAGTAAACAGTCCGTTCGTGAAGGGGATGTGTTAAACGCAGGGAAAATGGGCAAGCATGAGAATCTGAGCCATTTTGATGAGGGTGAAATCAGGATGGTTAGATGACTGTGTCTGAGCATCTACAAAACATCAGGCGGGTCTTGTGGGGTGTTTCCAGTATGCAGTGGTTGGTACCTACCAAAAGTGGTCAATGGAAGGACAACCGGTGAACCGGTGACAGGCATGGGCAACTGAGGCTCATTAATGAAATCCCTGGAGGCCCCCCACCTCACAACGTAATGGATCTTAAAGCATCTGCTGCTGACATATTGCTGCCAGAAACTCTGAAGGTGTCTTGTGGAGGCCATGCTTCAAATGGTCCAGGGACGATGTATGGAGAGGAGAAGTTAGGATGATCCTAAGTGCCTGTGGCTGACAGGGGCCCTAAAATTTAGTATTTTGGCAGTGTTTGGTAATATCATTTCATGGGGCCCCAAGTCTGATCAGATCTGTTGTGCTGGCACAAAGGAGGACCTACTTATTATTAAGCAGGTGTTAACGTTAATATTAAGGTGGTGTTAATGTTATGACTGATGTGTGTGTGTGTGTGTGTGTGTGTGTGTGTATATATATATATACACACATTCATTGTATAAGTTATTATAGAATACAAGCATTGGCCCATGGCGTACATTCTGTATCTGCACTTTTCTGTCTTTGAACATGTGACCTCTTCCATTTCTTGTCAAGCAATGACAAAAACATGGACAAATGGGAAAGATGTCCACATATCACTGCTGTCCAATGAAAAACATGTATCTCCATTTTTATCCATTTTGATTTCTCCATCGTTTGGACCTTGTAGCTGCTCTGTACGCTGTGTAAATAATTCTGGATGAATAGACCAATAGAAATTCTCTAAATTACTTGGAATAAACTCTTATTTTACATGAACCTCCATTTAAAATTAAGTACTCTCATGTAAAGTGACTATTTTGGAGAGGCATTTTTCACTGGACAGAGACAATATCCTCTTTTACTTACTACACACATACTCAACTGTAGTACCGATCAAAGGTTTGTCATTTCTGACTGTTCTGTCACGAAAACCAAGACTTCTAAGGGTTAAAAGCTTTACCGAGCCGAACCCCTGGCTCGCTCTTTTGACAGTCATCAACCCACAGATTCTGTTAAAAGGCTGGCGAAGGGTAGCGGGGCGGGTCCGAGATGAAGCTCCGCTTAGGAGCGTAGGAGATGATTCAGTGTCTGTCACCTGGCCCACCTTATCAGAAGAGTGGGATGAGTCAGAGAGATTACAGAGAGAGAGGAGCTCGGCGCAGGAGCAGCAGGTAAAAAAAAGCATGGGGGTCCTCACCGTAGGAAAAGAGACTACAAAGGGGCGGCGGGGTTTGTTGAGGGTTGATGTGTTCAGCAGAGCTCTCTCACTTTGACCGCAGGGTGCATCTCTTGTCGGAGAGAAGTAGCACAGTGCACAAAGAGAGAGAGAGAGAGAGAGAGAGAGAGAGAGAAAGAGAGAGAGATGTGATGCAACTGTCTCATGGATGTTACCTAACAGCTTGTGTTTGCGTGAATGAGTGTGTGACTGAGAGACTGGAAAACAGCCGTTCTGTTCAGTATCAGTCTGTCATGATTACTCGGTTAAACCTGATTACTCCATTTTAAACAAGTCAGCTGAGTTTGTACGTTGACGGTGAGAGGTGGAGATTAGTTGGCAGCTCGCGTTGCACTAATGCATATTTTATATATCGGGACAGCCACTAGTAATCGACTACGTGAACTCTTGCTATGTAAGTGCCTACCTTTTCTGTTGCATTGCACCAAACAGAAAAAATATCCCAGTAACTAACTTACCTGGGTCTCAGAGTTGGAGCTGAATTGGTGACATGCAGTGCTGACAGGCTCACTCAGCTAGTGAAGAAGTGCATGCTCTGATAGGACGATCAAATCAAATCAATCAAATGTATTTGTATAGCTTTTTACAACTGTTGTCATCACAAAGCAGCTTTACACAATCAGTAATTAGTAAAAGGCAAGAAATCAACAACATAAAAAGACATGAAAATCTCCCTCAGAGCTGGCTGAAGAAACCTTGGGAGGAACCAAGACTCATAAGGGGGACCCAACCCATCCTCCTTTGGTCTGAACTATTTATAAATTATTGACAAAGTCACCAAACCACCTAAACTGTTGTACTGCTCAGGTGTGCAACATATTCATAATCATAATATAATAATCATGGTGTAGTAGAACCTAATACAGTCATGGCAGTGATGCAAGAAGATGCAGAAGATGCAATTTGGCTGACATTCTAAGTGGCCAATCACAGGCTTGTGTTTTGGAGCGATGTTTAGTTGATATAGTGCTAGTTGATTCCCTTTGTTTAAGGGCCCATTCACACCTATTCAGACTAAAAAACTGATACAGGTACGGATTTCTTATGTAGTAGAATTGCCACACTAAGCCTGATGCATTTTGCCTTTAAGCTCTGAAGACAGGCTAGAAACTGCACATCTTTCATAAATCTCCATTTCCTTTCTTTTTCTCTGCTCACTATCTGCTCATTAGTGAGAGAAGCTATAGCTTGCAGTTCTTTGTGGACATAACCAGATTAGGAGGCACCTAAAGAAACTTCGAAAAACTGCTACAGAAAGTCTCTGTAAAGTTGGCACTGTCATTCCTCAGCATTTCAGCTCTGTTCCACCATATATTCTTACCCATAGCAGATACCAATATAAATATGATATCATTGTGTATCATTAATGTTTAGCTTCTGCCCACAAGGACAATCAGCTGGTTGAAGGTTTTCAGGCAGCTGTCAGAGGAGTTACAGTGGTTGCATGTTCACACAGCATGTAGTAAAATACAGTAGAGTTTGTGTAGGGTTGTGTTACAGCCCATCTCAGTATATAATGGGCCAGTTGACGTTTTAAAAATACCAATTAAAATGCATTTTTGGCTTAGTTAGCATAAACTGATACGCATAATGTTAGTGGCTTGCTGCGGAGCTACACAGTGCTCGCCACAGCGTGTGCTGTCACTCAGGAACTCTCACTGTTTCAGAGAAACTCAATAAAAAAAGTTCTTCTCAAAAACATCAAATTAGCTTTTTTTTTAACTGTCTGCAAATTCCCCAGTTGTTAACCCCATGAGAATCACTGCTGTGATCATGAGAGTGGCCTACAAATATTTAAATAAATAAATAAATAGATAGATAAAAGAAAATCTAGCTAAAGAAATAATTAATTATTTGTAAATAACCGAATATATATAATAAATACTTCTTTTATTATCTTTTCATGCACAAGGATGTTACATTTCCTAAGATACCATATATATGATCGCTTTGTAGTTCTGTAATTCCAAACTGTATCCATCTGTGTTTCTGCATACATTGTTAGCTCCCTTTACCGTGTTCTTCAATGGCCAGGACCCCACAGGACCACTACAGAGCAAGTAGTATTCGGGTGGTGGGTCACTCTCAGCACTGCAGTGACACTGACTGACATGGTGGTGGTGTGTGTTAGTAGTGTGTGTTGCGCTGGTTAGAGTGGATCAGACTCAGCAGTGCTGCTGGAGTTTTTAAACACTGGGTCCACTCACTGTCCACTCCATTACACACACACCACCAACATGTCTCTATCACTGCAGTGCTAAGAATGACCCACTACCCACACACTACCTGCTCTGTGGGGTCCTGAACATTGAAGAACAGGGTGCCAGTAGGCTAACAGAGTATGCAGAGGAACAGATGGACGACAGTCTGTGATTATAGAACTACACAGTGCTCCTGTACGGTAAATGGAGCTGATATGAGGAGCAGTGTATCATTCCAAAGCAGCAGTGTTTGTAATACTCTGCTATGACTGTGTATATTATTGTATGTCTAATGATGATAAAGGATAACGCCAGTGTTAAATGTAGAAATGAATGAGTGAGAGGTGACGTTCATACTTCCTGTATGTTTTAAATGGTTGCTTCCCAGCCTGCCATGTTTCTGTGTTCAATTGAATTTAGGTCCAGTGCTCCCACTGCAACCAGCTTGATCCAGTGCAAACCTCTCACCTTCCCTCCTCCTTTCCCTTGTTCTGCCCTCTCCCTCTCCCTCTCTCTCTCTCTCTCTCTACTGTTGCCCTGGTCTAAAAGGGTCAGTTCACAGCTGGTCCCTGAGCTTTCACAAACCCGGGGGAGTGAAGACCTTCTGTCAGTGTGTGTATGGGTGTTTGTGGGTGGACGTTTGGGCATGTTAAAAAAAGAAAGAAAAGAAGCAAACAGCGGGAACAGTCGCCATTTCCACTCCTTTCCTGTCTGACTGCAGTGTTTACTTCCAGTTTAAACACGAGCAAATCCAATTCCTCACCTCAAAGCCGTGCCGATGTTTCTCCTGACATCTTGCAATTAGCTTAGTATGCTTTAATTCTGTCCCGGAGGACTGGATTGGATTGAGGGGAAGCACCTTTTGACAGTCCTCCTGCACTATGATACATTCATCCAAAAGACTGTGAGTCACATTAAACAAGTGACAATAGTGCACCTTATTCTGACACTACTTCACAATTTGTGTCTCATGCTTGTCAGAGCTGAAGAGAATCACACTTAATGTTATCCAGGTCGCCAAATCCTGCATAATTCACCACTAATTCTGCTCTGACACCTGTCTTTTGGCATGCCATGCCATATTTATTACAGGATTATATTGTGCGTGAGGACAGGGCTGCAGATTAGGAGAGAAAGAGAGAGAGAGAGAGAGAAAGAGGATGAGAGACCCAGGCTCTTGCTCTCGCTCTCTTTCCCCCTCTCTGTGCCGTCTGCTTTCCATTCTCTCCGTGTTCCCGCGCTCCTTTATTTTTACCCCCTCTTTTTATCTCTTCTACATCATTGTTGGCTACTGCTCCCTCGCCCGCTCCCTCACCTCGCTTCATTCTTTTTTACGGGCCTCTTTAGTTTCCTCTCGCACTCAGCCTCTCGCACTCGTCTGCCTCTCTCGTTCACATTAGTAAGCGGCCTCCCTCCTCCACGTCCTCCTCCTTCTCCTCCTCCTCCTTGTCTGCCGAAGCCACGAACTTCTCCCACTTTCTCCCACTTACAACTCTTTGTGAACTCCGGCAGAGTTGTCACTTTAGAGTTTGGCAGAGGGAGAACACACTGGAGACTCTGGGCTTTTCAAACGTCTTTGCACGCGTGTGTGTGTGTGTGTGTGAAAGCGTCGCTTGAAACATCAGTTTTTACTCTTGAGACTTCACAGGTGCTTTTTGTCAGCGTTGTTACACTGTTTCAGAAGGCTTTGCACGCTGAATTGAACAAGTGGTGCTAAATGGGACATGCGCGGCGTCTTTTTGTGGATGGGAACTTGCACGCCGCGTTATGTTTGTGTGGAAAACGTCGCTCGAAGCAGTCTTCTCAGTCTTAGCGTCAACAGACAGCTGAACTTTTTCACAGGTCTCAATCTGAGAGAGAGAATGTTTACTGCTACCGCCGGTGTATAGGACTGACTGTGCCACATATCGTCGCTGTCATGCCAAATGCCTTGTATCTCCAGTTTTGCCATTTTGCACTTTTTGATGTAAAGCTGGGTGTTGTTCTATACATCGAGCCCAAAGTTCTGGATGACTGAACCAATAGAAATGCTCTAAATTGACTTGGGATAAAATCTTTTTACATTGACATCTTCCATTTAAAGCCAGGGGAGGTTTCCTTCTGCTGTAAAGTTGCCATTTTTGAGGTACAAGGTTTTTGTCTGACAGCAACGATTTGCTGCATCTCCAGGTATTGGTATCAGGCTGAAACGATTAGCAAATGTTGGATTGTTAGTAGGATCTGAGGGTAAAATAGGTCTGAATCCGATCCAGTCCTGTAACAAATCTAGCCGGAATCGGCACACACTCACTTTTAGAGGCATTAAACACTTCAGACATCTGGTTCCTGTCCTGTCACCTCCACTGTGACCACAACTGTGATCACTCCCTATGTACCTTTAGCACGTTTTTATGTCAGACTCCTGTGAATGACTTTGTTCAAATCAGAAGCATTTAATTATGCAGAGATTTGTAAAAATAAATAAATAAATAAATAAAATAAATAAATAATAATAATAATAAAAAGTGGAATTCCCACTTGACTACCTCTAATTCTTGAATTCAGTCTGTCTTACTTAACCAATACATTTACATTTAAGGCATTTAGCATCTGCTCTTATCCAGAGCGACTTACAAAAGTGCTTTGCTATTTACCTAAGAAAAACCTCAGCTAGTTAGAATAGACTAATAGTTTAAAGATACCTTTCAGCTTTAGACACTACTAAGCACAAGTCAATAAGGTGACCATAGTACTCTGCTATTCGTCCAAGTACTCTCTGAAGAGGTGAGTCTTCAGTCTGGGTTTGAAGACAGCGAGCGACTCGGCCGTTCGGACACCCAGTGGAAGCTCATTCCACCACTTTGGTGCCAGGACAGAAAACAGCCTGGACGCTTGTCTTCCGCGGATTTTGAGGGATGGCGGGTCGAGCCGAGCCGTACTTGAAGCTCGAAGGGCTCTAGTTGCAGAGTTGCAGATTAACAGTGATATCAGAATGTATAATATCCCCAAACCCCCATTTACAGCCATCACTATTTATACTAGGGGTGGGAGTCTCTAGGCACTTCACGATTCGATTCATTTAGAATTCAGAGGACAATTTTTTTTATAGTGCTTATTCTCACTGTGTCACTCGGCTTGGCACTTGTAAAGCAAAGTATTTGTAAGGATTCATAATGAGTTTACTTCCAATATCTTTCATTACTAAAACAAATGGAAACAATGTGGTAGGTGAACAGGAAGGTTCTGCAGTGGGGCTGCAGTGGAAAAACCTAGTAATACTTGAGTGAATTTACTCAGTTCAGCAACAACAACAACCATGTTGAAGCGTCAGCAATAACTGCAGCTAATTCTTTCTTAGTGATCTGCTGTTCCTCTGCTACAGTCTATAACAGCTCAGTCAGATCTGCACCCATGTGACTCGCATTCACTGCTCTTGTTTGGAGCACATGAGGCGCTTTGTGAATTGATGACATTTGTGAATTGATTCCGAATCATCCACATCTGCATCAAGAGGCATCTAAGCATCTACCCCCCCCCCCCCACCACCACCCCCACACATCTCTGGGGGGGGAGGTTTATACACTGGCAGAGCTTAAAAAAGAATGGCTCCGATCTACACGTCATACTCTCATGTTTAACAGCTGCTGTGGATGTGTTTGAAGGGGCTAACCGCAAGACTTGGCGTAGTCACATAGTCACATTTCTGGAGAGGTGCACGGCAGACTACAGGCCGATTTATGCTTCTCCACAGAGTCAAAACAGAGTCGACGGGGGACTACGCTGGTGTGAGCGTTTAATGTGTAACCATGCATCCAAACACTACTTTGGTTAATGCCACTGTGTGTACTTTTTTGGCCTTTAACAAACGTCAGCAACTGAAACTGCAGGTAGATTTAATGATTTGCTTCGTCATGTGCAATCGTTTATCTCACATCAGTATGTATGTATGTATTCACAGTCCGTGATCCATGTCCACACACACTCACACTCACATCTTTATGAGACTAAACGTGTCTCCTCTATGGCATCCCTCCAAGAACCCCATTTAAAGCACCTTTATTTTTGAGAGTGTGAGTTAAGGTCACTCCAGAACCCACTGTAGGTGTTGTCATGTTCAACCCAGTCGCTGGATTTGAGAGGTTGTGGGCCTGTGTAGGGAAGTGTGTGGAGAAGAGAACTGTGACTACTACAGGAGACGTGTGGACAGCGGAGTGGAATGCGTGGGAAGCAGTTCCAGTTTGTGAGCAGAGGATCACATATGATATACTGAATAAAACACTTTACCTTTGTGTTTTATGCTAATAGTCGCATTCCTGCAAAGCCAAGTCATAATTAGCACACACAATATGTCGTGCAAGCTGTTTGCACAGTACAACAGTAATTAGAGGATGCAATTGAAAACCATTCAGTACATCATGCAACACTGAATTCAGTGCCCTTTTCTGAGCAAACACAGGCGTTTCACTGCAGATTTATGTGGATCTTCTGAGTTGTATAGATGTCTGCTGGATACTGAGGAACGAACTCTCAGGCTAATCCATTCTTCTTACTATCTCTCTCTCTCTTTCTCTCTCTCTGCAGGCAAAGTGCTGAACACGGATTTGAGGCATTACCTCAGCCTGCAGTTCCAGAAAGGATCACTGGACCACAAACTGCAGCAAGTCATCCGAGACAACCTGTACCTGCGCACTATACCATGTAAAAGTGACACACACACATACACATACACAGCCTTTCACACACTTATCTTCCTTGTCTATCTGCCAGCCTGTTCTTTATCTCCAAAGTCTTCTCTCATTTGGCTGTCAAAGTGGAAGCGGCTGCCACGGCTGAGTCTGGCCTCTCTGGGTGTCTGGCAGTGGAGAGAGTGCTAGCACGTCTCCTTGGGCTAAAATACTGGCGCTCTGCAGACCTGCTGTATTATTCAGCTAGCTCTTCCTTCCACTATGAATAGCTGAAGAAGAAGGCTGCTGTCTGTCCAGGCTTAGGATGGCTAGGAAGAGGGATTCTGAGAAGAGTGGTTTTAAAGTGAAGCGTTGAAGCATGTTGAGATGTTATCCTGGGATGAATGTGGTTGAGAATTCGAATATTTGTCATTCCTCTTGTCTTTTTGCATCGTAGCCAGACTGATGTAATGGTTGGCAGAGAATATGGGCCGCTTATGAAGTCCCACAGATTTATGGGTATTGCCAGAATTCCTGCCAACAAAACACAGATAATTAGAGTCTTTTCTTTTATCACAATGAACCTATGATGAGAAGGAACTTTTGAGGTTTTAGGGGTTTCTTCCTCAGATACCAGTCTTCAAAGAGACCACTAATGTGAAGGCAGTCTTCTACCACTGAAATACAGAGCAGTATTTCTGAATTTAAACAAATCATGCTTCCCAGAATCCAGTGTTCCAAATATTCCATTTGTTCATAAATACACCTCATATCCAGTTTGTAGACAGGACTATTAGGCTGTGTTCACACAGCAGATGAAAGTTGCCCAAATTGGACAATTATTTAATACACACCAATGCGACTCACTCTGAACCCCTAAGTCGGAATTCATGCGACTCTCATGCGACTGTCAGTCCAGCTCGACATTTGCTGTAACTGCACGCTGAGGGGACATGAAAGCAGGTCATGTCAAGCATTGCTCTTTTGCACATGCACATTAGTTTAGAAGTCTGAACTGTTTTGACAATTGCCAGATATTGGTCATGTTAAAAAGATGTGAACAGCCTTAAAAAATCGGACTTGTTTTTACACTCCTAATGCAACAGGTGGTTCTTTGATTTAGCAAAAGCTAAATCCGTCAAATTCAAAATAGAAGATTGTTCTTTTGCATAGCGATCTTTTAAACATAGCACCCCATCTTCTAAATAATATGTGCCACATACATATTCTAGGGTATAGTAACAGATCTATGTTTTAAGTGGGCTTTTGCTCTCCAGGGGGGAGGTTTCTGAAAAAGCTGTGATTGTTTCTCATGTGAGAAGCTGCTCATTTCTGTGCTCAGTGATGTCGAATTTGATCACAGCACCACACAAACTATTGAATATGTCTTTGTTTTATCATTAGAGGTAATACAGCTCAAACTGAAATGCTCAACAAAAAGTTCTAGTAGCATTAGTGGAGTGTAGCGTGGTTTGCTTTTGTTCATTCTGTTTCTTTAAGGCTGAACAGAGCAGCTTTTTCATGGACAGTAATACAGTTCAATACATGTCCATGTGGACTAGCGGCATAAGCAGCCCTAAGAAGCGATAAGCAAAATATAGCTGTTAATTAGATGAAAATGCATCTCATCCCTTCAGTCAATGCTGTTTACGGTATTTGCTAAGCTAAGAAGGAGCTGAAATCCAAGAACGACACACCATTTTTAACTCTTTACTGCAGCTTAACTGCTAAAACTGCAGGATTTAGCAGTTCCTCACCATCTTGGGGGGTCCCTCATGTATCTGCATGTGTCTCCAGATGCTCATGCAGGAGAGCGATGCTGCCATGGTTGGTGTGGCGCAACAGATAACACCACTACCTGCAAGTGAGCTACCACACAACGTGAGAGACTGGGGTTTGATTCCCGGTCTGGGTGACTATGCTGCGCTACACCAATAAGAGTCCTTGGGCAAGACTCCTAACACTACATTGGCCCACCTCTGTAATACGAGTAACCTTGTAAGTCGCTCTGGATAAGAGCGTCTGCATAATGCTGTAAATATAATGTAATGCTGCCCCACACTCACTTGTACACACATCAAACAGTAAACATATCTTCAAGAAGTTTGAACACTTTTTATTATTAAGACTGAATGTGACAATAATAACAGCCAATAAAGTACCTCTTATCTAAAACTATACAATAAAATAAATGAATCAAAAATATCAACTAACATCACTGGATGTTTGGCCTCTTTGTGCTGCCAAATCATTATCACAAGCCAGTTGGTGAAATGTCTTCCACCCTAGATATTCTACCATCAGCTGTGAATGCTATTATTGGAAAGTGGAAGCCTTTAGGAACCACAGCAACTCGGCCACGAAGCAGCAGACCACGTACAGTTATGGAACGGAGTAGCCTAATGCTGCGGAGCCTAGTGCATTAAAAAACACCAGCACTCTGCTGGTGACTCTGCACCAAGACTCAATAACTGCAGAGCTTCAAATCTGCTGTTAGAGCTGTAAAGGGGGTCCAGCTCAATACTAATGCCTATGGATTTTGAATAGAATAGAAAACCCCCTGTAGGTGCCATGTGTATGTGTCCCAATACTTTTGTCCATGTAGTGTGCATGTATCCCAAAGCAAGGGCCATGTCCAGGACATTTTTTACTCTTTACTGAAGTGTAACAGTGGTTTTAGCAGTTTCTCTTGTTTCTGCATGTTTCTCTAGATGCCCATACAGGACAGTGATGCTGCTACACCAGACTCACGTTTACACCTCACACAGCAAATATGGATGCAGTTTGAACTTTTTGTCCATATAGTGTATATCTCAGAGCGAGGTAAAGGCAAGGGCCATGTCCTGAACACCTGCACACGCCCCCCCAAAAAACAATGATGCAACATACATGCAATGTGTTTGATGTCATTCTTTTTCCACAGTTTCCAAAGTTCATCAACCATTGCATATCTCACCAGCCCAGTGTTACAGCCGGTGCATAATCCCACTGACGCTTCCCGTCTCAACTTCCAGATTATCTGTGTCTTTTATCATCAAGAAGATGATAAAGGCTTGTCCAAAGACATCAAATTTGAAGCATCCCATATATTAAGTATTCTGGGAGCAGAATTCCTGATTGCGGCAGTGTTATTTCTGAACGGCGTGGTGCGACTATGAGACTGAGGAGTGAATTAATGACTGCTTGCCCGACGAGGATAAAGCACAGTGTTACTCTTTGATCTGTGCGCAAAATGAGCCGCGCTGAGGCAACCCAAATCAAATCAAATAAAACTTCAGTTCATGCCAGCAATTTAAGCATAGCGTGCGCTAGTGCTGTCCTTAGGTCACTCCGTACATGGCCTAGTTACAGCTTAACATCTTTCTAACTCTCTCGCGCTCTCTCTCTCTCTCTCTCTCACACTCACTCCCACACTCACTATCTCTCTCTTTCTGTCGTTTTCCCTCCCCCTCTTCCGTTCTCTCCTCCTTTGTTGTTGTCTTATGTGTCTGTTTCCTTAGCCAGCCTTGTGGCCCCAGTCCAGTTTTGAAGAACAGGGGCACCATGAAAGAAAGAGAGAGAGAGTAAGACAAAGAGCAAGAGAGAGAGAGAGTAACAGGCGGAAATGTGTGGTGTAGGACAATCACCTGAAAAGTAGAATAAGGAAAGTCTTAGAGGGAATGAAGACAGCGCCTCCGGTGGAGCACTTGATAAAAGCTCTTAAAAGCTTCTCTGATGGAGAGAGAGAAAGAACAGCCTGGGGAGGTACTCAGAACGCACCCACCCCACCCCCACCTACTTCACTCCTCCTCTTCTTTTTTCTTACCCCTCCTCTTCCTCCACCTCCTCCTCATTCCTCCTGGCTGTGGTAAGCGCAATTAGAAGTAGGGGGCAGTAACGAGGCAGCATGATTATCCCACAGCAGCAATAACAAACACCAGCAGTTTAACCTTTTGATCTGGTTGTAAACGTACTGTACTCAGCTGTACCACAGTGCCGCTTCAGGGATGGTGCGATTCACGGCTGTGCCATGCTTTTAATATAATTTACTCTTAAGTTGAAGTCTTAATTTCTTCATGCTCTTGACTCTGGCATTTCAATATTGAGAATCTAATATAAATGTACCTCAAATGACAGCGAAGCCTGGTGGCATTTTCTAGCACCCACACGAGCAGAGCTGAGAAATGTCAGCTCTTATTTTTGGCCTTTTATCCGAAAGAAATGCCACCCTCCGATGCAGCTAAACAACCAACTCCGCTCTGAAGTGGGTTCTGGAGTACAAGGCAGATACAGTATGTGCACACCTACTCTCACTTTACTCAAGTTACTTTGACCCCCCAATTGTCAAGCCAGTGTGTTGTTATTACGCAGTAACAGCCTCTCCTCTTTTGGGAAAGGTATAGGATGATATATAGGATTTGATTGCTTTAAGCCATAAGGTGCTGATGTTGGCTTATTAGTTCTCGTTCTCACAAACGCCACTCTACCTTATCCCAAAGGTCCATCAGTCCAGATAATAGTATTGCCCTTGCTCCACAGCCCAATGGAGCCCCAAAACAATGTCTTTCCAGTAGTTTTTGCAGCATTGCTGTAAGAATTTGATTGCTTTAAGCCACAGTAACATTAATGAGATCAAGTGCTGATGTTGGATGATTTGTTCTGGATCACAACCATTACAACTCCTCCTAAAGGTATTGGTCAGAGCTCCATCACTCCAGAAAATAGCTGTTTCCTTGCTCCACTGCCCAATAGAGCCCACAAATGGCTTTCTGCTAGATTTTGCAACACTGCTGTGAGGATGTTGATTGCTTCCAGCCACAAAAGCATTAGTGTGGTCAGTTGCTGATGTTGGGGGATTAGTTCTGGATCACAAAGCCACTCAGACCCATCTCACAGGTATTGAATAGAGCTCCATCACTGCAGAGAATAGCTGTTTCCTTTCTCCATGGACCAATAGAGCCCACAAATGGCTCTCCATTAGACTTTGCAACATTGCTGTGAGGATTTGATCGCTTTAAGCCACAAGAGCATCAGTGAGGTCAAGTTAAGATGTTGGATGATTAGTTCTGGGTTACAAATGCCACTTCACCTCATCCCAGAGATATTGAATAGAGCTCCATTACTCATGAGAATAGTAGTTTATGTGCTCCCCAGCACAGTGGAGTCCAAAAATAATGACTTTCCACAAGATTTAGCAAAATTGCTGTGAGAATTTAATTGCTTTAAGCCACAAGAGCATCAGTGAGGTCAAGTTAAGATGTTGGATGATTAGTTCTGGGTTACAAACACCACTTCACCTCATCCCAAAGGTACTGGATTGAGCTCCATCACACCAGAGAAAAGCTGTTTTCTTCCACCACAATCAACAGAGCCCAAGAGGAAAGTCTTTCCACTAGATTTTGCAACATTGCTGTGAGGATTTTATTGCTTTAGGTAAAAACAAATAATAAATCAAGGAGGTCAAGTGTGGATATTGGCTGATTAGGTCTGGATCAAAATGACCAGTCCAGCTCATCCCAAAGGTATTGGATAGGGCTTTATCACTCCAGGTGAAAGTAGTTACCCTGCTCCACAGTCCAATGGAGCCCAATAGTAATAGCGCTATATGGCAAGTACCCTGCTCAAGACTCCTGCTTATGCAATTCTTCTTCCAAAATCAAGAGTATTAAAATGACTTTGACCTCTCTATTGCAGTAGCTGCCTCTACTCTTAGGAGAAGACTTTCACTAGGTTTTGCATTGTTTCTGTGAGGATATGATTAGTTGTGGTTCACAACGCTATTAGCTCCAGAAGATGCTGGAAAGCTTTGTACCCCTTTTAGCTGACGCTTGGCATTGGGCGTGGTGAGTTTAGGGTCATGTGCGTCCCATGTTTTTGGATGCTATGGAGCAGCCACACTTGAATCAAGGTCAGTCCGGTCAAAATCTTTCTGTGGAGATTCGACAAGTGCGATTGAACAGCTGTGTGACCAATGGGTGTGTTTTAAGGTAACATTTCCTTGAAGTAGAATTTATTAAAAGGGCTGACAGGATATTTTTAGACATTAACTGTATGTTGTTTGACTTGGAATTGTAATGTATTAGGCCTATCAACTGATCGTATATATTTATTCACATTTGTTCATGGCTAATTGTGTTAACTTGAACCACAAGCAAAAATGTAACCTAAAGAAAGACAAAAAAGCAGTGCACTTAGTTAATTACGAGGAAACATATTGTTCAGAAATAACGTATTATTCTCAGTAATGCAGTATTACACACTATATAACTTGCACACCTTTTTTTTGGATTGTGTGAGTTTAGGGTTCACAAAAATCTGAGCGAAGGAATTATTTCTCAAGGGTGAACATACAATAGTTTACAGTTTTCATCAACGCTGTGTAGCAGAGTGGCTGCATGCTCCAACCAGTGCCTGTAAATATCATAAATATCATATATACAGTTAATGTTCCAGTCCTGCCCGATTGTAGCCTCTCACTATGGGGTCCGAGGGCTCTCGTTCACACAGCTCATGGATTCTTGTTACAGTGGAGGCTCTCGGGGGGAACTTTACTGTTGCTTTTATTAGTCTGCTCATACATTTATCCAAAGGTCTCCCACGAGCACAGCAGGACTCTCCTGGCTGAAAATGAGCTTTGTTTTATCAAGAGAGCTTCAATGGCAATTTAAAAGCTGTATTTGAACCACAGGGCTATGGTCATGGGTTCCCCTTCAAGAGTGGATTTTCAATCAAAACACGCTCACTGATTGCAACAACAACATACGAGCATATAAGCAGCAGTTTCAGTCAGGAACTACAGATGGTTAGAAGGATCAAACTGGGAAAATGGGTTAACAGTGTTGAGCAGTGTCAGTTGAGCAGCATTACTAATGCATTAACCTTGACCTTGTGTGTGTTACTAATGTGTTAACCTTGACACCACCAGAATAACTATTACCCATCTAGCATTCAATTATAACTGGTGTTTAGAAGCACTTTTCGAAAAGCTGAAAAGGCATTTCCTGTGTGTACCTCATTTATATGCATCATAGCCCCCCTCCAGAGTGCTGGGAGACGGGACTATGCATGACTAGCACTTCAGCCACACAAGATGTTTCCTGACAGTGGTGTAATACGTTCTTGTTCTTCTGAGTTTAGCTAATTAAGCACATTTCAGAGGCTTCTTCATGCCACATTCATTCTCTCTCCCTCTTTGTCTCTGTCTCTCAGCTTTCCATGGAAACTTCAGAACAATTACGTGTTGATAAGAATGCCTTTTTAAGCCTTTCAGCAGAAGGTGTTTTGTTTTAGATCCTTGACACACTCTGCTTGTGTTCTATTTTATAAAGCCGAACCAAACAACCTACTGTATATTTATAATCTAAAGATGTAACTCATCCCCACCGGTTCCTTATCCAGGTTCCTCTGAACATTAGGGAAGGCTTTCTATTAGATTTTAGAGCATTGCTGTAAGGATGTGATTGCATTAAGTGATGAGAGTGTTAGTGAAGTCAGGATGTTGGATGATCACCACCCCACCTCATCCCCAACTCATCCAAAAAGTACTGGAAGGAACACCATCATTCTAGAGAACTGCTCTACAGCTCAATGCTGGTGGGCTTTATACCCCTCTAGTCTACACCTTGCATCAGGCATGTGCCCAGTAGGTTCATGTTTATCTGCTCCTGAGAGTCCTATTATGTTAGCAGTACTTCTCCTCAAGGACTAGACAGACTGTGTGTGACTGAATGCATTCATTAGAAGGGGTGTCCACAAACATTTGGACAAATAGTGTATATCTTTATAACAGTGTGTATCTTTTTAATTTGACCTAAAGTGACCGAGAATGTTCATTCAGTTTCCAGTAGGCTTTCTCAATTCAGCGAAATTATGAGGAAACTGTCTTCACTAGATATTTTCTTAATGGCCTGAAGAACAGTGTGGTTGCTGGACTTAATATATCCTAAATATTGCCACAAACTAACTGTGCATGCTGTATTTGCAGGTACTACCCGGCTGCCCAGAGATGGGGAAGTTCCAGGAGTGGACTATAACTTCATCAGTGTGAACGATTTCAGGATCCTGGAGGAGAGTGGGCTGCTTCTAGAGAGTGGAACTTATGACGGTAAGTTGTAGGAGACAGAGGACTGACTGTTCATACAGAATAATATACTGTTTACTGTAATGTTTAGACTCCTAAGCACAAGTAAACATAAGAATTTCTCATTTGGAAGAAAGTAGTTGAGATCTTGTGAGATATTTTGCAGAACAAAGCTTGGTTTCAGGTTTCTCCTTAACGTCCCCAGCCAGGATGCATTCAATTCCATCAGCAGCTCACCTGATTTACCATCATTAAACACTGATTCACCAAACCAGGTGTTGGATGATCACTATAAATAAAACTAGACTCTCATGAGGAGAGCTTTGGACTTTATGTATGAATGTTATTTCTTTAATTCTAATATTAATGTTTTACAGAGTTATTAAACTTACTGTCCAGATAAGGAGCTTTTTCGAACTAATTTTCACAGATCTCCAGAACTTTTGCACAGTACTGTCTATATACTCATATACACACTTCTGTGGAAACCATCTCATAGCCAGGAGCAAGTTGAGATGTGTTCTTT
Organism: Salminus brasiliensis; assembly: GCF_030463535.1. Taxonomy (NCBI): domain Eukaryota; kingdom Metazoa; phylum Chordata; class Actinopteri; order Characiformes; family Bryconidae; genus Salminus; species Salminus brasiliensis. The sequence goes on from NC_132884.1 coordinate 33,766,504, forward strand.
GGGTGTCAGCTAAGCTGCGGGATAGATTTAGCTTAAGAGTCATTCAGCAGAAGATGGTGACTCTGCTAGTGAGAGATTACATGCTGCAAACGTGCTTTGCAGTGCTTTCGGCTGAACTGCTGTAAAGCACGCGTAAAGACAGGGATAGGGGTAATCTGGTCACTGTAATGATATCAAGCCTCACTGGAGCAGCTTCACATATGCCTCAGGGCCTAAGGGAGTTTTAGCACAGTAAATAGGCCCTGCTTGGAGGAACGACAGACGGAGATAGATTACTCTATTTCTGACCAACTTGGAGTAGTTCCCTTTAGTGTTGTTGTATGTAAAAAGCAACAAGGCTAAATTAGCCTGTTAGAGTCCGTGTGTAAGCCCATGCTTCAGTTCTTCGCTCTCATGACTGCATTACTTTCACTGGCCCTAAAATAGAATCCTGTGGTACTCCACAACGCTCACCAAATAATTCTCAATAGTTACTGCATAGGGATTAATAACTGAGTAATACATGATGCAGGGTCCAGTGGGTTAAGCCTTTCCTCTTGAGCAGGGCACTTGTCCTTTTGTTGTTGTTTTTGTCCTGTATCGAGGTCGAGGTCTGTGCAATTGGTCTTGTTCATATGCTTGAACCAGAAAAGGGAAAATCCTAAGGCAAATTGAGCCGTTTTCTCTGGAGTGGTTTTAGATGTGTCTGGATCGCAACCCCAAGGATGGATGGAGAAAAAGAGTGTGTCTGAGAGAGAGAGAGAGAGAGAGAGAGAGAGCATTGGAGCCTGACTGTGCTAGGCTAGTGGAGTTAATGCGGCCCCATGTTGCTTCTGTGGTCGAGGCTGTTCCAAGGAAAGCCTGCTGGGATGGCCAGGCATGTCAGACAGACACGTCCATATGTGCCCATCCTCAGAGAGAGAGAGAGAGACAGGCTTCTACACATGCACAACCAGGGACAATTCATGCACTGTTTCACTGTTTCCACTGCCTTCACATGGATAAATTGCGCTGCTTTTCAGAGCACAAATGAAGCCTTGCCATTAGCTTTGATTTCAAGGAGATGGTATGACCAGGCCAGCACTGAAATTGAATCAGCCTTGCCATTTTTGGAGAAGTGGGCCATGTGACACAAATGCAAATGTGTCTGAATGTTACCCAAGATGACTGAAATTAACTGTGTTCTAAAAACAATTTTTCAAACCAGGATTAGCTTTAACTGTGCCTAGAAATCTACCCAAACCATTGTGCTTTAGGGATTTGCGGCTCTTATCAATTGTGTAGATTGATTATTCTTTTTTTGCCTCTTGCTTTGCAGCCAGCCTCTAATTTAATTGTATTTGATCTTCAGTAAGACTCTTCTTAATTATGCGTTGATTCCGAGCAATAAAGACTTGCAGCTCATTGAAAACCGATGGGACACCTTTCAGCTGTTAACCATTTCAAATTTTGTTGTTTTTAATATTCAGATTAGCATATTGAGTAGAATTAGGATTCCTTTTGTGTAATATTTCACTTCCTTATTAGGTCTCAGAATGTCCTACATTCTGCATTCCAGGATTAGACTTTTTAAAGGGAAGGCTAAAGCTGAAGCTGGCAGTGACTTACAGTATCACAGACAGCTGCTCAGTTTACCTCGCTTTTAAATGTCCTTGTCATTCTTGCGCATTAGTGGTGGAGCACATAAGTGGAGCTGACTCATTCTGCTACAGTAAAAGCACATGAAAGACATGATTAACTGTACTGATAACATTTGTGTGCATTTTTGGTCCGCAAGGATATAAAGAACTGATGAAAAAAATGATCTGTGGACTTAAACCACAGCACTTTAAAACGATATCATTTTTAATATAAATTCAGCTTTGGAAATGTTGGTCAAATGAAACTAAGAAATTAAATTAATTCTTTTTTTTTATTTAACTTAAAAAAAAAACACAATTGTTGTTGTTTTAAACATATTAGCTTAAGCAAATAATCAATAATCATGACAGAATGTGCAAAAGTGTTTAATCCGTAGTTGATGTGAACCTATTTTCACAAAAGAATTCACAAACACACAAAAAATGAAATTTGACCAGGAGTGCCCAGACTCCTGCATAAGAGTTTGAAACTTTTAATAACTGATGCCCAGAAGACAGGAGAAGGTCATAAGAAGACCTCAATTCATAATGCAGTTTAAAAAATGGCTTAACAGGTTAACAGAAATGGTCAAGGTGAAGTTGAGGTCTGGACATGAATCAGAACCCTCGTTTGGCTGCAGAAGACCTCCTGGAGAAGTTTCTGGATTGGTGGTACACTTTTCCACTTTGCAGCATCACCTGCACAAATATGACCTTTCGTGGAAGTATCCTCAGAAGAAAACCTTTTCCTGCATTCTCACCAGGATATTCAGTGTCAGAATTTGTCAAAGGACGCATTTTGGAAACTAGTCCTGTGGACCATGTGGAGAATAAAAGGCGCAGAATAGGAATTTAGAACAATAAGTGAACAAATCCGTTAACAGACAAGATACTCGTGTTGCCTGGGCATTCATGTTGTACTGGGCATTGCATGAAGGTGAGCAATTATGGTATCTTGGACATCATGGATGGCTGTGGGATCATACTAAAGATCTGAAGGGCCAGAGCCTAGATAGCTTGACCATTCGGGAGCCTGTTTAGCTAAATTTAAACAATCAAAAAGCGCTCTTACAAGGCTAAATCACAAGGATGTGTTGAGCAGGAATTATTGAAGAGGGCAATTCACTCCTCTCTACACACTGGAGAAGACATAATCCTACTGCCCCCACTAAATCAGTGAAGATCTCATGAACCATTGAGGCACTATAATATATTTGATAAGCTTTAATGTAATGCATGTTAATATTTCCAGTCCTTTGATGAAGTATATGAAATCGATAGGTGGTACGAAGGCTCTTTTTTTCAGCCTGTGATGCCCTGAGTGCCTTTTCATTGCACTTTCTTCATGGGAACGTCATCTTATTATGCCTTGTGGGTGTGGAAATAATCTTCTCCATCAGCCAAATTGTCAACAACATTAAGAAAACGCTGAGGCACCATTGCCTTCATAGTCAGATTATACAGCTCCCGATAGATCGCTGTTGACGAATCATATCATAAATCTACTTTGACGCAGAGCAGTGGTTACACCTCTGTGTCTCACACACAGAGACGTGTGTGTGTTTGGTTATTAATCACAGCGGGTAGATGGGACGAGGGTTAGCCTAGCTCTTAGCCTGTACCTAGCTATGGCTATTCCGTATAATTTGAGTTCATTCCTCGCTCAGGTAGTGCACAGTGAAGGATTTGTGCTGTCAGAGCGTTCATAATCCCAATGCATCTTCAGAAAGGGATAAAGGGAGTTAGATAGAGGCTAATTAATTGGTGTTTAAAAAAAGCACATTCTCCAGTGACTTCCATTCCTATTCTGTAATTAAGCTGCTTATAATATGTAGTTCAAAGGAGGAGGTTTAATCAAACTGATGATTACAAGGATTGCTGTTGTGAAGGGAACAAAATGGAATATTTGACCTTAAACTGCTGCTGTCCTACAAATTTACTACTTACATGATAAGAAGACATGATCAGTTGACTGTGTTTTGTTGTTTGTTTGTTTGTTTTTTTGGATGAATACAGCAAACATACAAATCGATACGGAGATTGAGAGACAGATCAACGTCATTGTCATTTCTCAGTTCAAATACAAGGCAACAGAATGCAATTAGCATCTACCAGAAGTGCAAATAGCAGCACTGTGCAAAAAAACAAAACAAAAAACAACAGAACAGAGTACAAGGCCAAAATATGCTGTAAATATAAATATAGGAATAAATATCCAGGATAAAGCGAGTCACTATTGATAGATACACTAATAGATACACTACAAAAGTACTGGGACACATCTCTTTATCACTGAATTCATTCAGCCCCATTGCTGCAGGCATATAAAATCAAGTACATAGCCATGCAGTCTGCCTTTACTCACATTAGTGAAAGACTGGGTGGTTGAGCTCACTGAATTCCAGCATGGTTCTGTAGGTAATAGGAGCCACCGCTGCAACAAGTCAGCTGGTGAAATGTCTTCCCTCCTAGATACTCCACCATCAACTCTGAGTGCTATTATTGAAAAGTGGAAGCGTTTAGGAGCCACAGCAACTCAGCCACGAACTGGCAGACCACATAAAGTTAAAGATAGGGGTCGTCGAGTGCTGAGGAGCACAGTACATAAAAGTTGCCAACGCTCTCTGCTGACTCAATAACTGCAGAGTTCCCAAAGTGCATAAACTGCAGCGTTCCAAACCTGCTGTTAGAGCTGCAAAGTGGGGATTAACTTCATATTAATGCCTATTGATTTAAAATGGTACATCATAAAAGCTTCTATAGGTGTAATGTGTAGGTGTCCCAATACATTTGTCCATATAGTGTAGTATGTACAAATTCATATATGTGTAAATATAGGTATGCATAAATTAGTATAAAAAGTGCAGAATTATTCACAATCTAATATCATAAAAATGGCATGTGTAAGATGTGCATGTATTTGTTTTCATGGCACGGAAAGCAAAACCAAATCTGGATAATTTGCATTAATCTCTGCTTAATTTATGAAGGTTGAGCAGTTGATTCAAAGAGATGTTTGTTGTTTTTTTTATCTACGGAATGAACCCAATCATACTGAGAGTGATTTTCGTGCCACATCAGGAGAGACTAATGAAACCACACACATGCACACACACACACGCATAAACACACAGCACTGAATTAGAAAATCATTTAAGCACATTATACAGAGCTCCGATTGGATGCTTCATTCTTGGTGCTGAATATTAATGAAGTATTTTTTGCATTAGAATAGAACATGGAGGATGGGGTTCATTACAGAATCCAATGGAGAGTGTAATTGCTATCACAGCAGCGCCAAAAACGAGCGGGTTTGATGTTTCATTTCACGTACTGTATTGCCACTTCCTTTAGCTCTGTTTGGAGAAATGAGGGAGCTGGAACTGAGTAGAGACAAAGAGGCTTTCTCTAAGCTCCTTTATTCTCCACATTTCATTGTAGTTTTGGAATTGGGCAGTTTTTTAGGATCTGAATGAAGGCTGTACTGTTTGAGTGCAAGGGATTAGCTGAACTACTGTTTGCCCAATATCTCCTTCCTGCAGTTTAGTCTTGCCCCGACTTATATGACCGGCACTGTCACTGACCGCAGTGTTGCACTGTTTGTGTGTGATTTACATTCCGCGGTGTAGAGGTGAGGCAGTACATTTTTGGAGCAAGTGTTCGATTTGGCCGTGCGCCAAGTACACAAGTCCCATTGACTTAGAATCTGTTAGCAGCTGGCATAACCTATAGCCTTGAAAGAGTTCTCTTGAGTCTCGGCAGAGAGAGTTCAGCTCTGTGCTTTTATGAAATAGAGGCCGTTCGTTTCGAGCCTTTTAGAAGTGGAAGAGTGCTGACTCAGTGACCCCAGTGTCGGAGATCCAGGGTGCTTTGAGCAGCCACATTAGAATGCAAGGTACGTCAATCTTAGCACATATTCAGCGCAAGGTGAAAGTGTGGGTATCGTCCACAGTATTACTGTGATCAACTGTAATATCGTGATCCAAATTCAGTTAAGAGTCCAAATGTTTGTGGACACCCTTCTAATGAATTCGGAAGGAATTCTTCTAATTCAATTGCTCTCAACAGCAGGTAAACATAAAACCGATTGGCACAATGCCTAAAGCCTGGCGTGGGCTAGAGGGGTATATAGCCCCCATCACTGAGCTATGGAGCAGTGGAATTGTGTTCTGTGGAATGATGGTGATTCATTCGAATTTTTTGGGATGAGTTTTTTTTTTTTTTTTGGGATGGGATAAGCCCAAATCCTTACAGCAATGCTTCACAATCTAGTAGAAAGCCTTCCAAACTCTTTTTTAATACTCTTGACTTCAGAAGAAAAAAAATCTGAGCAGGTGTCCCAATATATTCGGCCATATTGTGTAGATTCTCCACTGACAATATTTCTTGTGTTTGTTTGGTTGAAAACCAAATATCACCAAGCTTGTTCATATTACTCTCTACTGGAGAGCAAATGACGTGTGTTTCATTTTCAGTTTCATTTGCATGTTTCCCAGCATTGTCTGCCAGACTGCAAATCTGTTATCATCTTATTTTTTTATACAGTCCTATAGAGTTGCATTAAAGGAATGTATATGTGTAGGTCATAAGCAGATGTTCTGTATGGATTACCTATAACTAAATGTAATCTATTATACAGTAGGCATGTTTTACCTAACCATTGATAAGAACAGAAACAAATGCAATGGTTAAGTAAAGCTGAATTTATTATTAATAATAATCACAATAAATGAATCTTTTCCCCAGTATATTATTAATTCAATTATTTAAAAAATATTATTCCATGAACAACACCATTTTTAAATAATGGTTAAAAATGTGATATGTATTATTGTGTATTAGTGTGTATAAGATTTTAGAACGAGTTACACATTCTAAGCAGGCTGTCTCTATGACTAAATCTTGTCCGTTTTTTAAAGGTAACTACTATGGCACACCCAAACCTCCTGCGGAGCCCAACTTGGTTCAGCCTGATCTTGTGGACCAGGTCCTGTTTGAGGAAGAGTTTGGCACAGAAGTCCAACGCAAGCGCACCACATCTGTCAGCAAGATGGACCGCAAGGACAGCGTTGTCCCTGAGGAAGAGGATGAAGAGGAGCGGCCAGCACTGCCAAATGGCCTTCCAGGTGTTTGTGTGTGTATGTGTGTGTGTGGTTGTATTGTTTATATGTGTCATATCACAAATCAAACACTTAGCCAGGTTGCACTGCTTTGCATGTCGTTACCAATTAGCAATCTTTCCGGTGTAATAAGGGGTTAAAAACGTAACTACCAACAACTTTTTTGTGATCTTTACTTAAAATGTACATCACACGTGACATCACCCAATGAAAGTGTGTGCTATTTCAAGTTTAATTTATTGCAAGATTAGTTCAGACTCAGTGGACAGGGCCTATTTAAACCTGCCATTAACATGCACTTTGTGTCTGGATAGTATCTGGATCTACATTGACCGGATTCTGTTTACTCTCGTCATTAAAATGCGTCCCCAGTGTGACCAGATGAGATGCGATTTTACACAGTGCATCATTTCCGTTTTACTTCCTGTGAACAACAGCTTCTTAAATGACCCTGCTCCGGGAGGAATAGAGGGAGTTCTACAACGCAAACAATAGATGGTTCTCGCATCAACGTAACGGCGCCATCACAAAATGCGAATGGCTATTTTAATCACAAGGGAACAAACTCTGTAATACTACAAAATACAAAAAACGGTTCTTCTATGACCCTGCTCAAAGAACCTTTTGTAGCACTTTTATTTTTTACTACTCAAACATTCCAGTACCCCACAGGAAGAAACACACAGTTAGCAACAATTACATGAGGCTAAAGGTTACCTGTCAATCAAACAAGCAGCTCTTCTGCAAGCAGTCCTAATTAGTTGGACATATTGGACATATGTGGACATATTATTAGAGGAACCAGTCCCCTGGAAAAGACAATTATAATTGGAAAAGTTGACAGTGACAGAGGAAGAAAAAAGCCAAAGATGGATGAAAAAATCATGAAAAAAACTATTTAGATGCCTAAAGACCCAAACAGAAGACTGCTGGAGAACCATTATCCATATGATCACCAAGCTGAATCAACTTGATAATACTCTATATTTTAATATATCTAAACCATAGCTAAAGCTATGCATACCTTTAACAAATCAGGAACCAGCTTTGATGACTGTCCAGCCACATGGAATGAGATCAGAAGACAAAAGGGATAAAAATCTAAAGAAAAAATAAACTAATATATACAGAGACAATATGTATACATACTCGATATGAACAAAAGTATTAGGACACCTCTTAACCGTTGAATTCAGGTGTTTCTTTTAGTCCTATTGCTACAGGGGTATAAAATCAAGTACCTAGCCATGCAGTCTGCCTTTACACACATCAGTGAAGAAATGGGTTATTCCACCAAAGAAATTCCACCATCAACTGTGAGTGATATTACTGAAAAGTGAAAGTGGAAGAATTTAGTGAAACCAGAGCAACTCGGCCACAACGTGGCAGACCACGACTCCAAAATCTAGTAGTAAGCCTAGTGGACAGTGGAGACAGTTACTCCAACAACAGCAGGGTATACTCTTCTTTAAAAAAACTGATTAGGGAAGAAACAGTGAATGAGCAGCCGTCCCAATACTTTTGTCTGTATAATGTGTGTAGAATTGAAGAATTGAAGGAAGCAGCTGGTGTTCAATGTAAGAAATGAGCATATGGTTGTGAAAGAGTTTTGTCTCTCATGGATTAAGCTTCAGATAGATTAAGCACTTCACATAGGATGATTACATATGACATCACCCAGTGTGAGTGTGTGCTATTTCAGGCTGGAGTTGTTAAAGGGTTGGATCAGATTCTTTCTCTCTGTTGATGTTGATACCCATACTGGTGCAGAGATCCAGAGCAATATGTATAAACTGACATGGTGGTGGTGTGTTTCTGGTACGAGTGGATCAGACAAAGCAGTGCTCTCACTCACTGTCCACTGTCCACCGGATGCTGCCCACAGGACGCTGTTGAATACTTCTGGTGGGTGGACTATTCTCAGTCCAGCAGTGACACTGAGGTGTTTAAAAACTCCATCAGCACTGCTGTGTCTGATCCACTCAAACCAGCAGTGGCCCTGTGGGTTCCTGACTATTAAATAACAGGGTAAGGGAGGCTAATAAAATATGCAGATAAACTACAGTGATGGACTACAGTCTGTAATTATAGAACTACAAAGTGCTCCTTTATGCAAAGTAGAGCTGATATAATGGGCCGAGTGCATTCCAAACCAAAGGTGGTCATAATATTCTGATATAACCGTATATATGTACGCAATTGTACAAGAGCACTTGGCAGATTTTGCCCCAAAGAAAGACACTTCCAGACCTGTGAAATTACATTCTTGTGCGGATTTCCGAATTAAACAGGGAACCACAAGGAGGTTCAGGCTGCTCTTAAATGTTGAGTCATACATTTATATTACCCAACCTCCGACTCCCTCACTTCCACAGAACCGTATGTCAGTGATCAACCCAGTGCTGTGTTCTCTCTCACTGAACAGAGAACTGTCCTTGCTAGACTCAAGGAGAAACTGACACTGAGAGCGAGAGGCTTGTTCGCCCTCAGCCTGCTGCGACTAACACGCCATGCCATTGAGACAGTGATAAACTCCTCCGGTCATGCGCCGTCCCCGAAGAACCGGAGTTCCGCATTGGGACGGAATGATGCGATGGTGGAAGACAACACTGATCATGTGCACTCACTTATCAACCTCCTTCAGCAGACTTGCGCCCTTCCTCAAAAGCTAGCTGCGAGATTCGCTGCGACAGGACTGTCCACACGGCACAGGCGAACACGTTCTAGGGAACTGAGGTAGCATTTTGAACAGGAGCTATTTTTGCGAAGCCATGTCTGCAGCATTCATTCAGCAAATTAGATTGCCATAGTAGCATTCGTCTGGCTGCGAGATTGAATGCTGTGCTGAGAAATGATGTAAGACTTACCGCCACTGTTTGTCAATTACATGAGAGGAAAGGGTACCTGTCAATCAAACAAGCAGTCCTTCTGCAAGCGGTCCTAATTAGTCACACCAGATTCCGCTGTGGTTTTGTCGGGATTCTGGTGTATTTCTGGTGTAGTACTTTTGGGACTTAGAAGGTCTGAGAGAAGAATACTGAATTACGAACAAGCACACTTTGGATTGGCTATTTTTGCTTATCCTTGTATCTCCAACTTTACATGAGAAGGAAAAATCTTTTTAACGTTCAATGGAAGTCAGTGTGAAACAGTATTACTCCCAGTTATTCTGTTAGTCCATTCATGGCAGTGCAAAGAACTTCCAGATTCATATTATGTCAAAAACAAAAAAACAGAGATTGAGGTGCAAGGTCTAGTGACTATGTATAGAACAAGCTGCAATCTGTTCAAATGTTTGAACTTTCTAATAAATGCGTTCAGCTACTCTAAGTTTAAGCACCTATTGCTGTCACACAACTTCTCTAGTCCCTGAAGAGAAGCATTCCCAATAGAAAAGGACTCTCTGGAGCAGATAAACATGAACCTATCAGTGGCATCATGCCTAATGCCACGCCAAGGCTAGAGGGGTATAAAGCATCCCCAGGCTTGAGCTGTGGAGCAGTGGAACTGCATTCTCTGCAATGATGGTGCTCCATCCAAAACTTCTGTTGGGGAAGAGGTGGGGTGGCGATTATCCAACATCCCCACCTGACTAGTGCTCACCTGATTTCAGAAGAAACAATGAACAAGCAGGTGTCCCAATACTTTTGTCCATATACAGTATGCAGTATTGTTGCTGGATAAGCTGAGTCATGTGATACGCAGACTATACATACGTACAAGATGTGAATAATCTCAGGTCGTGACCCACTTCTTTAATCCCATTCGCCTGTGATGGCTTGATTAGGTATGTATGCGTTTTGAATTTTGACCTTTTTGTCCTTTGACGGCTTCAGAGTGGGAAACACGCAGCAAGAAATAAAGAGAAAGAGAGAGAGAGAGAGAGAGAGAGAGAGAGCTATAAACGGATGCATTGTGTCCACGTCCATCTTGATCTGCTTTGATCTACTGCACACAGTCCGTCTTAATGGACATCATAATGGAAGTCATCTTAATGGAAATCTATTGAAACAGTGGGAGGGGGGGGGGGGTATCTGTAAAGTAGGCATTGTTGCCATGGTACCAAGCAGAATATGCATGTCTTGCCTGTGGTAGGCAAGGCCCTCAAGTGTATTGCTATTGATTAATTTCTGAATCTCAGAGTGGCTGTACATTTGCATAGTTATGGATTGCTGTTGGGATTGGTTAATGTTCTTGTCACAGCCTTGGCTGAAACCAATGGAGAGGAAATGGCTGTTGAATATTCGCTGAAGCAAATAATCCCTTCTCTTGCATAGAAAGAAGTTGAATGAAGATGTCTTTGCCTTAGAGTATCTTAATATTTGCTTTGATGGCTTGTGCCACTTCTGGCGTAGAAATAGAAGCTCTCACTGTGTTCCTAAGGGTGTGTATGCAAGACAGCCTGTCCCCCACTTCCACACAGTTTTATTGAATGACTATCCTCATGGGAGTTTATCATTGACCTGGATAGAAGGCACACCACAGTTTTTTTTTCTTTTCTGATACCAACCAAAATCTGGAATGTTGGCCAATACTGACACTGATTAGCTTTCAAATAAGCTGTTTTAAATTGAGCCACTTTACTTATAAACATCTAAAAGTAGACCTTAGCCCTGCTTAGATGGGATTATGTTGACATGGGGTCCTGAGCTCTCTTTTTTTTGTTCAGATTATATTTCGGTCTGCATCGACCATGTCTGCATTCTTCTCCCTCGTCCTCTGAGAAAATCACAGCAGAATTACCCCCAGTTTTGTACTGACCTCAGCAGTGGTCTGATAATATTTGTCCTGTCCTGCTTTGCAGCAGTGGTGGCTCAGTGGTTAGAGCTCCAGGCTATTAATGACATGGTTGTGGGTTCGATACCCGGGCTTGGCAAGCTGACACTGTTGGGCCCTTGAGCAAGGCCCTTCACCCTCTGGCTGCCCACCGCTTTGGGCACGTGTACTCACTGTGTGTGTTTCACCGGTGTGTATGTGTGTGTGTTCACTGCACAGATGGGATAAAAGCAGAAGCCAAATTCCATTTGTGTCCGACACTAATGGTAAATATGGTTGTCTTGTCTCGTCTTTTCCTGGTAGATGCTGCGTTCTTTCAGGGACAATAAGTGCTGTATTTATTCCGAGTGAATGTGTCTGAGATCCGGTGGATGTTTAACACTTTCTGAATCACAAAACAACACCTTTCTGAATCTTCAAACAGTTTAGTGGGATTTTTGTTGTTTCGCCCCCCGAACTGAAATTAGAGCCAGCATCTAATTTCCAGTGGGCCAGTGGGGGTGTTTTTATTTACTTTATTAATTACATTTTACAAATTATGTTTACAGAAATATCATCAGTTGGATGTGTTTAGTTATATTTCCTCCATCAATCAGTATTGTTCAAATGAAAATCAAATGTCCATATGTTTCAATATTTTTCAAAAAGACAAAGGTTTCCAATGGATTTCCTCATTTTTTAACATGACTGTACATGCTGTATTTATTCCGAGCGAACATGTCAGAGATCCGGTAGATATTTAACACTTTATGAATGAACAAAACCTTTGTGAATCTGTTGGATTTTCGTTGCCTCACCCCAAACTGAAACTAGAGCCAGCATCTCCTTTCATACATTTGGATGCAACTGTTGTGAGTGTGATCGTGTGATATTCAGATGCAAAAGTCAGACTACAAACTCACTCATTTTTTGGTAATGTTATTGCCGTCTAGATGCAAGAGTTTTAGCATTGAGCAGATGTGTGAAGTTTGTACAAAGCCACATGACATCACACATTGTGAGTGTGCGCTATTTCAGGATAGATTTGTTAAAGGGCTGGATCGAATTAATTCTTTTTTTTCTCCCTCTGATATGCCATCAGAATTTTCTACTGCCATCGGCTCAGTCCGATTGTTGCTATCTCTACCAGTGCCCTAATGTGAACTCATTATGGGAGGAATCAGGTCATAAGAGAAGACCGTTATTATTGGGACAAATTGAAGGCAAAAAGAGGAAGAGGATTGCTAGCAAAAAGATGGATGCCATTAAAATAGCTAGTGAGAAACCTAAATGCCTAATCAGAAGACCAGATACTTTGGGGAAACACTATGTTGTAGTTCATATGGCTGCCAGTGGTCTGAATCAACTTGGCAGCATCTAATGATTGTACATATTCTAGCTAGAACTAGCTACACCTGACATTATGAAGTTAGACACACTTTATCACTTCGATAATTACAGTATCTGTTGGTTGTCTGTGAGTATTTTCATAATTTTTTGTGATGTGTGATTTTTTGGCTCATGTTTGTCTTTCCTTCTCCCCTTCTCACGACAGAAACCGGAAGAGATGTTGTCTGTCTTCCAGTCTACCTTTGAATGCAAATCACTCCCCCCACCTCTGTGTAGTGCTTTGCATTGTGACATAATTCTCACCTCTCTTCTCTATCTCTCTCTCAGAGGGCAGGGAGGAGTGGAGGAGGCCGGTGCCCAGCTACACTCAGTCCAGCAGCAGCAGTGGCGTTCGTGGAGGAAGCAGCAGCAGCGGTGGGGAGCTTCGTACCTGGAGTTCTCTACCCAGAGACGACAGCCTCGAACCACTACCGTATAACTGGGAGATGGCCTACACTGAAACAGGCATGGTTTACTTCATTGAGTAAGTTTCTCTTTATGATGTCACCATGGTGTTCTTTATGGCATCACCAAACTGTTCTTTATGATGTTGCCACAGCATTCTTTATTGTATCACCACAGTCTTTATTATGTCACCAGTGTTCTTTATGATGTCATCACAGCATTTTCACTGCCATATTTATTATATCTCCACAATATACTGTCATCACCAAACTATTCTTTATGATGTCACCATAGTTCTCTTTATGCCATCATCAAACTATTATTTATGGCATCGCCATATTTATGGTCCTTTGACATCACCACAGCTTTTTTGTCAGCATCATGTTGTGATGTTGTTGCTGTACTCTTCGTTATATCACCACAGTGTTTTTTATTATGTCACCAGTGTTCTTTATGATGTCATCACAGCATTTTCACTGCCATATTTATTATATCTCCACAATATTGTTTGTCATCACCAAACTATTCTTCATGATGTCACCTTAGTGATCTTTATACCTTCGCCAAACTATTCTTATGGTGTCACCACAGTGTTCTTTGACATCTCCAAACTATTCTTTATGACATCGCCAGTGTTCTTTATCACGTCACCACAGCTTTTTTGTCAGCAGTGTTACGATGTCGTCACTGTATTCTTCATCATATCGCCAGTGTTTTTTGTCATCAACAAACTTTTCTTTTTTTTATCACTGTAGTGTTCTTTATTACCCCAACTATTCTTTATGATGTCACCACAGTGGTCTTTAGGTCCCCACAGGACTTCATGTCAACAGTGTTTATTATTCCATCACCGCCTTTTTCTTTGTTGTCATCACAGTGTTGAGGAACTCACCATGTTTATTTATTTCATTTTCTATTTGGTTATGTGTATTATTTCCCTGTTAGCCATGTCTCAATTCATCTTTTATATGCATTTCTAAACCTCATCGTCCAGAGTTAATTTTAAGAATTAGGAATTTTGCAGGACAATTATGCTTTTGCCTTGCCCTCCACAGCACTCAAGGAAGCTCTCTGTTAAACCTTAGCTGCTTTGTGTTGAACTGTTTATACAAACTATTTATCTCTTCACTGTTTTTACTTGACACCATAGAGCTGATGAGTAAAAGAGAATATGGGTAGTGTTTTGCTTTGTATGTGCAGATTCAGCCATTTTAGTGGCTTAGAAATAATGCAGCTTATCACCTGTGCAGCTTTCCACTAGTATTAGAAACTACTTTTTAAGTACATTCTACATATCAGTATTGTAAAATGTGAGCCCTAAGGCATTGTTTACCAGTCAGTTATCAGCTGGCTTACTGCTGTGCAATTGAAATAAGTATGTTGGGTCATTTGTTTACATATCCATGTGCTTTCCAGAGGAGCTGAGTGTCACAGTGTTCTAATGACTCTTATTACTGTTATGGTGGCTTACAGAACATACAGAAGAAGACCTTGATTTGTGACAATGGTTTGGATGTAAGAGTTCAAGTTTTGAGAACAGATTAAGAACACTACAATGAATTGTGTTTATAATAAGGCATCATTCAGAACGCAACTACTTCTTAAATGGTTTACAGAACATTTTTAGAACACCTACCCACTAAAACACACATCCACAAACACCAGCACAGTTTTTATTTATGTTTATTAGTTGCTTTAAAATCAGTGCATGAGTAGACTGATAAATCATTGTGATGGTCAGTAATTTATCTCGGTGTTACTCGCATCGTTGGCAGGGTTGCTCACTGCTGCCATTGGTGCTAGACTGTTTACATTGACAGGGAGAGACTATTTACCATTATCTACCATTAACATGTTTTAATCTATATGAGTGTTTCTTGAAAATGTCAAATTAAACATTTGAAAAGCAAGTTGACAGAGGCTTCAAAATTGAAGTGAATTTGAACACCACTGGACAGAAAGGTTTGAGTCAAATTTAAGTCACCGGCTAAGGGACAGGTAAAGCATTGTGTGTTTACAGCAGTAAAGTAAGTCGCTGCAGTTACTGGTAAAAATCAGTTTGTGGCAGCAATTCATTTGAAATGTTTACATGCATAGCAATAATGTGTTTATGCAACCTTTACCCTCCACCTCACATTTCCATGAGGATAAGAGTCTGGTCTCTCTAGCTAAAGGCTTTTTAATTATGATGTGTTTATGGACATGACTTGTATTTGTGCAGTTATTGAACTGAATGAATTCCACACAAACTGCTCTTGTATTTTCATTAAATCACTAAAATTCTCTCATAGGAAGGATGCTGCCAGAACCCGGTACAGCTGATAGGATTCTAATTGTTCACCTTTTCCGCTGCTCATGAGTTTTAATATCTGGATCAGGCAGTTGCTTTCTCTGCCTTTCTTTCCTGAACATTTTCCTGAACATTCTGTGTCCCGAGGATTTTATTACATCAGTCTTTGCTAAAAATACAAGTGAAACACAAAACAATCATGTCCACATTTGTCCCATTCCTTGTAGCAGCTTAAAAGTGTAATATGCTGGGCTTTTCAGTGTGGCGTTTTAAAGAGAACAGGGCGATTTCTGACAGATTTTTGTGTTTGCGCAGGGTAATTGGTAATATGTGTTAGCTTTAGTAAGGAGCAATCTGCTGTTCTCCCCAGCAGCAAAGGAGACGGTAGTAGGTCACATCCTGTTTTAGCAAGCTTCTGCGGTTTCAGAGACAGCGGAAGTTTCATTATTTAGTTAGTGCTTTAGCTTTCTTTTTTTGGGATCTTGTCTTGGCTGAGAACAGTAGACAGCGGCAGAGTAGCAGTCAGAGAGCAGGAGTAAATATAGCTCACGCGGTGGCCTAGATGCTCTTTAAAGAACTGTGAGTCAAGCTGTCAGTGTGTGTGTGTGTGCGTGTGTGTGCGTGTGTATTTGTGTGATCATAAATATTTCAGTGTTTCCATGAGTATCCAATTATATTCAAATCATATTCGAATTATCAGCCACGTCAGTGCTGGACAGCTCCATTAGTAAGATTTCAACTGGATGTGTGGCCCTCATGGGTGTTTTTCATTTAAAGCTGGAAATGTTTGGCATTTCTGTAAATGAAATGACATTACTGTATTTGACACTTACAAAAATATTGATACAGTTGACTGTAGAAATATATTCTTGATTTAGAGCAAATATTAACATGAATACCCATTTGCATGTGAGCTTTGCATGATCGTAATTAGAATGACATCATTCGGAGAGAGAGTACATTCGCTTTATTGATCTGGAGAGGTCAACGAATATTCCTTCACAGTTTATATATATATATATAAGCTCAATGACACCTGTCATTTACCCTGTGTGATCATTTCACAATGAATGAATTAGAAATTGAGTATTCATAATGTGTTACTTTTTTGGAATTGTTCCTCAAGATTGAAAAGTGTCTTATCCTCTTTGTTTAACAGCCATAACACCAAATCTACCACGTGGCTGGACCCTCGTCTTGCCAAGAAGGCCAAACCTCCTGAAAAGTGTGAGGATGGAGGTAATATTTCTCTCTCTCTCTCTTTCTGATACACCTGCAGACAAAGTAAAAAATAGAAATGTTCTTAAGGTGGTTATATGGCACAATTCACCAGCAAAAGACTAAAAGTACTTTTATTTGATGTAAAGGATGTCATTGTGGATAATATTAGTAAGTAATCTACCGGCCATTTCCTTCATTCATCTAATACATTGTTTTGAGGCCAAGCAAAAAATAAATTAATAAATAAATAAAAAATGCACTTGCCTAGAGAATACCATACTATATGGAGGCTTTTAGAACGTTTCAAATACTAAAGAAGACAAAAATAACTTGGGAAAATGCGAAGGTATGGCCTTCAAGTATTTGCAAATTTCATTCACTGTTTTTTCAGCAAAGTCTGCAGCAAAATGTCATTCAAATACACACAATTGCTAATCAGCCACAGTTCATTTTTGTTTCATTTTACCTCATAAACATGAAATTTGTAGCAGCAAACATTCATTGTACTTCATTTTCACAAACTGTTTAGTAACAAACATTTAATTTTACTTCATATACACACAATTAGTAGCAGCAAATGTTTCATTTTACTTCATAAAAGCACAATTTGTAACAGGAGTAGTAGGAGGAGTTACCTTAAACACTCCATTTGTAGCAGCAAAAGTTAAATTCTACTTTATATCCAGTCAATTTGTAGCAGCAAAAGTTGAATTTTACTTTAAATCCAGTCAATTTGTAGCAGCAAAAGTTGAATTTTACTTTAAATCCAGTCAATTTGTAGCAGCAAAAATTTAATTTTACTTTATATCCAGTCAATTTGTAGCAGCAAAAGTTGAATTTTACTTTAAATCCAGTCAATTTGTAGCAGCAAAAGTTTAATTTGACTTTATATCCAGTCCATTTGTAGCAGCAGAAAATTAATTGTACCTCTTAAACACTCAATTTGTAGCAGCAAATGTCGCTTTTTAATTAAAATATTTCACACATACACACAAATTGTAGTTACATACAAATGAGTTGAATGATGAACACAAAACCCCCTTGTGGAGAATGTTCAGACTGCTGAACATGGCTTTATGATGATCTGCTGGGTCACTGAGAATGGCCATTTTAATCCATACATTTGTTGGAGTATTCTGTTTTAATTCAGTAATCATGGCTGCCCTTCTTAAATGATACTTAACGGGATTAATTCTAATAAAGTGTTGTCTATGAAGTAACAGAAGACCACATATAGCTCACATTCAACAACACACTTACTGTACAGCAGGACAATCTTACACAAGCACATTTGAGGCCTGCATAGACACATAGATAGACACACACTTAGCAGACTGCACTCGAACATGGATTTCATAACACTGTGTGAAAGCTACGCACACCCTCAGAACGCAGTCACGTCCTCCTGCACTCAGCCTTTGACTTCAACTAGAATCAGCACACACACACGTTTCAGATGTCTGTGTACGCGTGTCTCTTTTAATGGAATCTTCAAAGCCATTTGAATGCTCACTGTTGTACAGTCTCTATTAACTCTGCGAAGCTTTGTGTGTGTGTGTGTGAGGGAAAGTTTAAAGCTCTGTCTAGCATGAATAGATCCTTTTTTTCCTCATTAGTTCATCAGGGCATGACATGCATAGAGCAGAGCACACAGATACACAAACACTGACGTGCATACACACACACACACACACACACACACACACACACACACACACACACACACTCTTAATTTTAAGGTTAAAATTCTGACATTTTTATTTGTTAAGCTTACAGACCTACTAAGCCCACAAAGGTGTATTTTCAAGGTTATGTGTGTGTGCGCATCTGTGTGTGTGTGTGTGTGTGTGCCTGCCTGTGTATTTGCATGGGTGTGTGCTTGAACACAATGCATCTGTTCTACAGAGCTTCCATATGGCTGGGAGGAGATTGAAGACCCACAGTACGGCACATACTATGTAGAGTAAGTACAACACACCACCACGCTTTCTCTCACCACACACACACACACATCTCACAGACACCTTTTGATGTATGTAGAACCCCCCCAACAGTAGCTTAAGCAAAGGGGTGATGATTGTCAGTGTGTGGATAAATGCCGCTTCTGTCTGTTGAGAACACTCAAAGAATGCTCTCATGCCTCTTGCTCCTGTGCAGTCACATAAACCAAAGAACCCAGTTTGAGAACCCCGTTTTGGAGGCGAAGAGAAAACTCGGACAGGAGACTGCAGTGGCAACTCAGAGCCAAAAGGGGGCAGCACCTCATCCAGGTATTAAAAAAAACCCTCTCTTACACATGAAAAGCTGTTTTCCAACCCCCTGCTCGCCACAATTCTATGTTTTTCCATTTGCTTCCAATATTATTTTTAATAATGTATTAATAGTATGTGTGTGACATTGCTTGGGGCAATAAATGCTCAGACGCGATGTTACAAGCTTATTTACAACCCTGTAATTAAAAAAAAATGCTAATTGTCCTTTTACGGTGGCTGGTTTCATTTAAAGAAAACCTTCTTTTAAATCACTCCTCATGAATACTTAAATATGCTTAGCGTGCCATTCTGTGACCATGTTTGTAAAACTTCCTTGTACATGTACAAGCAGTCCTTGTAGCTTTCCTAACCAATAAATTCACTCACATGGCACATAGTAAAAGCTGGACTATAATATTTTGTCACGTAAGAATAATAAAGTGGTTAACATGTTGGAAAACAGTAAAACGTTTGGTTAAAATAATAAAAGGAAAGACTGTGGCACATTTAAAATGTTTTCTTATAGTGTATTAAATTCAGCTAATAAAGCATGATCTAAAATCTAAAATTTGCCACACATATAAAACCATATATGAGTTTGGTTCCTGCAGAGGATCTGTACTTATCTTTATTTAGAAAATCCTCAACAAATGTCTTTTAATTAAGGGTGTTAAATTAAATGTTTGTGGACACCCCTTCTTGGATCTGTTGTACAAGGGAAGGGAAAAAAACTTATCTTTCAATGAAAGTCAATGTAAAAATACATTTTTAAGCGCAGTGTAAAAAATAACTGCCAGATTCATATTATGCCAAAAAGTAAAAAACGTTAGAAAAAGAAAAATGTTAGATACAAGGTTTTTGCTTGACAGCGACTTAATATAGAACAAGCTACACTATGTCCAATTGTTTGTGGACACCCCTTCTAATGAATGCATTCTGCTACTTTAAGTACACACATGCGCACACAGAGCTTGTCTAGTCCCTGTAGAGAAGTACTGCCACTAGAACAGGACCCTCTGGAGCTGATAAACATTAACCTATTGGCATCATCCCTAATACCAGGTGTGGGCTACAGGCATTGAGCTGTGGAGCAGTGGAACTGTGTTCTATAGAATAATGGTTGGTGCTCCAGCCAGTACTTTTAGAAGGAGTTGGAGATGAGGTGAAGTGGGGATTATTCAGTCTACAGGGTAGATTTAGGGAATATATTGTCAGTAGATGCTGCGTTCTGTTCTCACAGCTAGGTGATTTTAGTCTGTTGTGCAGTGTTTGGTACCAGTTGCTGACAGCGGTATTTTACTTCGTTTACTTTGGTGCATGTGTGAAGCTATACACAATCGGAATGATAGGAGATATACTTTTTATTGTCTTTTGATACCATTTGACCATTTTGTGTATTGGAATTCTTTACTGTTGGCATTCTTACAGCTAGAGA
Organism: Salminus brasiliensis; assembly: GCF_030463535.1. Lineage (NCBI taxonomy): Eukaryota > Metazoa > Chordata > Actinopteri > Characiformes > Bryconidae > Salminus > Salminus brasiliensis. The sequence goes on from NC_132884.1 coordinate 33,786,969, forward strand.
CAATCATAGCCATGGCAAAATATACATACTTGGGGTTTTGTAGTCATTTTAAAAGAAGGGCAGTTTAAACTATGAATTTCTGTTGCATATTTAAGCAGACAAACACGTACGGGGGGATGGTGAGACTGGGGTGAATGTGTGGGCATTAAAGAACACTGACTTGTCCTCAAGAATATGAATTAAAGATCATTGCATTAGAGTGGATGCATTATAGATGTGTGTGTGTGTGTGTGAGAGAGAGAGAGAGAGAGAGAGAGAGAGAGAGAGAGAAAGAGTGCATAGAAAGATAAAGCAATGTTAAAGAGTTTAAAGAAAAATGAACTGAGTGGGAGGACAAGGACAGCCCTGTGAAATCTGCGTCACTGTATTCCTCCACTCCCTCTCACACACAACCCTCACTCTCTCTTTAACACACTCTTTCAAGCCCGTTCCTGCCTCTCGTTTCCGTCTGTCTGACACATTGTTCACAGAAAGACAGAAATCTTACTCATCACATACAGTAACCAAGATGCATCTGCTCACATGGAGGGGTCAAGCCTCGTCCGTCATCATTCATGATTTAATTCCATTAAAAGCTCCGGAGTGACAGTGTGGAGCCATGGTTTTCCGTCCACTGGTTGGGAAAAGGGAGGAAACAGATTTTCTGTTCTCCATTTAGAACATCCGGTTTCCATGGCAGTGCTCGAAGAGCAGAACCCAGCCTGCTTCACTGCTAAACACATCCACACGTCTGCCAGCATTAGTCCTTAGAAAAGCTGTTTCAGAATGTTAACATTAAACAGCTGATATATTTGAAGTAGTTTGGCCAAAAAACTAATTAACATGATTTCCTACTGACCCCAGATGCAGTCGATCAGCCAAGACATGTTATTTGGGTTTTTTTTTTGTAATGGGAAATGCTAGGCTAATATTCCTAACAAAAACCTGACCAATACTTGTATTAGGCATGTCCCAAGGTTTTTAGCCTGCGTTCCTGCAATCCAACCCCAGTCTCTTAATGCTGACTATCAGCTGATGCCGATCCAATCTTTGTGTTTCTGTAAATAATACAGCATCATAATGTGGGCAATACATGCTAATACGCAATAGTAAACATGGGCTGGCTACCCCAAAATAGATACAAATAAAGGGCAAATAACGTACGGTATTGCTGCTGATGTTGGTGTCAACAGGATGTCCCTTAACAGCCTTTAGCCTGTTCAGTCATTAATGACCAGTTCCATTTTAATGAAACACCTAATTACCATTCAAGAGCAGTTCTTACAATGTCCTTCACTGAAGGTCAAATAAGAATGGCGGTCGACAAATAACCGCACCCTGACGTTTACGCTGTGTTTGACTACAATGAATGTTACCTGATGTTCTCCTTACTCAGTCTTTTCAATATAGTCACAGAGAAAGAGAGAGAAATGGAGCCAGACTGAGTATCTCTTCTGTCTTTAAACAGTGTTTTGACAGCTCCATCTCTCCTCCAAACTGCGCAGAGACCTACAACTGTCATTAAATCTGCAGCAGTCCAGCGCACACAACACACACACACATACTTAGTTATAGACTTTAGCTCAATTCACTTAGCCCTAAGTCAGCCTCTTTAGAGTAGGAGCGCATTAAATTGTCATTGCCCTTCCATTATGTTGTTCGTCTCCTGCGATTTGACTATGCTGCAAATGGTGGCACCTTAACTAACCTCTCCTTCATATGAATAGGGAAAGGCAGCAATAGGAGCTAAAACACACACATTTACACACACATATGCATCAAATATAGGCAAACTACTGGTAACTGAGTTGGTAATCTCACTGTTAGAGAGTGGCTTGGTTTATGTGTGTCTGATTTACTGACTGTTTACAGCTGACAGTTTTTAATGGAGTGGGTTTTTTTTTTTAAGATTTACTGAAGAAGAATTACTGGATTGACGATGTGTTGTGTTTGTTTGGTGGGCTTGTGTGGTCATTTGCAGCATCGTGAAGAGACGTGTTATAATGGACTTGTTTATTACCCCAGCTGGATGAAATGCTTCTTGTCTATGTGTTTATGTGTCAGTCAAGCATAAACAACACGCCACCATCATTAGAAAGAAGCCTGCTTCACTGGAGTCCCCTTTACTGTTTATAGCCAAGAGAAGAAAAGAAAATCCTGTCAAAAATCAGCACACTAGAAAACATAGCTAGCAGAAAACACAGAGATACACATTGTACAAATAATTATCTTTAAACAAATGGATGTTCTCTTCCTCTCTCGCCATCATTCTCGCTCCCCATCTTTCACTTTCTTTCTGTGTTTATCAAATTAGATTCTTGAAAATGTGCCAGAAAGGGTTCTTTGATTCCCTAGACGAACCACTTTTAGTTACATAAAGAACCATTCAACAGATGGTCCTTTTAAGAACCATTTTAATGAAATGTGTGTCAAAAATCTTGGGTGATGTGGGTCAATTGAGAACCTCAAACTGTAAACAATTTGAAGCCAGGCCAACTTAAAATATTAAAATTGAAGTGAATTTAACTTAGTTATGTCTAAAGTTCTTCTATCTCACATTTTTTTACTTCTGCATCTTAGTTTGGTCAATAATAAATACTGAGTTGAGCCTCAAAAGCTCTAGTAAATGAGCTGCAGCTGAAACTGCTTAAATACTGTGTAAGTGTTTAGTCTTTGGCTCCGTCCCCTTTTATCCCCAGTTTATTTACTGCTTATTCCTATCTACAGGTTAGAACACCCCCTTGTCACTTGATGTACCCTGATGTGGAGGCTTTTGACAATGCAGAACTGAGGCCTTTGTTGGGATTTGAGCTTATGATCTTCTCACACTTGATGAGCAGCAGTTGGACCTCTGTGCCACTCTAGAGCTGTGAAATGACACTACATAAAAACACAGTTCTGAGTAAATTTACCTTTACAATCTTTCTTAGACACAGATATAGAAATGGCTTCACAGCTCCAGAGTGGCGCTACTGTCTAACTGCCTGTTTGTCAAGAGACAGGAGAGTATACATTCAATACCACAAACCTCTCTTGTCAGCTACAGAACTTATTTTATAGGTGGGGTTCATTGTAACAGCTGCTAAACTGGTGAATGGTAAAATGATGTATAACAATTATTTCAGTATGCACTATAAGGAGGTGTATTGGGACACCTGCACATTAATTTTTATCTTCTAAAATCAAGGATATTAAAAAAAAGAGTTTATCCTGCTTTTGTTGGAGTAACTGTCTCTACTGCCCAGGGATGGCTTTATACTAGATTTTGAAGCATTGCTGTAAGGATTTGATTGCATTCAGCAGCAAGACCATTAGTGTGGTCAGGTTTTTGGATGATCACCACCCCACCTCATCATTCCCAATTCCCCAGCTTATCAGAAAACTATTGGATGGAGAACTATTGGTCTGGAAACACAGTTCCACTGCTCCACAGCTCAATGGGGCAAAGCTGTGGGGCTTTATATCCTTCTAGCCCACACCTGGCGCTAGATATGGTGCCAGTAGGCTCATGTTTATCAGTTCCAAAGAGTCCTATTCTATTGGCAATACTTCTCCACAGGGACTAAACGAGCTGTGTGTGTGCACGCATTTGCACATCTGTGTCAGCAATAGGTGCGACCTAAAGAAGCCGAATACATTCAGTAGAAGGCGTGTCCATAAACATTTGACCGGGCTGTTTTTTTGAAGTGATGACCAATGTTACATTTTATTCCACATAAAAAAAAGGTTTGTGTCCCTCTCTTCCTACTCTGATGTTCCTGTCCAGGTGGTGATGTGGGTACCCCAGGCTTCACTCGAGACCCCACCCAGCTAAAGGGGGAGCTATACCACACTGCCCTGAGGAAAAGCCCTCAGGGCTTTGGTTTCACCATCATCGGCGGAGATCGTCCTGATGAGTTTCTTCAGGTGAAGAACGTGTTGGCGGACGGACCGGCCGCTCACGACAACAAGATGGCCTCAGGTGAGTGAGAGCACCCACGCACTGGATAGATGAAAAGGAGATAGATGGCCTTGATGGTGCCCTGATGCCTCATCCACTTGTTTGCTTTATTAGAGGATCAGTACTAACAGCAGAACACAGGAGCTCATTCCCTCCACAGCACTTGAATTAAGAGTTCCTGCTTCGCCGGCCAGTGTTGAGCTTTTAGCATAGGGCAGCTGAAACAGTGGGGAGTGTTTATTTTCAGACAAGTCACACAGTACTCTCCATGGCGTACTTGAAGAGTGCAGTGCTTACGCAAATGGAGGCGTCCAGAAAGAGTTTGATGCTAACATGTTCTTACAAGACTGAAAATGTCTGATGAATTCATAGAGGCCCAGACTCTTAAAATATACACAGCCTTGCTTTTCCATTTAGTCTTATTTTTGTGTTTGGTAGAGATAGAAAATGCTATCATAAAACTTCTGTTTTCTTATATTTTGCTTATATTTCACAGCATCCCATGTGCTGACATGAAGTTTCTTCTTTAAAAAGAAATAATGAGCACTTTTTTTACCCTAAAGAATGATAAAAGCACAAATCAACAGCTTGACCCTTGCACCAAAAATGCTTTAAACACCTGAAAGATCTGACAGTTGTTGAGTGCATTGTAAAACAAGGATCAAATCTGTGACCTTTGGCATTATTCCCAGGATAGTTGCATCAGTAATGTTGTCAGAAATAATAACTGGTTAGTCTTTAATGTGTAAAGCTGGCAGTGTGCTTCAAACAGCGAAAGAACGGAATGACAGCAAACTGCTGATGAATAGGCTGTCGTAAGCGCGCTTGAAAAGAACTCGGTGTGCGTCTTTCATCACTCAGCACTGCTGGAGGCCAGGCTTTGTGCTGTGATGTAAGCAATCATATGACATGTGGACCAATCACAGTCAGGTGGAGCTGTCAGAGCAAATGGTGCAGTGGTTTGATGTTGAATTTCTGATTGGAGGCCAGTGCACACAGCACCACATCATTTCAACCTAAACCACTGCCTTTTTTACCCAGAAATGCATCCTCTTGCGACAAAGCTTGGGTTTCACTCAAAGTGGCTGGCTTTAAAGCAATGGTTTGGCAAAAAAAACTACTCTATACAATGTTCCACTCAGCGCAAATTAATACATGAGCCAAGACATGTCCGTGCTACACTGGTGGCTAATAGCTTTCTGTCATGCCTGCCTCTGTTTTGTGTCACCATGTGCTCTGTTTGTGTCTTGTCTGTCCTAGCCCCTCCTGTTCATTAGTGTTCCCACCTGTGCCTCCTTGTTAGTCCCAGGTGCCCCCTGTTAGTCTCTGTATAAGTGCCCCTATGTTCCCTTATCTGTTTCAGTTTGTTTCCTTTGTTAGTTTCAGTGTTTGGTGTGTTCCCTAGTTGGTTCCTCACTGTGTTCTGTTTAGTCTTACCTTCATTAAAAACCTGCATTTACGTCCGCCTCCACCTCCAAGCACCACATACCATGACACTTTCATTATTTGTTAGTAATGAAAACTGAAATAGCCTCTATAAACTTTATACACCATGTCTTGATTGATACTTTTTTGGACAAGAAAAAACTGCAAACTGACCAGGAAACATCACATTCCAAATACAGTCATAATTCATTTTACCATGCCCATTATTAGTAATTTTGTGACTGTATTTGTAATACTTACTGGCTAATGTAGTGGCTGTCCTGTATTGTGCCTTATTCAGAAAACAACCTCATCACTCCTTAAAGCAACATTATGTATCTGTTATTTTTACCTTAAAATAGCAGCTTCAAAACCATGCTGGTGCTCCACTGACTTTTTATAGGGAACATGGCATCCCTATGTATGATCGCTGCTGCTTTACTAGGGAACTTTGGTGGAAATATATGAGACCTCCCACAAGAACTGTATAATGCTGCATAACCTCATATGTGTCATATTGCTACTCTTATTTGTGTAAAATCCTGTCATATTACTCTACCTCCTCATTCCACGTGCTTATTTTGAAAAAATCAAGTCCTTGGCATGCAGTATACGTGTTATCTCACATTCCGTCTCCTCCTTTGTCCCATTTCCAGGTGATGTAATTGTTGAGATCAATGGCGCTCTGGTCCTGGGTAAGACCCATGCTGACGTGGTCCAGATGTTCCAGTGCATTCCCATCAACCAGTATGTAGACATGGTTCTGTGCCGCGGCTACTCGCTGCCCCCAGATGTTGAAGCAGACAGTGAAGATCTTCCTCCGCCTCCTCCTCCTCCACCTGCAGTGGGTGAGGTGGTGACCGCCGTGCCGCTCATAAACGGGCAGCCGCTGCTAGTGAAAGGCGAGGCACTGCACGGCTCGTCTCAGGAGCTGCACTACGTCACCACGGACTCCAGCGGTCGCCCCGTGGTGGCTGCGCTGCCTGGAGGTGCCAGTGAGAGGCCCGAGGGGGCCATGCTGCAGCCAGAGCTGGTGAGCGTGCCACTGGTGAAGGGCCCCGGTGGGTTTGGCTTTGCCATTGCTGACTGCCCACTAGGTCAGAAGGTAAAGATGATCCTGGATGCGCAGTGGTGCCGTGGCCTGCTCAAGGGAGACGTCATCAAAGAGATCAACCGGCAGAACGTCCAGACGCTGAGCCATGCGCAGGTGGTGGACATACTGAAGGAGCTCCCTGTGGGGAGCGAGGTCAACCTGCTTGTGCTTAGAGGAGGTAAGGGAGATGTTTGTGGACATTATGATGTCCAAATGTTTGTGGACATTATGATGCATTTAGCTACTTTAAGTTGTTAGATGTGCAAATGCATACGCACAGCTTGTCTAGTACTTGTAGAAAAATATTGCCAATAGAATAGGACTCTCTGTAGCAGATAAATATGAACCCACTGGCAACATGCCAAATGCCAGGTGTGGGCTAGAGGGGTAAAGTCCAGCAGCTTTGAGATGTGGAGCAGTGGAATTGTGTTCTCTGGAATGATGGTTGAGGCTCCATCCAATACTTTTAGGATGAGTTGTGGATGAGGTTCACAACATCCTGCCTCTATAACGCTCTTGTTACTGAATGCAATCAAATTCTCACAGCAATGCTACTAAACAGTCCACTAGAAATCCTTTCTTGGACACTACAGACAGTTCCTCCAACAAAAGCAGGACAAACAGATTTTAAAACCCTTGATTTCAGAAGATATATGGAATGAGCAGGTGTCCCAATACTTTTGTCCATTTTCCAGTTTCATCGGCACCCATATGATCATGCAATTCATTCGTTCCATTCATTTCTGAGACGCATCTCCTCCTGGTTTGCTGCCTCTGTTTATGAGAAGGCTTTGTCCTTGACGTGGTAAACCTCATCTCGCTGTGGACGATTACAGAAACCGCTAGACTGCTGTTTATGGTACAAACCAACTTTTTGATTTCACAAGCCCCTGTTTCTCTACTCCATAAAAAGCTGCAGTGCTGCAGTATGCTGTGTGACCATGCAGATAACTGACTGGTCGGCGCGTTGCATAGCGACGGGGAAGAAAGGGATTGTGCCGGCCTTCCCTTCTAATGGGAACTCAGCCAGTCACATCCTCTGGGACATCAAGCCAGGGGCGACACATAACACAGCTGGGACTTCAACCCAAATCCCCGCTGTAGGACGCACCGCTGCACCACTAACCAGCTTTTACTGGGTGCTCCCTCAGGGGGATCCGTATTATCTTTAGCCACTCACAAGACAGTGCCTGTGCTTTGATCAGCTGTGGATTACAGCAAGTCCATAAGAACAGCCCATAGTGAGCTAATTGGGTCCGAGAGAGAGAGAGAGAGAGAGAGAGAGAGAGAGGACAAGGAAGAAGGGCAGAGAAAGGACTGAGGGAAAAAAGAGAAGAGCAAAAAGGAAAGTAGGAGAAAGAAAGAGAAGGGAGAAAAGGAAAGAAAGAGAAAATACAATAAAATAAAGTGAGAGGAGCAGAGAGAAGGAACAAATGAAGAAGAGGGAGAAGGAGAAAAGGAGTGAAAATTAAAAGAATGAGAAGGAAAGTAACAGGACTGAGAAAAGGAGAAGGGGGAGAAAGGAATGAAAGGAAAAGGTGAAAAGAGCAGAGAAGAATAATGAAAGAAAGAAGATAGAGAGAAAGACAAACAAAGAAGAAGGACAGAATGTCCGATAAACAGAAGAGAAAAAAGAGATGAAAGGAAGAGATGAAGAGCGGGAATGAAGAAAAAAATGAAAGACAGAAAGGGGGAAAAAGACAGAGAGCAGTGCAGAAAAGGAGAGAGAGAAGAGCAGAGAAACAAAAAGAGAGAAAATGAGAAACGGAGTGAAGATGAACAAAAAGACAAGAAAGAAAGAATAAATAATGGCATACTCAGACTATGCAGAGCATGTCTTTTCCAAAAGCCTGGCTCATTTAAGTAGTGTGATCGCTCCATACCATATAGAGTGGACCGTGCCCGGGCCCATGTGAAGAGGTGGACTCTGGCACTGTTCAGCTGGACTTGGGCACAAGCACAGAAGTCAAGTGATGAAGAAAAAGGGAGAGAAAAGGAGAAAAGAGTGGAAAAGTAGAGGAAAAGAAAAGAGTGTTGGGAGAGAAGGAAAGAGAAAGCAAATAGAGATTGTAGAATAGAGAGAAGCAGGAAAAGAGAAGAGTGATGGAGGAAAAGGAAGGGCAAAGTGACATGATAATGAAAGAAAGGATGGAGCAAAGTAGAGAGAAAGAGCAGAAAGAATTGGAAAGAAAGAAAGAGAGGGATGAAAGAGGAGAAAGTACAACAGAGAGAAATGACAGTTCATCCCCTGTGCTGTTTCCCTCAGAGAGAAAGCGAAAGAGTGCCTTTTGATTCAGAGCGAGAGAACGAGAGAAGTTTACTCATTCATGTGTGTGTTCCATCTTCTCCTGAGTGACAGTCACCCCAATCAGACTCGGGGATGGTGGTGGGGTTGGGTGGGTTCTGTGTGGGCGTTGTGTTGACAGATGGATGCGTGACTTGGTCATTAGGATTTTATGCATGGCTCTGCTCTCTCCGGAGCCTTCCTACACCCCTTCTCCCATCTCCCGCTCTCTTTTATGTATATTTCTTCTATCCATCTTTAATATCTCTTAGATGATGCATGCCTTTCAACTCTGCTCTCTTAGATCTCCTCTCAGTCTTCCCTCTCAGTCTTGTCTTCCATTTGTTTCTGTATGAGTTCAGGCCTCATGTTTCTCAAGCATTGTACTTAAATTAATTAGAGCTGTTAAAATGAGATTAAACAGTCATGTTGTTTTCATTCCCCTCCTTAACTCTTATTCTCAACTCTGCTTCTAGGCCAGACTTCACCAGTAAAGAGCCTAAGACCAGTAAGTATGGACGCTTTTTTATAATCACGAGTCAGCATGTCATGCGTTTCTCCAGACAGGCTAGTCACTGGGCATCTGTTCTAGAATTCCTTAGAAAGAAGGGCTCATATTTTTTTCAAAACGCCTCAAAGTGTGAGTCTGGATAAGCTCACACTTTTTTTTAACAATGCTCAGTACAATGATCAGCCAAAACAGTAAAACCCCACCTGTCTAATACTGTGTAGGTCCTCCTTGTGCCGCCAAAACAGCTCTAATCCATCAAGGCATGGACTTTACAAGAGGTTTGACAGTGTCTTATGGTATCTGGCACCAAAACTAATGCAAGCTGTAGATCCTTTAAGAAGTTCTGTAAGTTATGAGGTGGGACCTCCATGGATCACATCAGTGAACCTTGGGCGCCCATGACCCTGTTGCCGGTTCACCTCTTGTTCTTCCTTGGGGCACTTTTGGTAGATACTGACCACTGCAAACTGTGAACACCCCTTACGACCTGGAGATGCTTTTGGAGATGCTTTGGCCTGGCCATCTAACTATCACAGAGTGGCTCAGATTCCTGCACTTGCCTGTTTTTCCTGCTCCCAACACTTAAACTTCATGAAATGACTGTTCACTTCCTGCCTAATATGTAGATCCAACCCCTTGGGGGTTTGCAGGGTACTGAACCTACAAACCCCTGAAGCAGTAACTCAGCATTCTAACCACTAAGCCACCACTGCCCTCAGGTGTTCTATGGCACAAATCACAAAATGTGACGCTCTCAAGAACAAAAAACAATTAAGAACAAAACCATTTGCCATCTGAGTATAATTGCTGAAAAACACTGCACATTTATTGCACAGCAGTACAGTAGAATTCAACCTCTGTATTTAACCTGTCCATGGTAGTGAATACTAGCGGTGTAAGAAAATATCAACATATCGAAGTAATATTGAAGTATTGTGATTTTATATTTTGCAATATTATATCTGGATATTTGCTGGATTTTCAAAAACACAGTATTGATTTTTAATGAATAGTTTACATGTAAGATACACGGTGGTTTCATTTGGTGTTGTATTTAGAAGTGAAGGTGTGAGGAAGTGATTTCTCCAGTTTTGGTCCAGAAGTGTCATTGATGAAGTGCACTGTATTTACCATAACAGTATGTTCTCCTGTTCTGCCCTCCAGAGACAGGAAATGAGTACCAGCCTTGAAACTCTGGATCGCTGCCATGACGTTGGAGCTCCCCAGGCACTTACTTATTACTCAAGCACATTACCCTGTAGCTCACCCAGACGGGACACCTCCCTCCACCGTACCAAACCCAAAGCCACAGTGGACACCACTCGTGAGTCCTGATTCCTGTCACCAGCACTGTAAAGAGTCAGCCAGTTTCTCTACAGAGACCATTTCACATCTCTAAAGACTGAATTGTACAGAATACAGGGTTTCCTTTAAGCATTTTGTAAGGGATTGATGTAAATTATGTAATTAGATAAAGGCAAGCAAAATATATGTGTGAGATCTTAAATATTATTTAGATTGTAATAAATGTGTTACATATTAAAGTGATATTATTTGTAATATATAGTTATTATTATTATAGAAGATGTATTATGATATATTAACTATAGTAACAGTGATAAATGGATTAGTTATATGTATAACCCATTATCACTGACTAACAACTTAATTAGACTGGGCATATATTGTATATGTAGCACTACATTTAACAGCAGAGGACCCTAAGAAGATGGGGAAACTGCAGTTTGTAAACAAGCCTATCAGCTTACCCTGTTCCATCATTTAAGATAACCTCAGTTCAGTGGCAACATTAATCATTTGTCTGAGAGATAGAACATAAATCCCAACTCCTCTCCTGCATGATTTGAACAGTTGACTTCACAGTGTGACCTAAAGTACTGACAGAAACTCAAATAAGTTAGTAAACAAGAGGGAGAGGGAAAGAGAGAGATGAGAACAGAGCCTGGCAGAGATCTGGGAACTCACCTAGGACATGTCATAACCAATAAGAGTGAAGCCATTTTTGTTACCAATTTCTTTATGGTCAATAATTTATTATCATTTTTTAAAGCTTTCTCTCTGTGAGTTACATGAACACTAGTACACACTGGCACATTTCAAATGGTCAAACATAATTATGCAAGTGTAGGTTAAGTGCCAGCATTCGAATACAGCAGGTCTGCAGTACCCCATCTTAATTCTCTCTGTATTTAAAACACATTTTGGGCAAAATGAAGATAAAAAAGCATGTTGTTAGCAATAAATGTGACTGAAAATAGATGAAGAAGCTGAACATGATGTAAGTTATTGTATTTTTCATTAATGTAAATCTAAATGTCATTGGAATATCTTTCAGCGAGATTACGCAAATCTTTATTTTGCTAGCGCGACACACACTTGTATAAAAATACACAGATCAGATCCAATCCAAAGAAGATTAGTTATATTGAAATAATTACTTGTATACAAATAATGCACTATTGAAGGGTTCAGGTTAGATGAGGATTGGCAGGATGTGACTGAATGTGCATGACGGAAAATATAGGCTGTTTTTAGCATATCGTCACTGTCCTGCAAAGACTTTGTATCTTCATAAAAGAATGTTTCAGGAGAAAGAGAAAACCTTCATAACTTAGTGGAAGTAAATGTTAATAGATTGTGGATAATTTCTATTGGTTTATCCATCATGAAGTTGGGACACAATGTAAAGAACAATCACCAGATTCACATTACATCAAAAACTGAAACTGCTAAACTGGAGGTGTCATGAGCTTAATTCAGTGAATAACGGACAAACGGTGATGTCTAGCTGATGAGCTCAGTATGATGAGGTGATCAGAACATGGATGAAGCAAATGGGCTGGGCCCTATGTGTAACCCCAGTGATTAGCTGCAGGTTTGTCATCTCAACATATTGCTTTGTTTTTTCCCAACATTGGCTGTGTCTCTCTGCAGAGCCTCAATATAAAGAGCTGGATGTGTTTATAAAAAGAGACCAAGAGACAGGATTTGGCTTCCGGGTGCTCGGCGGGGAAGGACCTGAACAGCCAGTGAGTGCCTTTTCCTTTTGCTACATTGCATCATTTATAGTCTGTCTCACATTCTGAACACACTATATGCCCAAACACCTCTTCTGTGAATGCATTCATCTACTTTAAGTTGCACCCATTGCTGATGCAGATGTGCATATGCACACACACAGCATGACTAATGCCTGGCATGACCTAGAGGGATATAAATGAGCTGTGGAGCAGTGAAATTATGGTGCTCTATTCAATTCTTTTAGGATGAGGTGGGGTGGTGATTATCCAACGCAAATGCAATTACATCCTAACAGCAATGCTCCAAAATCTAGTAGAAAGCCTTCCCTAGACAGTAGAGACAGTTACTCAAAGAAAAGCAGGATAAACATGTTTTTATTGATTTTGCAAGAAACAGTGAACAAGCAGGTGTCCCAATACTTTTGTCCATATATCATATTTAAAGGTGATCCACAAAGTAGCTGCCTTTCTGGGTTCCATTTCTTTAAATGCACTCCTTGTTCCTCCAGGTTTATATTGGTGCCATCATACCACAGGGAGCAGCAGAAAAAGATGGACGTCTTTGGGCAGGGGATGAGCTGATGGGCATTGATGGCATCACGGTGAAGGGAAAGTCTCACAAGCAGGTGCTGGATCTGATGACCAATGCTGCCCGCAATGGACAAGTCCTGCTGTCTGTACGCAGAAAAGTAATCTACAGGGGTGAGTTTGGAGTCAGATGTATATCTTTGCTGCTACACCACACAGAATTGACATCTGAGCCATTTCATAAATGCAGTTGAGGTCAAGTTTTGTTTTGTCTAAATGATAAGCAAAACCTGGCAGCCAAGTGCAAACAGTCAGTAGCAACACATATTCTTGGCTAAACACCAACAGTTGTAAACAAGTGTTTTCACAGCATCTACATACTTTGGGGTTTTGTTGTTGTTGTTTTTTAACTGAGTTAAATATGCAAGCTTTTACGTTACTAAATAAGTGTCCTTCACAGATGTGGCTGATGATGATGATGAGGAGGATGGGGTGCAGAATGTAGCTCCAGTGCTGGTCAATGGCTCTCCCAGACCCCCACGCATCCAAGTGCCAAGTGTTCTGGACCACGAATCTTTTGATATTACACTCCACCGTAAAGAAAATGAGGGCTTTGGCTTTGTCATCCTCACTTCAAAAAGCAGGCCCCCACCTGGAGGCAAGTAAACCGTATAGTGTCTAACGAATGTTCTAACACTAACTGTTCTAAAGACTGATCGTATTGCTCGGATTAAAAGCTCTATCTATAACAGTGTTCTCCAGATAACGTCATGGTGTTGAGCAGTGTGTGTATGTGTTTTCAGTGATCCCTCATAAGATCGGCCGAATCATTGAGGGAAGCCCAACGGACCGGTGCGGTCTACTGAGCGTCGGTGACCGTATCTCTGCCGTTAATGGCCAGTCCATCATAGAGCTCTCTCACAACGACATTGTGCAGCTTATCAAAGACGCCGGCAATACTGTCACTCTCACAGTGGTTCCTGAGGATGGTGAGTGAGCCAGAACGGCAGTATCCATGAAAGACAGACTGACGTCTGACTGAAAATCATTTACTTTGGTTACTTTCTTTTCTAGCATTCGATAAAGGCAATAAACAATGAGGTTAGTTTAGCATAAAACTAACCTCACTCCACCTCTAATTAACTAATAAAGCTCATGTGATATTAATGTGAGTTAATTAACACTGTGCAGCTGTTCCATGTCAGAAGTATTTTGCTTTGATTTCATTTTGTTGACAACTGCCTAATCACATTAATGATTAGACTCATTTATTTAGAACGACATAGTTCTGCTGTATTATAATGAATGAATCTGTTTTGATTGGATGTTCAGAATACAAAGGCCCGCCCTCAGGAGCCAGCTCAGCCAAACAGAGTCCCGCACCACAGCACAGGACACTGAAAACAACCACACAGGAGGAGAGGTACCGCCTTTTTAGAACCCCCACTAAACCTGGATCAGAGCCCCAGAATGCACTCTGCATTAAATGCATACACTAATGTCCAAATATTTGTGGACACTGCTTCTAATAAATGCATTCAGCTATTTTAAGTTGCACCCATAAACACACACAGCTAATCTAGTCCGTGTAAAGAATAGAATAGAACTCCATCCAATCCAATACTGTTGGGATGACTTGGGGAGTTGGGGATGAGGTGGGGTGGTGATTATCTAACATCCAAACCTCACTTATGCTTTTGTCACTGATTGCAACCAAATTCTCTCAGCAATGCTCCATATATAGTCGAAAGCCTTCCCTGAATAGTAGATACAGTTACTCCAACAAAACCAGGACCTTTGATTTCAAACAGTAAATGAGCAGGTTTCCCAATACATTTGTCCATATAGTGTATCAACCAAAGTCTCTCATTTTTGTGGAATATGGTTTATAACTTTAACAAATCATTTCTGCTGTGTCACTTGCAGGTATAATCTGGACATGGATGAGATCAGGGATGAACTGGCCTGGGCAGAATACAAAACGCTCCCCATGAGTGAGAAAGGAACACTGTGCGTCACAGGCTCCAAACAGGCAAGCAGCCAGGCTATGATTCTTCCCAGAAAAGCACACTTTTGGCAGTCTCAAAAGTCTAAGTTATTTCACTAGTAGCAAGTGTCATTTCCATTATAGTCATTTCCACCACTGCATAGTAGCGTAAATGACAGAACATACTGGAATTGGAAAAATTACAGTATTTTCCAGTGAAATTACATGTTAACAGTAATTGACTCCTTTGTATCCTAAAGTACATAGTTCAAAAAATGACACATTTTGCCATTATTTGATATATAAACTATAGTGTGTTTTTTCCTTGCTTTCCACATTATTCTGGGGAATTTGACAAAGGTATGTTTAGAAATGACTCACATACTGAATATTGATACTGAATATATGTATATTACACAGGGCTGTATTCTAGTAGAGTTGGAGCGCGGCTCTCGAGGCTTTGGCTTTAGTCTGAGAGGTGGGACGGAGTATAACATGGGGCTCTATATCCTGCGATTGGCTGAGGATGGCCCTGCCCTTCTAGATGGAAGAATTCAAGTAAGTGGAGCAAGTGAGCATGCTGTTTTTACCAGAAACATGCTTGTAGTTGCTGACGTGCTACCAAAACTCTGTGTCTATAATCTTCTGAGGCTAAGTCACATGGTTCATCTGTGTCATCTGGAGTCTAACACATAAATCCCTATTTCACACTATATGTCCAAAAGTATCCAAACACTGAATTCTGGGACTTGCTGACAAAGACATACAGTTGCTTACACCGCTTGTATAACATCCATAGAAAGCATTTCCAATAGAGTTGTGCACTCTGGAGCAGCTGCAGCTGACTCCTGTTAATTTTCAGTTGAACATCTCAGCATTACCTGCTGCTCCACTGTAATATAAAGTGTATTTGAGCTCTCTTTTGGGCAGGAAAAGTGTTGAAATTCAAGCCAGCATTCTACAAATTGCATGCCCTAGAAATGAGCCACTCAAAGACAGCTCCATTATCCAGACTGAGCACACCGCCAACATTTGTTTAAATCTGAATTTTATCAATAATAGAGTGGTACTATAAAACAGGTGGGATTAAAGTGCTGTCAGTCAAGCCTTTTTGGATACAATTTGAAGTGTTTTTGGATACTGTTGCCAAAATCAGATTTTCCCATACCCAGACCCTTACAGAGCTAATGGCAGCTAGACTGGAGAGTGTGTAGACTAGACTATTGTCACATTCATCAGTACTATCAGAATAATGAGCTTCTAACTGAAAGAAAAAAAAAACAAGTGTTGCTCCTTTGGGTTTTTTTGCACACACGCCTTGAAACACTCTGCTTTCCAGACGCTCTCCACAGTGTTATTTTCTGCATGCAGGTTGGAGATCAGATAGTGGAGATCAATGGGGAGCCCACACAGGGGATCAGTCACACTAGAGCCATTGAACTGATTCAGGCTGGAGGCAACAAAGTACTGCTGCTTTTGAGACCTGGACAGGGACTCGTATCTGACAACAGTGAGTCTGTCTGTGTCTATGTATCTCTCTCGTTTCTTACTCGTGTTCCTTTTACCCTCTGTCTGTGACATACACATACATACTAGTACAAAGTGAACCATGCTGTATGAGTTGCTGTCTTCTGATTGCTAACGGTTTCCTTTCTTTCTTTCTTTCTTTCTCTGAATCTTTCTTTCTCCTTTTACTCTCTCCTGTTAGGTAGTGTAAGTTCCTCTGCTGTGTGCTACTACCCCCAGGAGCACCATCACTAACAGTTTCTTTTCCTCTGGGTCGTCTTTTCTCACTTTGGTAATTCTGTTCCTTTTGTCCTCTCATGGCCTCACTCATATCCCAACTTACAGAAGGTTGCAAAGAGGTTTCCCACACAAATATAAATATCAGTGTTTTTACCCCATCTTTTTTCCATTTTCCTCTCAGAGATAAAAGACACTCTTAAATTTGAACACTTTGCTCACATATCTTTAAATCCAGTTTCTGTTCTTGATATTGTAATTAGAAGTAATTAATTAAACTGTGACTATTGTGGCTAACTGTGGCTATTTAGCTTCACACTTTCCAGAGATTACAAAATCTAGAACCAGCAACTGGATTTACAGTCCACAATACAGGATACCTGGTATGCAAAATGATGGTATGGTTTAGTAAAATAATTTTCAAAATATCTAATAGTCCTCATTTTCACTGTCAGAATAATATAAAATGAATTGTTCACTAGTTCAGTTTCTAAGTACTTGTTATACATTTAGACACCTTAACTATATAACGAGAAACTGAACTAGTGAACAGTTCATTTTATATTATTCTGGTGTCACAGCCAAAACTAATTTTGTGGTTCAACTATTATTTATTAAAAAAAAAAAGCAACAAAAAAAAAACAATCTTAACCCTGTGAAATAAGACACTATTATTAGATAGAATTATGTTTATATTAAATACTAATCTAGAACATGCTGAATAATCATATAATATGCTTACAAACTCAAAATGAGAGATAGTATATAATGAGCCTCGTTCATGAAAGGCGAGCAGGAAGAATTTGCGTGTAAATCATTCATGAAATGAATAAATTCCTGGATTCATCAAAATGTCTGTAGGGATGCTATTGCCGTACCTGTACAGATACTTTCTGTGCTTTGCTCCTTGGATACTGGAATGTTACAGCGGGAGATCGCTGACAGATCAGGATTTTCTCTGCCCTTAATCATCCCAGCTAGGTTTATACTTGAGGCATTGCAAGTGAAGCGAGGGTCGCATACCAAAATAACATTCTTTGCTGTGCTTGGTCTTGTACCTCTGAAGTTTTTCAACTTGGCAAAAGTTTGGATTGTAATGTACTTGCGGTTTGCTCATGTTTTTATGAAGGTTTCATTAATGAGGCCTGTTGTCTGGATTTAAGATAAGTTCACTTTGGAAGATTAATTAATTTTTTTTGTGCTGTAGAGGCTGAGATCTGATATCATGCACAACACAACAAGTGTGTTAACCCTCTTCTAGTCATGTATCAACAGTCAATTAATGACCATAGAACTGCTCTTGGCTGTGTATTTTTGTGAGGTGAGTGATTCTGGTGCGTGTAAAACCCCAACAACACTGCTGTCCTTAATACACTCGAACCAATCAAACCAGCACAGCCACTACCATGGCAGTGTTATTGCTGTGCTGAGGATGGTCTGTGTTAAAAAGAATATGGGAAAAATACAAAAAAATTATATTTGGTAGAATACATCCTTAACCTTTCAGCAGGTTTTAACATTCCTTAAATATACATTTGACATATGTATTGTTATTGTTTTCTCACTCCAGACTCTTCAGCAGCAGATCCAAAAGTCTCATCACCTCTAGGCTCTGCCAGTGACGTTTTCCTCTCAGATCCGCTGCCATCAGATGCTTCTGCCTTTTCATTCTGTTCACCTTGCCAAGCTTTCTCCCCCTCTCCTTGCTCAGCAAAGGAGAGCTCCTGTGCCCTCTCTCCAGAGCTTTCTGAGTCCAAGACTAGCCTTTCGCCTCGCCCCAAAGAAGTCAACAAAGATAGAGGCTCCGAGCCTCAAGACCCTGACTTTCCCACAGCCTCGGAGCCCAGACCTGTCAAGAGAAGTCAGTCTAGAGAGTACAACCTTGACTCTACAAGAAAAACGAGTGAGAAGAAGCTTAACGGTCCATCTAAAACCAAAGACAAATCTCACAACTCTCTCAGAGAGAGAAAACCACAACCTGCACAAGAATCCAGCAGGCACAGGAAATCCAGCAAACACCAACAGAGCCAAACAAGAAAGTCAAACCAGGAAGGGCGGGAAGCAGCCGTCAGTGAGATGCAGAAGGAAACTGGGCACAGTCGGTCAAAGAGAAAGTCTCGAATTGATGAAAAGAAGGACAGCGAGGAGAGGGTGGAGAAGGATCTTACGAGAGAAAGGCCGAGAAGCAGCAAGAGAGAGGGCATGGAGAGGGAGAGAGCAGAACGAAAAGTACAAGCAGAAGAGATGGTGGAGAAAGGGGTGGGGTCGGAGGACGAGGAGCCAGAGCTGAAAAGCACCTTGAGAAGAAAAAAGCAGCTGCAGGAGGAGAAGCAAGACAGAAACTCCAACAAATCCAGAGAAAAGAAGAGCAGTGGTCACCATAAACATGAAGACGAGAAGAGAATTTTGAGGAGGAGGAGGAGTAAAGAAGGACAGAGTGATTCAAAGAGGAAAAGTGAGGAGGAAAAGAGGGATATGCAGGTATACAATATGGAAAAGCAAAGAGAGGACCAGAACGAAAGCGAGGAAGACTCACCAGAGGGCTCAACGATGAGCTCAGCACTCAGCAGCTCAGCACTCAGCTTAAGTGGGCAGACTGGTGCTAGCCTCTGGAAGGTCCCCAGCTCTGCACGCATTCTCACCCGTGAGGAGGTGATGCGTGATTTTTACGGGTAGCTAAAGGACGCAATCGTGGGCATTGTGGATTGAACCGGAACTGCTCCCCTCTTTGCTTTGCTTTCACCAGAAAACACAATTTGCCAAATTCACACTTCTGTCATGTTTACAAGTCTGCCATGTCTGACCCCTACATGCTAACGTCCACACGCGTGGCATGGTATATGATAGCTTGCACTGTGCCCTCATGAGGTTAATCACTTGATGGATGAAAGCTGTTAAATGGACTTGCTGCTATTTCTGCTCTTACGCAATTCCTACCGGGAGCGATGTGATGTTCAGTGTGAGGAGGCCCAGAGTGGGACATCTATCCTTTATTTGCGAAACTTCTGTTGGGACTTTTGGTCAAGACTTTTTGGACCTCAAGAAAAAGGCACTCAGTTTTGCCCGCCTTGCCTCAAATTCTGTCTTCTCAGTTTGTGCCAATCGCCGACAGTTTTTTTTTTTTTTTTGGTAAATGCAGACTCTCTCCTGTCCATCACAATGCACTTCATCCATATGCAATGAAAGGGACCTTCACGCCCTACCAATCACCAAAAGAACGAACATGAGTTTGGGTTTTTCTACACGTTCTGTAGTCATGTTCCCCTGACCCCAAAGAGTGTCCTATTACTGCATGCAAAAAAAACATGACCCTCATCCCTCCAGTTGCTTTGTCGCATGCCTTTTTTTTTTACAATGCCAGTCAAGGATGTCTTTCAACCAGACTCTAATAACCAACAAAGAGGCTTAAGGCTGACTGCTTTCTCCAGCATCTAGCTTTACCAAGGACTTTTCTAGACTGTTCTCTGACGCCCCTATCCTTGATCTTCAAACCATGTTATTGCAAAAGACCAGAAACTTGTGCTTTAATATCTTCTTTGCCATTTGTATGGAACCTGTGTAACTTATTGAAATATGTATATGAGCATAGAGACATGTAGCCATATCCAATCACTGAGTACAACGTGTAGAGTTCCAAAGTACATAGTAAGCACCGTGGTAGATTTACCTTGTAGCAGCTACTTTTGACTCATCACGAGAACTAACGGTACGTGCAGGAGTGTCTGTAAATGTTACGTGATCTTGAGCGTTTCATTTTCTTGCACTTTTCCCAGATGTCCGTCTCCAAATCGAATGCAAATGCAGGCAATGTAAGCATTCCAACACTTCGGTTGATGGGAGAGTATCATCATTTTCAGATGGCTCTGTTAAGAGATCTCGGTGATTTTTGTAAATTAGAAATCACAGCTGTCACGTAAAAACCTTGAAACCTCTTCAAAATGGCAACTTTACAGGAGAAGGAAAAATCCTTCCTAATTCTTTCAATTTGATTCCATTTGTCATTTTGGAGCATTTCTGTTGGTCTGTTTTTCAATACAATGAAATTTGGACACAATGTAAATGACTCCAGCCAGATCCACATTATGTCAAGAAGTGAAAAACAGCAGGAGATACAAGGTTTTGCATGACAGCGACAATATGATTTAGTATAAATGCCAGCCCATGGTGAGAATTTTATTGATTTATTTTTTGGGGGAAAAGTGTTTTCTGTTATTTTAATATTATTCCATAAATGACCCATCGTTGCTCATGAGAAAATGTTGTGTGTAGCATCATTAAGGGCTGATTTCAATGGGAGTTCAGTCGTAGTTGTACTCTGATAGACGAACTATGGTTAGGTAGCTGACACACTCTATCAATACCAAAGGATTGGCGGCCATCTAGTGTGTGTTGTACTCTGTATGTGTGTGTGTGTGTGTGTCACGTAAGTCACCTCAGGGTATGAACTGATGTACAATAGTTGATGGTCATGTGTGATAGCGTAGACATATTCAAGTCATTCAGTGCCATGGCATTTTTGCTCTGTTCCGCAGCCAGTGATGAATCACCTCCAAAGCACCCAGCTCTTTTATTCACTCATCCAATATAAATGGTACCAAGTTATGGCGGTATCCCGACAGATCAGGTTTGGCACCACTTTATGTCAGGGACATCCAACTGAATTTTAGTTAAATGTGTTTTAAAAATGGACACAGTGTAAAAACAAACAGAAAAAGAGGCCATAACCTTTTCCGCACCAAGTATAATCAGCAACGTTTAAGCCACCACTCCAAGAAATGTTGCGGAGCGAAATGATGGGGTCTCGAATCGCTTCATCGCAGGTGGTGGAATCCTGATGGTCTGTATCATGTGGTCCAAGATGTAAATGTTTAAATATTGTACAGCACCTTTATAAATATGTTGTTGAGTGCTCTCTCAGAAGAACGAATAGAGATCTGTAAATTCGCTCCATTATTTTTGTATTTAAGTATTTAAAAGAAAAGATTTAAAGTGGATCAAAAGCTAAGATAACCCTGTCCTGGTGTTCTATTCATGCACTGTAAAATAAAGGTTTATGGGAAAAGAGATGCGGCCTCTTGACAGTTTGTTATTATGGGTTTGATAGAGATCAGAATAAGAGAATGATTAGTTGGGTACTGTCTTTTGGCAGCTGTTTCCACTGTTTTTAATGTACAGGATCCTGAGTTTTGACAAATCCCATAAACAGCTCATTCACACGGACTGACTGGACTGCGTTCCCGGAATGACTTAGACATGACTCACCACCCTGAGGTCCATCTCCACCTGGTGGTACCATGCTTTTGGGGAACTGGGCGGTGGACAGTCCCACCCATCCACTGCGTCTTTCAGAGATCCCACCCTCCTTTACTGAAAAAGGAGAGACGGGGTCACAGTGTGAGCTCATTTCATCAACGAAAACTGACGGAAAATATTGTTGACATATTTTTCAGGGCGAAAACGAGACGAGAAGTAAACAAACATTATTAAATATATTACTCTCCGTCCATTAATAACAACTCCCCACCCCGGCCGTACAGCACTGTCTCCTTACGGCTGGATGCTCGGTGTCTCCTCTTGCTCAACCTCCTACAATCTCTGAAAGTACTTTTTCTAAATCGTGGTGAAACTGAGAATAAATTATTATAATAAGAAATAATTATAATAAACTATATTTCCAGTTTCCAATCTTCTCATTTGTCCGAGTAAATTTAATCAGAATAGCCGGTGTTAGCTATTACTACTTACAGAGTCTGCGCATGCGTGAACCCACAACTGTTTTTTAACGTTTTCATGCTAATTCTGTTTTTCTCGGGTGCTTCTGGGCTTATTTTTAATATTTGCGTGGGTGTTACAAATAAAAAAAAAAAATAATAATAATTTAAAAAATACATATATATTACCTTATTACCTCCTTAATTATAAGCAATTACCCTGATTATAGTCATGAACGCTATTCAAATATCTTTCCTAACCCTCTGCTGGGAGCATTCTCTGATATGAGGCTTTTAGCCTATCAAAATATCCTAAATATCCGACCCCCGGCTTTATTTAGGCAGCTGTACCTATATATATAGCTACACTCTGCGAGCCGAACACGGCAAGGGGCCGTCTGTAAAGTGCAGACACTATCCAAAAACGTAAAAGGCCCGTACAGCCTGCTGGTGTTTGTTATCTGCTCTCTAATATCAAACTACTTTTACGAGCTAAAAAAAATGGCAATAAAAATCCCCAGAGAAAACACAAACCTCTAGAGACATGTGAGTACCCGCCACCCAGAAATGTACAATTAGGTAAGATAAGGTTGCCTTCAGATTGATGTACTTAACGTATGTTAACAGAGTTTACTTAGTCTTTAGTTTCATAAGTTGCATTTTAGTTTTTAGCGACATTAAATGTGGAAAGAAGTGCAGGACTGTGTGTAATCCAGCACCATTAGCTCAGCTGTTCAGTGAGACAGCAACATAGAAACTGGGGCAGGTCTACACCAGCGTTGAAAACTCCTCAGTAGGGAAAGGAGCTATGAGCTGTCCTAAATGACGTCATCTTTGCAATTTGCATAATTGTTCATTTGCGTGTATTTGAAGCTGTAGAATAAAGCAATAACGTTGTGGGAAAGAAAACAGTGAGTAAAAAACACCCTGAATGTGTTAGAATTATTAGATGAACCACTCCTGTTGAGTCTACTTCTGCCTTAGAAATAGGCCGTCACTTCCCAAAATAATTTCATGACTTTAATGCTTTGTCTAGAGCCACATTACATAAATCATTTTTACATAAATGACACAAATCAATTTTGTCCTGTGTTGTTAAATTTGAGCAAATCAGATTTTATTAAAATACTGTTATGTGGGGTGGAACTGCTACTCTACATTCATCCCTATTCCTGTATCCGGGCTTGGGACCGACAAAGTGACCTTAAAAGAGACAGTTTGGCAGAGTTACTTAGGTTTTGTGTTTTCTTTATTTTGTTTATTTATTTTTTTGTTAGTTTTGAGGTGAATGAGTGACTGAGACTGTGTAAAGTTAAATGCAGGGATTTATTTTCGTGTCACACTGAAGACGCATTTATATTTGTTGGTGTGGGTCTGCTCTGACTGTGAGGCTGAGCACTGTGAGTGTTGTGGGACGGGGCTCACGGCAGCACCCGCTGCTGAGGACAGTAACTGAAGAACACGCGTTCAAGTCTCCAATAACACCAGAAAAAGTCTCTAGATTTGTCGCTAGTGTCTTTAAAAAAGGTTGCTAGAGGGTCTGGTCTACACCCTCAGTCACAGTGAACCCGTATTGAATGTAGACACTGTACTGCATCTGTTTAATTACACAAGTTTCATATCAGTATCCGTTGTCTACATTTTAAAGTTACACAGATGCAAATTAATGTTCTTTACTTCACACCAGGGGGTTTTAATGTTATGGCTGAATGGTGTAAAATTAACTTAATAATTTCAAAAGTGGTGGTTTGTAGGTTGTGGTTGAACTATTTTTAAGCACAATATGAATAGTAAAACATCTAGTAGAAAAACGTCAAGCTTTTTTTTTTAGCTGTCTTGTTGATGGTGGATATGCTGGGTTATTCACTCCTACACTCAGAGATCAGTAGGATGTTTAAAATGTGCATTATTATCATGCAAATTAGCACCTAAACCCTGCTGGTTCATCAAGAAGGTAAATTATAATCAATGTTTTGAAATGGAGGATTCAGGTTTAAATGAGTAATCATGACTAATAATTAGAGCTCATTAGTTCAGCTCATTTCCACTTCACAAATTCACTGTCATTCATTCTCTGTGATTTGATCATTTCGTTTATTTAGTTAAAAACGAACCTCCACAGAATAAACCGTGTGGATGTATTTGAGGCACATGGTGATGTTCTGCAGCACCCAACTGCTGATGTGGTTTGAAGCTTACTGATCTTCCTCCAGAGGATCTTCGTTAAGTGAGATGTTGTGAATTCTCCTCAAATGACTCATGCTGGAGACGGCCCCAAAGCACTCACGTCTCCACTGCCAACAGTGGACATAAAGGAAAGGAATTTCTGGCACTTGCCCGCTCTCCTCCTTGCACCTCCACACTTTAGTGCACAAACTCTGTAAACTTTGTTAACATTTGGTTCAGGGCCTCGAGGACTCCCTTGAACGCAATTATAAGGATGATTTGATCTGAGTGTGTGTGTTTGTGTGTGTGTGATTTTCACCTTTCTAATTGCATCTCCATTTTTACATTATCTTAATTTTACAATATCTTAATTAAAAAATCATTCGCTCCGGGGTCCTGCACACGCACACCATGCATGCTCCCTTTCTGCAAAGAAAGAACTACAAAGCCAGAAGATTAAATAATGTGTGACTAATTCAGTTCCTTCAGAAGAGGCAGAATGATCGCAAACAGTAACCATGACAGTGACAACATCAAGTCAAGCTGTAACTGTAATTGCACAGTGAGACACCCAGCCCCGAGCCCACAGTGCCGACTATTTACCACATGAAACATATGGCTTTGGATTAAAAAGACCATATTGTGCTTGATTAAGAATAATCCATCAACTGTGCTGAGCGAGGTGAAGACATTTAAAGCTGTTACACTTGTCCAAATGTTTGTGGACACCCCTTCTAATGCATGCATTCAGCTACTTAAAGTTGCACCCGTTGCTGACACAGATGTGCAAATACACACACACACACAGCTTGTCTAATTCTTGTAGAGAAGTATCGCCAATAGAATAGGACTCTCTGGAGCAGAAATACTCAAACCTAATGGCATCATGTCTAATGCCAGGCCCAACACAGGAACTGTGCTCTCTGGAATCATGGTTGGTGCTCCATCCAACACTTTTGGGATGAGTTGTGGAGTTGGGGATGATCCAACGTCCTGACCTCACTAAGGCTCTTGTCATTGAATGCAATCAAATCCTCCCAGCAGTGCTGCATCATCTAGTAGAAGGCATTCTTCCCTGGACACTAGGGACAATTACTCTTTTATTACCCTTGATTTAAGAAGCATGAGCAGGTTTTTGGCTTTTGTGTATTTCTACCTTGCACCAAATGCAAAAGCAGATGGATGATGGATGGACAACAGAGGTCCTGATATACATCACCAGTGAAGGCTTGGGAACGCCCAGTCCACATTTTAGAAGAGTTACATTTACAGCTTTGGTAATGCTCTTAGAAAGAGTTACTTCAGTCATATGTAGGTGGATACAGCAATAGCAGTCTGGATCACAGACTCGTACAGCATGGTGTTTTTGCCCAAGCAGCTAGAAAAACCTAGGTTGCTCCATAGAGTGCGGTGGTGTTATCCACTACACTGCACGAGCCACCACTGAAGAAAAGTAAGACATCAAAACTATGCAACTATGCAGGAAAAAAAGTGGTCTCATATTTTACATTTTTCAAAGTAACCTCGTCTTTGCCTTGATGCAGCTTTGCACACTCTTGGCGTTCTCTCAAACAGCTTCATGGGGAGCCTGCTGGGATGCTTTTCCAACAGGCTTGAAGAAGATACACATGTTTCATGTTTATTCCAGTGTTGACCAAAGAGGATGTTCCTCTTTTCTTCTGGTTTTCTTTTTTTTCCCTCAGATTCCGTCCCTAATGCTGTTAAGGCGTTTTTCTTTAGCGCTGTTGGTCTAGACGTTCCCCCAGGTCTGGGCAGGCATTCTGTAAAGCCGCTTTATGACTAAGTATGTTATTTAAAAAAGCTGTACAAAGAAACCTAAATTCTGAAGCTCAACTGAAGCTCAGAAATGCAGCTCAGACACTAAAGTCAAAGCACTACAGCCATAGATTACGTTTAGCTTTGAAGGGCTGAATCAGGGGTACTGCAATATGTATATTATTATTCTTCAATGCTACAGTTTCCCAAATTTGCAGTTTGCGTACAGGCAGAACAGATCCACTGACGAAGCAATAGCCTTGACTCTCCACACAAGAAGAGCACATGTGTGTGAGAATGCTTTTTGTAGACTACAGTTCAGCATTCAACACCGTTGTTCCCATGAGAATCGACATCAAGCTCCAGGATCTGGGTCTGAACAGCTCTCTGTGCAGCTGGATCCTGGGCTTCCTTACAGGCTGACGGTAGGTAGAAAGGATGTGCAGAATCACATCCTATTCACTCACCCTCAACACTGGAGCCCCTCAGGACTGTGTGCTCAGCCCACTCCTGTACTGCCGTACACCCATAGCTGCACAACGAGACAGCGCTCCAATGTCATCATTAAATTGGCTAATGATATAACTTTCTTGGGCATGATCTCCAGCAACGGCGAGGCCACCTACAGAGAGGAGGTTAGCTTCCTGACACACTGGTGCCAGAAAAATTGCCTCTCTCTAAACATCAGCAAGACCAAGGACCTGATAGTGGACTTCAGGAAGCAGGAGAGAGTACACACCTCTATCTCCATCAACAGTTTCTTTGTTTTTTTACCTCACAGAGGAACTTACATGGTCAGAACACACCACATGGGTGTCGAGGAAGACACAACCCTCAGCTTAGGAGGTTAAGTTTGAACCCCCACATCTTTAGGATATTCTACACCTGCACTGTGTACCGCATCTGGTATGGGAACTGCACCATCCTTGAGCAGAAAGCTTTCCAGAGGGTGGTGTGCACAACCCAGCACATCACCAAGAGACAGCTCCCAAACCACTGTCTGAGAAAGTCCAGGAGGATTATTAAAGACTACACCCACCAAAACCACTGTCTGTTCTCACAGCTGCACAGCGGCACGAGGTACAGAAGCATGAAGACCAGAACCAGACGGTTCTAAGACTGCTTCTTTCCCCAGGCCATCAGGCAGCTGTGCATCCAGCCAGTAGCTGTGGGTCACTTTTTTACCCATTACACACACATCTCACTCCAGTCAGCACTACTGTGGGACTCTCTGGATAAAGCACACACGCCTTCACCCAAATAAACTCACTCTACACCTTGCACTTTACAACTGGGACTAACAGTCCTAGTCATGCTGTGCACCAAAGACTCTCACCCTATATGTGTACCCTAAATAATAATGTGTGATATCTGTATATACTTAACATTAATAATATATCATATGAATAGCTTGCATATTTGAAAAGTGCAGTATGTATGTATGTATAGTGTATGGTTTTGTGTATAGTGTATATGTTTTGTATCTTCTGTAGTCTCCTTTTTAGTTTAGTTTAGTTATATTATACATATTTTTTATTTTATATATTTGTATCTGTCTTCCACTCACCTTTACACCTGTGTTCATGTGAAGTGACAGTAAACCTGATTTGATGTGATTAGAGGACGAAGGATCGCTATAGATCTGTGAGTAGTTTTGATCAAAGTGTGCATGTTTGGCCTGATTGTGGTGCCTCACATTACCCCTCTTCACAATGGACAGGGTTTCATTACAAATTAAGCACATTGTGCTTCTCTCAGCCAGATTTAAACAAACGACTTTCACCGTCGACTTCTCTTCGTGCTTCTCTTTGTACTTTGTACAATTCTGAAGATGCCATTTTACTTTCTGAATATTGGCCTACTGTTATCCATGAGCAAAATGTGTGTGTTTTGGTCTCAAATATGCCATTGTTGCCATTGTTGTTTTTTTCCTCCAAGATTTTGTACTCGCTCCACAATCAAATTCATGTAGGTCTAGACATGGACTGGAGTCTGTCTATTAAATACCCTACCTGAAACCGAGAACGTTCCTTGCTGCTGCAGGCTGTGAATGGTGCCTAGAGATCTACAAAGAGTGCTCTGCTAGAACACATTGGTAAAAACAAAGGATCGGAACTGGATCTGGATTAAAAAAGCCAATATCTGATCTATTAAAATGTGCATGGATTGGACCTGGTCCAGATCCAGTGAATCAAACCGGGACATCCATATTAGAATCAGTTTGGAATGTCTTTAGCTGTATGCAGAATTGCTTCCTATTACAAAAGTAGTGCACTAGATAGCATGTCAGCCACCTCAACCATACATTTTACTCCCTATAAAGTGTGCTATGAAACACCCATAATTCATTGCAAAATCTAGTTTACATATGATGTACGCTAGAATTTTCAATGGTGTCTTACTACTGTTGTTGCGTTGTGTCGGACGTATCCCAGAGTGGCAAGAATACACAGATGGCCCAAGACACCAGTGCCGTTCTCTCTCCAGGTGAGTACATGATGTATCTCCCCTCATCAGTCTTAAGCAGTGTTGGTCAGCACAGGTGTCAGTTAGCTGGTGCGGAGGAGCAGTGGACCCAGTGCTTTCCTCTGAGCTCGTTGGCGGCAGTTCAAAAAGAGGCGATGGCTGTATGTATCAGAGGAGATGTGTTGAGTCATTATCCTCCTAGTGTCGGGAGCATTGCTAGGGTTTGGGAAGCTGTGCACGGGTGGGTTAATTAGAAGTACCAAATTGGGAGAAAAAGGGAAAAAATTGACAAAAACTAATTAAAACAATAAATACATTTACATTTATAAGAAATGTGAAAGGTCTTTTGGGGGTCCCTTAGTCAGGTCAGTATGTAGCAAATGCTTTATGGTGAATAAAGAATGGTTAACAAGCGAACCGTTCAGAACACAGATATTAACTTCAGTTAAAGTTTTTTTCCCTTCCTTTTCTCAAGTTATCTTTGTGGAGATATGAGGTGTTGGCCCAAAAATACAAACATGCTGAGCCCCTTTTTGGTTGTTGTTGGCTAGTTCTAATTCTTTTCCTTGGAAAAGGAAATGAATCCATATATGGGCATCAGTGTTTATACAGGATTGAAGATTTTCCCACTTCAGATCAACATAAGTAATTTATTGATTGAATCAGGTGAGTACGGCTAACAGTAGTGTACAGATAAACAAGATGACATCACAAAGTGCCAGGAAGTTTGTGTAGTTTTATGGAGGACTAACAACCTCTGTCACACCTCTGTCAGCACATTCACAGCCACATACAGCTGTAAACACCACCAGGTGTCACCAAAGAGCACAAAGCCGCTCTGTGTAACTCCTAATGTACAGTTAGAGAACATTCATAAGGCAGGTGTTCATAAAGCTCTTCTAACTTCTTCTTCTCAGCTCAAAAATAAACTATAAATTGTAGAAACTGTAATGGAAATAATCTTGTTGCTTTTGGCTTGTATTTGACTAAGCTGCTTTGGCTGCCTTCCCTCATACAGTCACAGCTCTTACTGGCAATTCTAAGAGAGTTAGGAGCTGTGAACTTAGGCACTCTATCTCTGTCCCAGAGAAATTAGACTGGGTGGGGTAGTTTTCTTTCTTTAGATAAGGACACAGCACAGGCGGCGGACATGCTTTGATACGGTCGGACTGGTTGCTGTTCTGGACAAGACAGCAAGGAATGGCTGCTTTTTATAAGAATGTGGAAAAAAAGGTCACAGGCCCAGTTGCGCTCTGCTTGTTCTGCTGCCACAGATAGCCTGGAATGAGACACTTCTTCACAAAATGTTGACTTTGAAAGACTCTGACGTACGGAGGTGACTGCTGTCTTAGTAAGAGCTAAAAATGGACTCATTTGGCATTCTCTTTGTGTGACACCACAGGCTCTATGAACAGAAAGCCAAGCCTAAATGTTGCGTGTACAGAGAGGTAGGGAAGGGACAATGCTGTCAGACAGTGGTTGTTCTTATGAGGGAAGAATACTGAGTAACTCCCTTTCATTTCCTTTTTTATTTACTGTAGCTGTTCATACACTAAAGAGACATTACTATGGTGACAGAAACCACATAATGGGAAGCATGTGGTAACTCCCAAGGTTCAGCAGTTTAACTGCTAAGTCAGGCGTGTTCATACTGTCTTGCTTGGCAACCCGATACCATCAAACATACAGTATGTTACTATGATACATGGCACCGCTCTTCTGAATCTACATCATTTCATAAACTCTTTTAGGCCTCTGTCTTTTTCCCCACAAATCCAGCATTTTCCAGCATATCATTTTTCTAGCTTGACAGCGACAAATACGATTCAGACATCAGTCAAAGTTTAATAGGCGAGGAAGTTGGGAGGCTACAGTACGAAAGAGTTTCCAGTTCCATCAGATTTCATCTGCGGTTGGAAAGAAACCACCACGAAAACAAGGGAACACCCTAAGAATGACTCACACTACCCTAGTGATCAGACTCTGGACCTCATCAGACATGACTTTCAGATCGTTTTCATTTCTCCTTACTTGTTACACACTTGCTATAGCAACTGTGTTTTGTACAGTGTCCCCTGCAACTGAACAACAGAGTCATGTGCTACATATTTATCTGAGGACTCCTTATAACATATGTGTGGCCCATTTCCCTGTCTTCTGTCCTCAGTCCTTACAATTAAACAAGCCATTTCTATTGCTCTGCCTTTAAGACTGATATGGCCTATGTAAATTAGCTCTCTTCCGTTTGGTTTCCCTCCTAGATGACCTTCTTTTGACCTGCCTACTACTACATTTGCTACTCATTTGTCCAACACTGTCGTGGAATGACGGCAGTGGGACAAAGTGCTGAGTGCTGATACACAGCGGCAACTGACTACAGTTGGGCCGTTTTTGCTGGCCATTTTTGGGCCATATTTGGCTCAGAATCATCTGATATTGGGGCTTTATTGTGCCCTGTTCTATAAGCTGTCCTGGTTAAAACACTACCTGTACATTCAGTATGAATAGGCAAGGCTAAACAGCTGTAGAATGAATGGGCACTACATGGACTATAGTATTGGGACACCTGCTCATTCATTGTTTCCTCTGAAATCAGTGGAATTAAACTGTCTCTGTTGTTCAAGGAAGGCGTTTGGTTGCATGTTGCATTCAGCGTCAAGAGTGTTACTAAGGTCAGGATGTTGGATGATAACCATCTTACCTCATCCCCAACTCCCCAACTCATCCCCAAAGTACTGAGTGGAGGATCATCACCAGAGAACAATGCTGGGGGCTTTATGGTGCCAATAGGTTTACAGGTTTATTTGCTCCAGAAAGCCCTGTTCTTTTGGCAGTACTACTCTATAAGTATGAGACAAGCTGTGTATGTGTGCAACTTAGTGCTGAGTGCATTCCACAAACATTTGGGCAAGTGTATGTCTCATATTTAAGAGAGATCTGTTTCAAATAAGTTGCATTGTATGTAATTAAAATGCATTTTAATATGTGAAAATATATGTATCAAATCTACATATTGCCATACCATAACCATATCAAATTATTACTGTTTTGTCATATTTTAATATTCAAATTCGGATTAGAGCAGACATTAACATGTTTTCCCTCCTCAAATAAAAAAAATGGATAGTTCACTTGGCTTCTGTTCCAGACTGGAACCACAGAGATAGTGGAAGGGTGTGCCTGCCTGGTACAGAACCTCACTTTGGGGTGAGGTACGCCACAGGACCAAGTAATTTGCAGGAGCAAGAGTATGAGTGTGGTACTGAACCATGGTAGACATGTACCTTGCTTGCTAGTTCTCGCCTGTGGAGACAGCGTTCCCTACAGCTCGAGGTCCTCCGTTTAAAATGGTCAGGTCAAACATGAGCGAGTGGACTCTGGTGCTGTTGTAGCTGGTGTTTGTCTCGACTGGAAAAGCTGGTAAGTCTGTATGTGTCTGTGTGTGTGTGTGTGTGTGTGTGTGTGTGTGTGTGTGTTTGTATGTCATCCTGTCATGCAAATATCTGTTCATTGTAATTACAGATAATTTAAGTTAGGCTTTTAGTATAT
This sequence comes from Salminus brasiliensis, assembly GCF_030463535.1. Taxonomy (NCBI): domain Eukaryota; kingdom Metazoa; phylum Chordata; class Actinopteri; order Characiformes; family Bryconidae; genus Salminus; species Salminus brasiliensis. Next base: position 33,819,168 of record NC_132884.1, read on the forward strand.
ACTGTACTGGTCTGTGTGTGTATGTGTGTCTGTGTCTTAAACAGCTGAGTGTCCCAAGCCTGTTCTGGAGGGTAACCTGGTGTTAACTGATGAAGCTATTCAGAAGAATCAAAAGGTATATGAATATTGCCCTATATACGTTTCCTGTATGGGATAAAATGAATTGTACTGTTTCTGCTGCAGAAAGCCACACACACGTTGCATAGAAACATCTAATAAAGTGATTATTTTACCCTTAAAATCTGGATGTAGACCCCCCCCCTCCTCACTCCTCGAATGGCCTTTATAACCTAACCTCATAAGAGATCTCCCACATCTGCTGTGGTTTTCTGTCCAGACTTGCAATATTGGTTTTCCAGAGAAGGGTGGAGAGTTTGGTCATCGTGTATAAACACTGAGGGTCGTTTTAACAGTGTGGAACAAAATCAGGCAGGTTTCAGGACTAACGTCAGCTCCCAGATCCAGCCCCCAGATGACGGCTGTGGGAGGGAGGGTGTGCCTGCCTGCCTGCCTGCCTGCCTGGTACAGAGCAACCCCTCAGGAGCACGAGCCGCTGTGTGCGTGTGTGTGTAAGTCTGTAAGTCAGTGGAGTAAGGGTGCGCGCGCGGTAAAGGACTATTCAGCTAGCTGAGGGAAGCTCAGGCGAGAAGGCAGTGTGAATACAGCGGCAGCTCCATCTACGACTTTAATATTCGGTCTTGATCTGAAACATGCTAGACTCGCTCCTTGCTTGCTAGTTCGGTACATGTGGTAACATCGGTAGTTTAACTACTGAAGTTCATCAGCTCAGCTGTTCGCTGCTCGCTGTTCGCTGCTCGCTGTTCGCTGTTCGCTGCTCGCTGTTCGCTGTTCGCTGTTCGCTGCTCGCTGTTCTCTTCGGTTTAAAATGCTCAGGTCAACCATGAGCGCGTGGACTTTGGTGCTGGTGTTGCTGGCGTTCGTCTGGACTGGAAAAGCCGGTAAGTAGCCTGATAAAGTGCCTGTCCTTCGGTCAGCTCGAGTAGCTGGAGCGGTCAGTCAGCTGTTTCAGGGCTTTAGTAACTTTAGCGGTTGTTGCTCTTGGTATTTAAGCAAACGCTGTTGTGTAGAAATCTCTTTTATAGTCTGTGTGTGTGTGTGTGTGTGTGTGTATGTGTGTATGTGTGTGTGTGTGTGTGTGTCGTCGCTGACCAGGGAAAAACATGCATCTCCAAAATGTGAGATTTCTACAGGAAAAGGCAAAAATGTTAACTTTGACTGGAAGTAAATGTAAAAATAAGAGCTTATTATTATTATTATTTATTATTATTTTTATTATTATTAATATTATTATTATTATTATTATTTATTATTTTTATTATTATTTTTATTATTATAGCAATTTGGAACTTTTCTATTGGTCTTTTTAAATTCAGAGTGATTCACACAGTGGAAATAGGGCCACTTCAGGGTTCAAACCATGGAGAAAACTAAAAACGCCTAAAAAGGGAGATACCTGTTTTTAATAAGACAGCAGCGATATGCAAAACACCTTCTGTCTCCCCCTTGGCATTTTTCTGATAATGGAAATACTGTGGTGGCATAAACTTCTATTGAAAGTTACATAAATGTAATATTTTTAGTGTAAAGCTACACACCAGTCACGGTTCGGGCCTCACAGTTTCGCTGGAAAAAAAAAATCAACAAAAATGTCGTTTATTTGGGATTTTTACATTTATTTTAGACACAGGTTATCTTAATCTAACCCTAGCATGCCAACAGCCTGAAGCAGGGCTCCCCCACTTATGACCAGACCCACCTGTTCCCACTTTTACTCCAGCAATAAAATAAAGACCTTTATTTGTGATCAGTTCAGCCCTATTATCTGCAGTGTGAACGCTTTAATACAGGTCAGTAATATTAAGACATGTTTTATTTAAAAAGTGTTCTGATCTCTGTTGTCAGGACTGGGTTTCCCCCCAAAAATCAAAGACTACTGTGAAATGGTAGAGCGAACATCACAGGAAACGCTCTCTCACCATTTAAGGTGATCTTAATACTGTAAAGCCGTAGAGAAATGTTTAGCTGTGTCCCAAACTGTGCCCTATTTACTATGTAGTGTCCTGCTTCCGGGATCCTCCAGTTTGTAATGGTGTCCAAAAGCGTGCAGAGTTTTCGTGCACTAGAACAGTCCCACAATGCACTGGAGTAAGTAAGTAGGGGCTACATTTTTTGGAGGCTGTATTTAAAGGCCACAATTGTGGGACTCAATTTCGAAGACCCCTTTGTATGCGGGCGAGAAATCCGTCCTTCTTTTCCATGGTATCGAAGAATCAGACGGGTTTATCCTTTGCCAGTCAACGTATATGCTTACAATCAAGGAAATTCAAACTAAAGATAAACTACAAAATAAAGAGTTTAGTTTCGTGGTGCAACATCTGCTGCACATCATCTAATTAAACCAGACTAATTACACTGTTGGAGATGAAATGTGCAGTTGATCAGTGTTCTTAAAAGACTAATAATATCCTCGATACGGTTAGAAAAGCATACTGTGTATAAAAGTTATCACAATGCGATTAAAAAAATGATCATATTGACCAGCTCTACTATTATCCCACAATGCAAAGCAAAATGGAAAGGGAGGGGCTGCTCACGTTGGTACAAAATGGGTTAGTACTTTAATAATCGGTTTACTAACCTGCCTAACCCACAGTATTAGTATAAAGTCTATACTTAACAGCTGCGGAAGAGCTGTAAACCAGTTTTCAGGTGGAACACACGATTGTGAACTCTCTGCCTCTCTCTGCCTCTCTCTCTCTCTCTCTCTCTCTCTCTCTCTCTCTCTCTCTCTCTCTCTCTCTCTCTCTGTCTCTGTCTCTCTCTGCCTCTCTCTGTCTCTGTCTCTCTGTCTCTGCCTCTCTGTCTCTGTCTCTCTCTGCCTCTCTTGGTCTCTGTCTCTCTCTCTCGGTCTCTGTCTCTCTCTCTGTCTCTCTTTCATTTGTGATTTTGTGTTTAAATTTCACTCTGTCATGCAAATTTCAGTCAGTCCTAAAAACACATAATTAATGTTAATTCAGTTCTGTTCACTTCAGTTTTAGTGTATGATCCTGCACTGGTCTTAATATCTGTGTCTGTGTCTTAAACAGCTGAGTGTCCACAACCTGTTCCGGAGGGTAACCTGATGTTAACTAATGAAGCTATTCTGAAGAATCACTTCCCAGACGGGTCTAAAATAACCTTGGAGTGTCCCATTGGATATATGGTGGAGCACGGATCAGACACAATCACATGTACTGATGGGACCTGGAGTGATCCAGAACTGATCTGCAAAAGTAGCAACCTCTCTGCTTTATTATAGTGCTAAAAGCTTTCCTAGCCAAAATGTAATAAATAAAAATATTTGGGTGACAGTAATGTCCATTACTTTTCAGAAATGTGATTTACTTCTTTTTATACCTTTATTTCAGAGAAAGACTGTGGTCTTCCTAAACCTTCACCCAATTTGAGGTATGACATGGCAGATGGCACACTGTTTGGCGCGTACATCAGGCCGGTTTGTGACACAGGGTACGATTTTTCTGGTAATGCTCCAATACGTTTTCAGTTCAGCAGAACTTCAAGCCCACTGTCCTGATTTTTAACTTTATGAGCTTCCTTTTCAGATATTATCTTCAGGGCTCCAACCGTAGGCAGTGCCTTGATATTGGATGGAGTGGAAGGTCACAGTGTTTCTGTAAGTTACCCCAAAGGGTGATGTGTGTGTGTGTATATATATATGTTCATGTAAAATGTCAAGTGTATTTAAAAACACACATACACTTGACATTTTCACAAAATGTAACATTATTATTTGTTCTTAAGCTTACAGATAACAGGCAAAAAGGCAAAATCAGCAAAACACTTGTGTGATGAAATAAGCCATTTTAAGCCAAGCAACAGGACAGAAACTTGCTATGCAGTTTTACAGTTACTATACAGTACTGTAACGATTTGAAATAATTACATTTTGGAAGGAGGAATGTAGCCTGAATCTAATGTCCTATAAATGTAATCCTTGTTCACGTGTCTATGACAAGATGCCACAACCCTCCACCTCCTCCTTTTTAACCCTGTCATCTATCATTCCTGGCTCCACTTATCAAAGGGAGGCCTGGCTTCCTACCACAAATCAGAAGCCACCTTCTCCAGTCCAAAATTCTTCTGAGCCCTCCCCTTCCCTTACAGTCTTTTCCCAAATCATCATAAGCTGAAGACATGGTTCGAACTAGCAAAAGCTGGTCTTTTTAATGATACTGTTTTCAGTGTTTCAGAATTCCTATGATGTACTCAGAAAATCATAACAATTATCTTCTTTTCCACTGCAAACAAATGTCTAGAATATTGTATTTATTTACTTGTTTTCTTGTTTTTGCAGTGATAACATGTGAGAAACCTACTGAGATTCCTAATGGCATGATAACCGTGCAGTCAAAGAAAGAGTACCCCGAATATGCAGACGTCATTAAGTACACTTGTAATTTCAGCTACAAGCTTGTAGGAAACCAGTCCATTACTTGTCAGGAAGATGGTGAATACAGTTCAGCCCCCCCTCAGTGCATATGTGAGTATCATGACATTACATTCATATTTAGATATTCTAAACTTCACTGGTACATCATAATGTCTGAATATCAGCAGCAATACTGTTTGTTAAGACCAGGGGCTCTTTGCAGCCAGGGAGCTTTTTACCTGTGTAAAAACAATAATGTGGACCCACATATTTACTTTCTGAAAACAATCAGACTGCTCAGGTGGTGAAGTTTGAACCATCATGTTAATTTAATGGAAGAACTTAGCTTAGCTGGTAACACTCGGTTTGTTTTAGCTGCCGGTTATTTTTGTTTTTTCGGATTGTTCTGATCATGCTTCCTTTACGGCTTTTGTTTTGCTGTTGTAATCACACTGCTTTGTAGTCAGAATCAGTTGGCCTTGTTTGCTAGAATCATGAGGCAGATTACATTCTGCTCTACTGTCACTGTTCTCACTAAAACCAGAGTTGATGTCCTTGTTGTTCTGAAATTGGTGCTGGGTGATACAACCTCAAACTAATATCATGATTAATTAAAAGTTTTCCCTTGATTATAATTAATGAACGATTACAGCGTTTAAGTTCTCCTCCATGTTGCTTCCATGTCCAAATCTGCTGCAGAGTGAACAGGTGGATATGCATGAAGGCATTGTTCATCCAATATGGGCCAGTCTTGTGTATATGGACAGTACGGGCTAGTTTTTTTTCTGAAATTTGTATATGTCAAGGGGAAAAACAAGGAAAAAACTGTTTTTGTAATCTGGGATCTTTTGTTTTTAGTAATGTAAAGTATGGATCATATACTGCTCTGTGTTTCATTTACAGATATCGAGTGCCAAGCTCCAGAAGTTCAGTTTGGTGTTCAGATTAAAGGGGAATCCCACTATACATATAAAAGTGAGGCCATATTTCAGTGCCAGCCAGGGTACACAATGGAAGGCTTCCCCAGGATTGTTTGTGAAGAGCATGGCTGGTCAAAACATCCGGTCTGCATTAAGGGTAAGCTTTGTCTGTATATGGTCTATGGTGAATGTGGCCTGTGTGTGTGTTTGTTTTAGCAGGATGTGGACCAATTAATTATAGGAGTGATTGCCAAAAGAATGAAGAACAATGGACAGTGTGCACTAATTGCCGGAGTCATTGTGTAGTAGATCAGCTTTTGAAGTTTGGTATTTAATCCAGCATGAAGAAACCACAAAAATGATCACACACTAAAGCATAATTTAGCTTCAGGCTGAATATCTAACCAAACAAAAAGTAATACATTATGCGCAGATGAAGAGCTGGGTTTTAACTGAGCTGGGTTTAACTTTATTATTATTATTATTATTATTATATACTTATTTATTTAAAAAACATTTGAATGCTCTTTGTATGTGTTTACAGTTCTGTGCAGAGGGTTTTGGGAACTGGTGAAGTTAGAATGTAAAAGCTCATTATCTGGGCAGTAAGGGTTTATTTGTTTATGAAACACTAATATTACAATAAGTACAAATAGGATTCATACAGAAAGTAGAGGTCTGACTGACTAAGGTCATCCAGGAGAAATCTGGAACCAGACTTCTTCAAACTTTCTTCTACTTTCTTAAAACCAGAGAAATTCTGGTTACTGCTGTACTGATGTTTACTTGCACCTGTTTTTATAAGCAGACTCTCTCTAATTGCTAAGATAAATGCTTTTAAGTAATGTTCTTTGGTGCTTAAAACCTCTGTGCAGTACTTCTGCAGTTTGTTTCAATGGCTACACACAAATCTAGCACATTGTGTTGGCTCCTCATAATGAATAAAACTCTGCTTACAGATCTCAGCACAATAAATCTACAGGCAACAGAAATCACGAGCAGCACCACCTTTTCTGAGTTTCTAGGTAAGCTGTAGCTGTTTTCATTTGCCCTGCTAGGCCAGTATAGTAGAACCTGCTGACTTGCACACTACATGTAGAAGCCAGACTTGCAAAGTTTAGAATTGGTTTCCAGGTGCTCTCATTTTAGTCATTTGGGAAGAACATTTGTTTTCTCAATAAAGAACCCTGATCATATACTGGAGATTTGATTCAGTGGCTATGCACATATCTAGCATGTTGTATTGGCCACTCATAATGAATATAAATCTGCTTACAGAAAGTGATCAACAGGAAACAGAAATCCCAGCCACTACAACCAGCACCAGCACCAGCCCCACCTCACCTGACTTACTAAGTAAATAGTTCAGCTGTTTTTCCTTTGTCTTGCCAGGCTAGTATCAGTATTCTCTGACTTTCATACTACATATAGATGCCAGCCTTGCAAGATTAGAGTTTTTTTTCCCAGGTGTTCTCATTTCAGTCATGCAGATCAGTTGCCATGGGAGGAGCATACACTAAGTTGTTTTCCTTTTTTTTCTCAGAAAAGATGCCTGATCCACATCCAAGTGAGTCATAAACTGTGTGAATAATAAATCTGCTATATTAAATTACATCTCTGATGCTGTCCTCAGGGACAGCTTATATAGTTAATACTACAGCTAATTGGAGCAGTTGGTCATGTGAGTCATTTCAGACTAAATTAAATCTTGCCTGTTTGTCCCAGCATCACTGAAGCTAGGATTTATAATTAACCTAATATCTGATCCAGTTTATTCATGGAAGACCTCTCTGCTAACTGTTTTTCCTTAGCTGCAGAGGCTAAAGACTCTCCAGATATTGCATATGGGACAGCAGTTTTTGTGGGTATACTTTCCAGTGTTGTAGGTGAGTCCCAGGTACCTTTTTGACGTTTCTTCCAGGAACAAAAGTTTGGCGTCAGATGCTTTATGATTCTAATTATATTGTTATTGTTATTGTTCCTTTATTGGAATAAGCTCCAAAATAGAAATACATATTCCAACC